>NC_143190.1:27268928-27573214 GCF_051530095.1 Phoenix dactylifera
TTAATTGTTCTAGAATGGGTTAGCCTAAAGTTTTTCAACACTATGACTTAATATAATTTTTATTGAGGGCTTACTAGTCTCTAGCACATTCTTTAATTGTAACATATATTTAACATGTCTAAAATAAACTATCATGCATGGCTATCTCATAGCATGTATAAATCATAAGCAATTAGTTAACATGCTTCAACATATCTTCACATGAAAAATTTCATATCATGACATTTTATTACATATCATATCATATATGAATCATACATTTCAGCATTTCTCTAAGCATATGACATTACTATCTCATAGTAAATTAATAATCATACATCATGTATTATTATTTGATTGAACCAATTAAGGATTGCTCTGATACCACTGTAGGGTTCTAGCACATCTTAATGGGCAGCAGAAGCTAGGAATTTATAAAATTTCTTAATAAAGTTCCTGTGCATGAAACCCTTTAAGCCTAGATCACCTTAATAATTACAATCAAATGATATAAAATAAATGCAGAATTAGTAGAATACCTCAAACGCTAATCCAAAGTGTACAATCTCCATGAGGCGTCCAAGTGTCCGCCCTCCAATGGTGATCCATACGAAAACTTGATCAAGACTTCAGTTCCAAAGATTTTTTATCCTTAATGCAGAATTCTTCTAAAGAACTCTAATGGCTTGCTTTCCTTCCTTTCTATTTTGCTTTAGCCTTCTAAAATCACTTCTAATTCTTTTGTCCTAAGGAAGACCACCTTGTCTTAGCTTAGGACACACTAGAAGCAATGTTAGAAATAAAGAAACTAATGTAAGAAAGAAGTAATATGAGAGAGAGAGAGAGTTGGATTGATTTCCGATGGAATAGAATTCACCGGGAGCATTCCTATTTATAGATGGTGTACGGATGCTTTTCCAAGAGATTTATCCTATCCATACATCCCTACATGAAGGGGCATGATAAGTGGATGGAGGCGTGATCAAATGAAGAGCCATCTCTAGGATGAGGCGCCAACAAAATAGGGAGGCGTATCATGTGAAGAGGTGGTTATGGCATCCTTATCCAAAACACCTCATGCGGCATTCTCTTTCTTCACGCCATCATAAGTCCATCTTCACGCCATCTGATGTTGACCAAGTCAACATCAAATGCTAATCCATCACGCCATGAATCTTGATCATCCATCATCTCATGATGAAGATCCAATGGCTAGAATGCAAGGCGCCATGAGTAAGGGGAGTTATGTCATCATCCAACGGTTCTAGGATGATCCAATGGTCCCAATGCAAGATGCCTCATCATGATCATATTATGTCTTCATCCAATGGCTGATGAAGATCAAATGGTCATGATTAAAGGCCTTTCTTAACCCAATCTAATTGGGTTCAAACCAACTCACCATTATGTCTTCATCCAACGGTAGATGAAGATCTAACAGTCAAAAATAAATGATTTATCAAATCTAATCCAATTAGACTCAAACCAAGCCAATTAGGTGCCAACTCTTGGCTAACCCATATTAGAATATGATCTAATCAAATTAGATCAATTAAGAATCAGATTTGAATCCAATTCGAATCAGATTCGAATCCAATTCGAATCAGAAGCTAATATTTGCAACACCTGCTAGGATGTTTATCTTGCAAACATGATCTAATCCAATTAGACCCTTGATAAGTTTTCTTGTGTGTGACCCATTGGGTTCCATACTTTGCCAGCAATAGGTGTGAGTGTGAGTTGACCCAACTTGATTAGAACTTTTCTAATCGATTTAAGTCCAAACTGCGCGAACCCGAACTTAACAATTAGAATCCTTTCTAATTGGTGATCGAATTAAACTCTTTAATTCGATCAAACTTATAAGACAAGATTGACGTCTAGCAACGTGTCATGTCTATCCGAAAAATATGGAATTTGATGGAAATACCAAAAATACCCTTCAGTGGCAAGTTACCGTGCAATTCAATCCTTTAATCAAACTGCATCCCAAATATGTATATGAGTATGAATATATGTCAAACTCAATTTCATATTCATATTTTTCTCAATCTTTTAATGATAATTCAAATAATGAATCATTAGAAATTCTTTCTAATCTTCATTCTGCTTTGATCAAAGGCTTTCTGAATTATCATATGATTAGAATAAATAGGATGCGATCTTCTCTTACTAGAAGTGATTAATTTCTTGTTGACCTACTCATAACCTTCGTACACAATCCACCATATCTAGAAGACCTCGTACACAATTTATTATCATGAATGAGTGTAAACCAAAATATGGATTTATGTGCGCAAGATACCATGATGATCTCAGGTCAAAGGATCAGTTGCACAACTCCCACTAAGAGAATCATCTTTTGACATGTAAGTAAGACTTCATAAGATTTCTCTTTGTAGGTCAATTCAGTGAACTCATTCTTCTAATGAGCACTCACATCTTTGTATTAGTGTCTCACACAAGTGATTGTGAGATCAATCACCCTCACTAGTATGATCTCATCATAGCCTCAAAACCATTGCCCTAATCTAAGGGATTTATCACAAATATAATCAACAACATATGATAAAACACAATGCCTTTATTCATATTTAAATGTCATGTACATGATTTGGACAAATCAAAAGAAAAACCCTTCGCAATACATATTGCGATTGGCTTGTAGGCCATCTACTCTTTCACAGAGTACATTGCTGCATCGGATGCTGCGAAGGAAGCGTTCTGGTACAAGAAGTTTGTCATAGAGCTAGGAGTCATGTCATCAGATGCTATAACTCTTTTCGGCAACAACAACAGCGCCATAGCACTGGCTAAGGAGCCGAGATCTCACCAGAAGTCCAAGCACATAAAGCGGCGATTTCATCTAATTCGCGACTACCTCGAAAAAAAATATGTAGAGGTGCAGTGAGTAGGCTCCACTGATAACGTGGCAGACCCATTCACTAAGCAGCTAAGTCAGAAAAAATTAGAAGTCCATCTTGAAAAATTGGGACTTAAATACATGTCTGATTGGCTTTAGTGCAAGTGGGAGATTATTAGAAGTATGCCCTAAAGGCCAACGTGGCTGACGCATATTTGTAATCTGGGGCATAAATTTGTAATTTGACACTTATTAATAAATAAGATTGGGCAATTTATTTTTCATTCATGTTTGTATGTGTCCATGAATCGTCCAAAAAATTAATAGATGATGACACATATTCTCAAAAGAGTTGAGAATTTGAGGCATGTGTCATAAGGGATTAATTTTTAAATGCTCCTAATCGATGGATCCATCACGAGGGACGGTGATCGATCCGCTGAGATTAGTGCACAGATCACTTAGTTAGATGGACAAGTCTCAAGTCCACGATGTAGAGACACTGGAGTGATTATGCAAGTACTAATTAGAGAACAAGGTACTGAGTGTGACCAAAGATAGTAGTCATATGGATGTCTATCTACTCGTCAGTGACTACTTATGCTGCAGTTGTATGGCTGGTCCTTTGACCAGCGATGCCTCAGCTATTCACTGTGAGGTTGCCATAGTTTGACGAGCATGTGAACTTGGCCCCTAGCCATTTGGATCCTTGTAGTGCAGATTGGCTATAGTAGGTTCATTTTGGAATAGGGTTGCATCTAGATGGGATCTATCGACCTTGATAGATTAGGAGTGATCCTATGTGATTTATGAGACTGAGTTCGATAAATTCCTGGCCAGGTATTTTGGAAAAAGAGTTTTCCATATCTCGAACTGGAAGTCGTATAAATTTAACATATGACGGACGATGGGGTTTGACGAGATATCCATAACCTCCGTCACATCGGGATCCATGATAGAGGAACTGTATCATATGCTAACTGCACCTAGAAGTTCAGACATTTCATTCTGCTGGGTTGCCACCATATACTGCTAGGTGTCACTAGTGGATTGTGAGACTCGAAGGCATTCACTTGGTGATCAGTGAACCCTGAGAGTAGAACTGAAATCGTTTCAGTCCACTGAAAGGAGTTTCAGTGATATTGAGATGGAGATCTCAATATATCTCACTACGAGTCAGAATAGAACCTACGGGGTCACACACATAGAGGTTTTAATTAGTCAGACTATAATAATTATGATTTAGAATCTCAATTGAAGTCAATTATCAATATGATTGGTGATTGAATTAACCCACTAAGTATTAGTGAGTTAATGGAAGAAGAATTAAGTGGAATTGATTGCAATTGGATTGCAATTGGGCTGATTTAATGAGCCAAATCAAATTGGGTTCGACCCAAATTGATTTGGATTCATGATTGGGTTAATTTGATTAAACCAAGGTTTGTGTGGATTTTAAAGACCACATGTTGTCGTAGGATGAATATGACTTAAGTCATGTTCACACTATGCGGACTTTAAAGTCCACATGGCATCGTAGGATGCATGCTCCCAAATTAATTAATTATCCTAATAAGATTAGGAGTTCTAATATGATTAGAAAATTAATCAATTGATTAAGTGGACACATGTCATGCATCTATGAGCACAAGGATTGGACACTTGGCATTAATCCAAGGGTGGGTTATAGTCCCATACTCCTAATAATATTAGGAGAAATCCTAAACCCAATCTATAAAAGGGTAGCAAGGGAGACGTTATGAATCAATTCTCTCCTCTTCCTCTCCACGCCTCCTTTTCTCTTCCCTTCTTCCTTTCCCACAGCAGCAAGAGGAGGTTATCTTCTCTCCTCACGGCAGCAAGGTGAAAGGGTTCTTCTTCCTCCAAGCGTTGGAAAGAAAAGAAGAAGAAGAATCAAAGGAAGAGATCAAAACACGCCAAGGAAGAAGGTGTTCTTCCTCACGTCAGCCCCTTCTTCCTTTTCTCCTTCTCCACGACAACAAGGGGTGTTCTTCATCCTCTTCTTCCAAGGTTGCAAGGCGAGGAAGATCCACGAGCAAAGCTACCTCCATCTCTCCCTTAATTGCAAGCAAGGTTGAAGAAGAAAGCATTCTTCTTCAAAGAGGTATGCTGCAGATTTTTATCTTCCCATATTATGATAGTCATGAGAGGTCTTTGCAAGGAGCTAGCACTCCAGTAAGACATTATCTCAGATGATTAAATCCTTGTGTGGATACCTGTAGAGGCCGGACACGTGTGCGGCTTAACTAGGAACCTAAAAAGATCATCAGGCTGCGGTGTTCTACACCTACAGAATTTTTGAAGATAAGATCTTCAAATTAATAACTTTTGATTTTGTTTTAGTTTTATGAATCTTAATCAAGCCTTCTCAGATCTTAATCTCCCTCCCTCTTGAGTTCAAGGATCTTCTGGATTTGGATCTAGAAAATTTTTGAACTCTACGATTCGAGGCGCGTTCATACGATGAACGAAGTCCCGTTCGAATTCCACTGTGAACGTCGCATCGAACGGGGTGTATCTCAGCATGTTCATGTCCTCGTAGTGAATGAGTGACGTTACTTCACATGCAGAAAGCTGCCCATCCTGTCCGTGCGACTCCACTGCATTAATCAAGGTATAAAAATCTGCCAACTCTTTTTTCGAATCCAGCTTTTTCTAGTTTCCTCAGTGTAGTTTCTGGGGAATAGGTTGCTTCAGTGATGGTCTTCTAGGTTAATTTATTTGCTTTATAGGAAGAAAGATGTAACCAAGGCTTTTGTCACGCCCCGAATTTGGTTCATGACACGGCCGTGTTATTGCCAAGTTAAGCATACAATAACACGCAACCACTTTAAAATTTCAAATTGTAAACAACTATATTCATGAAAGTCATTAAATGTTCATGTATTAAAATGCATACAAAGCTTCTAAAAACAATATTTACATTTAACATTTCTCTTTCCCATAACCCTGGAGCATGTTATGCTCCTTGTTCCAATCATCTCTTATTCATCTGGAAAAACATAATAAAATGGTGTGAGCTATAAAGCCCAGTAAGTAAACAAGCATAATCTTATCGGATCAAGCATAATGTTTTGTATGCAAATACATTATTTGAAGAACAAACATTTTAAATAAAGAAAGCATTTCTGTAATAAAACCGGTCATAAAACTATGCATGTCCATTCATGCAACTTCATAAACATGATTATGCATCATAAAAACTTTTGCCATTACTCAATGCTTTGAAATCCGTACTCTCAGATAGTAGTGCAGCTATGGCTGCTCTTATTCCCACGACAAGGCCTTTACCACTGCAGGGTCATCTTCCAGTTACTATTACCCACTGGCGGGGGTCGTAAAGCCAAGTTACTTTTACCCACTGGCGGGGGTCATATGCCTAGTTACTGTTACCCACTGGTGGGGGTCATACATAGCGATCTGAGAGTTCTTAAAACATATCATGCTTTTCATAAATCTCATTTCATAGAAACATTGGAAAATGGATAATGGCATCATGATAAATAAAATTCATGTTCATGCTGAAACCTTTGATTTTCGTGCATCTTTCTATATCATCATAATCATGTGTACATAATATAATAATAAACATGATGGATGCTATATATCCAAAATCATGCAACTATTGCTAACACATGCTTGTTCCTAATTTTGTATAAACATAAATAATCATATACAATTTCATAATCAAGTATTTGATAAACCATAAGATTATATTAGGGTTACTTACATTAGTTCGCCCACCAACCTTAGGTTTGAGTGCCAATTCTTCAATTACCTAGCAACATCATTAAATTACTTGTTAATTACACATTCGACTTCATTTAATTACTATCTTTCTTAATAACTTAATTCAATTTCTGGTTCAGGCCCATGGCCCAATTCAATTTCTGGTTCAAGTCTGATTCAGCTTCTGGTTCAGATCTGATTCAACCTCTGATTCAGGTCTGATCCAGCTTCTGGTTCAGGTCTGGGCCCATTTGCAATTAGGCCCGACTTTTAATTAGATTCTGGATCAGGCCCTTGGCCTGATTCAATTACTGGGCCCATTTGTACTCAGGCCCAGAAACCCAATTAGTTAATTAAATTTTATCAGTTCTAAATAATTTAAAGGGAGCCTAGCCTTAAACTTATTCCATTTAGTCCCTATATTAAAACTTGAACTGTTCAGGCCCAGTTAGTTCCGGTTTTAAGAACACTGGGCTCGGATCAGGGCCCAGCCTGGCCTCGGGCCTTTAAAGCCCGGTTCATATGAAGCCCACCGCCGGAATCAGGCCCAATTCAGCCCACAGTATTTTTATTTTATTTTATTTTTATTTTCCTTTTCTTTTCTTTCTTCCTTTTCTTTTCTTTTCTTTCTTCTTTTTCTTTTCTTTCTTCTCCTCCCTTCCCGAACCTTCTCTTCTTTCCTTCTTCTTCCCGATTTAAACCATTTCTCCACCTTCTTCTTCCATTTTCCATCCCGATCCCCTCCTCCTCTTCTCCTCTTTCCCCCCACGAAGCTAGGGGTGAGCTCGAAAGGAGCTCGGGATGAGGCCGGCCCGAAGCCGGCGGCGCCTGCAGCGGCCACGGCCCGGTTGGCCGCTCTCCTTCTCCACCTCCGGTAGAGGAGATGGGTTACGACACTCCTCAAAAAGCAGAAGAACCGGCCAAAGCCGGTGGTGCCCATGTAGCATGCGGCCGACGCCCATGCTTGGCCTGACGGCATACACGATGCCCCAAGCCGGTGGCATCCATGGCAAAACCGGGAGATTCCCTTCGGCTCCTCTTCTTCGGTCATCTTCGGCCGAACATCAAACCGGTTCCACCCATGGGAACCGGATTTGCTCCAGCCGAGGGCTCTTCCCATGGATCGGCCGGTACGTTTGCATTTTAGAATTACTAGATTTAGGGTTTGATTAATAAGGGAAGAAGATCCATGTTCGAATGGAGGGAGGGGATCTACAGCATGAGGCGGCGGTAACCTCGGTTGCTTGAACTGGCGTCGGCTCAAGATCATCCCCAGGTTAGGTCTTCCCCCTTCCTCCTCCTCCTCTTCTCTGTTATTTTAATCCCTCTTCTTAATTAATTACCTCCTAGCTAGATTAGATCTAAGCTAACAGTAGGTAAACCGTGAATGAAAGGAAGGATTAAAGGGTTACCTAGCTCCGATGAGCCGTGAGGGACTCCGGCGAACTACTGTGCCTGCTCCGACGGCACAGTGCGGTGACGGGCTGTCAAACCCTCCTCCTCCGGTGCCGCTGCTCCCGATCCAACACCTTGCACAGAAGGAAGAAAGAGTAGGGGAGGTGAGAGGGTGATCGATGGAGTCCCCTACAGCGGACTCCAGGGCTTTTATAAGCCTTAATCCATCTCGGAGGGGTGGGAATCGCGGCTATTAGGCGGTTAAAACCGCCTCAACAGCTGCCGGTTTCCACTGCCCTCCTTCCAAGACCCTCCAGATGGACCGCCGACTTTGGTCCGAGCCGGTCCATCTGGTCTGGGGTTTACATTCTTCCCTCCTTAAAAGAAATTTCGTCCTCAAAATTTTACATACCTGAGCCTGCAAAAAGCTGTGAATACCTCATATGCATTTCGTCTTCGAGTTCCCAAGTTGCTTTCCTTTCAGAATGGTTATTCCATTGAACCTTCACATAGGAAATGGTGGCCGTCTCAAAACTTGCTTCTTGTGATCAATGATGCGTAGAGAAAACTCTTCATAAGTCAGATCTTTTTCAACCTGTAATGGTTCATACTCTACTACATGATCAGGGTCTGAAATATACTTCCGTAGTAGAGAAACATGAAATACATTGTGTACACTTGATAGCTCTGGGGGTAAGGCTAATCTGTAAGCAACCCCTCCCACCCTGTTCAGAATTTCGAAGGGACCAATGTAGCGAGGACTCAGCTTATTGTGTCTTCCAAATCTCATAACTCCCTTCGAGGGGGATACCTTCAAGAAAACCAAGTCACCCTCCTGGAACTCCAATCCTCTTCTCCTTTTGTCTGCCCAACTCTTCTGTCTGTCCTGTGCTTCCCGGAGCCTTTCTCTGATCAATAAAATCTTCTCTCTGGTAACCTGCACTAACTCAGGACCCAGCAACTTTTTCTCTCCAACCTCATCCCAGTGTACAGGAGATCTGCACTTCCTTCCATAAAGGGCTTCATAAGGTGCCCATCTGGATACTCGATTGATAGCTATTATTATAGGCAAATTCTACTAGGGCTATATGATCATCCCAGCAACCTCCAAGATCAACAGTACATGACCTCAGCATATCCTCCAAAGTCTGAATCGTCCGCTCTGACTGACCATCGGTTTGGGGATGATAAGCAATATTGAGCCTCAATTCAGTTCCCATGGCATTCTGAAAGCTCCTCCAGAATCTAGATACAAATCGTGGGTCCCGATCAGATACAATATTAACCGGTATGCCATGTAAGCGCACAACTTCTTCAATATATCTCAGCGCTAGCTTCTCAAGAGGAGTGCCAACCCTAAAGGGTAAGAAGTGAGCTGACTTCGTGAGACGATCAACAATCACCCATACTGCATCATTTTTCTTAACTGTCTTGGGAAGCCCAATAACGAAATCCATAGTGATATATTCCCACTTCCATTCTAGTATCTCTAACGGTTCCAACAAACCTGCGGGCCTTTGATGTTCAGCTTTCACCTGTTGGCATACCAAGCATCCAGCCACAAAATCGGCTATTTCTCTTTTCATGCCATTCCACCAAAAATGCTCCCTCAAATCCCTGTACATTTTAGTGCTACCTGGATGTACGGAGAAGCGGGATTGGTGAGCGTCCTCCATAATTTTCCTCTTCAATTCAATATCATCTGGTACACATAAGCGGCTACCAAATCGAAGAGTACCATCCTGATGAATACTGATCTCGGGTCGCAACCCCGTTTCCACATCTTCTCTTAGCTGACATAAGTGAGCATCAGTCTGTTGGGCAGCCTTAATTCTTTCAAGTAATGTTGGTTGCACCATCAAACAAGCCAGCATACCCCCAGTACTCATAGTAATCACCTCGATATTCATCATATCGAGATCTCTTACAATCTGCTTCTGAGTGGTGAGCAGAGCTATTGTGCCTACTGTAGACTTTCTACTGAGAGCGTCAGCCACTACATTAGCCTTTCCTGGATGGTATTTAATGCTTAGGTCATAATCCTTCAGCAGTTCAAGCCATCTCCTTTGTCTCATATTAAGCTCCTTCTGTGTAAATATATACTTCAAGCTTTTATGATCATTGAAAACTTCACATGGTTCTCCATACAAATAATGCCTCCAAATCTTCAGAGCAAAGACTACCGCAGCCAGTTCTAGATCATGTGTTGGATAGTTCTGCTTATAGGGCTTCAACTGTCTGGAGGCGTAAGCCACCACTTTATCATTTTGCATTAGAACACAACCCAGTCCTTTCTTGGAAGCATCACTAAAGATGGTGAAACCTCCATAACTAGGTAGGGTGAGGACAGGAGCAGATACTAATCTCTGCTTCAACTCCTGAAAACTCTGCTCACATTCTCCACTCCAAATGTACTTTGCTCGTTTCTGTGTCAAAGGGGTGGCTATCCGGAAAAATCCCTCCACAAACCTCTTGTAGTATCCAGCCAAACCCAAGAAGCTTCTGATCTCCGTCACATTAGTAGGACGAGGCCAGTTTACTACTGCTTCAATCTTCCTCGGGTCTACTGAAATTCTGGTCCTGGATATCACATGCCCAAGAAATGCAATGCTATCCAGCCAGAATTCACATTTGCTCAACTTGGCATATAACTTCTTTTTTTTGCAGAGTTTGCAGCACCAACCTCAAATGATGTTCATGCTCTTCCTTGCTCTTGGAATAAATCAGTATGTCATCAATAAACACAATGACAAACTGATCCAGAAACTCCTTGAAGACCCTGTTCATCAGATCCATAAAGGCAGCAGGAGCATTGGTTAATCCAAAAGGCATAACAAAAAATTCATAATGGCCATACATAGTCCGAAATGCTGTTTTGGGCACATCCTCTGTTTGAATTTTCAATTGATGATACCCGGACCGCAGGTCTATCTTCGAGAACACTTGAGCCCCTTGCAACTGATCAAATAGGTCATCAATCCGAGGCAATGGGTACTTGTTCTTCACTGTTACTTTATTCAACTCCCTATAATCAATACACATCCTCAAGCTCCCATCCTTCTTCTTTACAAATAGCACCGGAGCTCCCCATGTGGAAACACTAGGCCGAATGAACTTCTTTTCTAGAAGTTCTTGTAGTTGAGCTTTCAATTCTCTCAACTCTGCCGGTGCCATCCGATAAGGGGGCTTGGAGATTGGTCCAACTTCCGGTACAAGATCAATCTCTCGATCAGGGGGTAGTCCAGGTAGGTCATCAGGAAAAACATCAGGGTATTCTCCCACAATAGGAATGTCATCTAGTCTTGTCTCGGTTTGAGTATCTACAACATAGGCTAGATAGGCTTGACACCCTTTTCTTAATGCTTTGCGTGCATACATAGCAGAAATAATATGTAAAGAAGACTTACATTGCATGGGTGCATCACCTTGAAAGAAAAATTCCAGCTCCCCTGATATCCGGAGCACTACTCTCTTTCTGAAGCAGTCTATATGAGCATGGTACTTGGACAGCCAATCCATTCCCAAGATGATGTCAAAATCTTGCATGTCTAGCTGTATTAAGTCTGTCACTAACTCCCTTTCTCCTAACTGAATTATGCAATTCTTGAAGATAATGTCAGCTATTACTATTTTTTGTAGGGGTGTAGCAACATATAATGGCTCCACTAATTTCTCAGATAGGCAGTGTAAGGAGCTAGAGAATTTGATAGATACAAAAGAATGTGTAGAGCCAGAATCAAACAATATAGATGTATCAACTGAGTTGATGGGAATAGTACCTGTCACCACACTGTCACTTGCACTAACATCCTGCTGAGTCAGTGCAAAAACCCGAGCAGTCCCCTTCTGCTTCTGATCCCCTGATCCAGTAGGCCTGGGGTCATTCTTCTTCTGCTGACAATCACGTGCAATATGCCCAACCTGACCACAGTTAAAACAAGCTCCCATCTTCTTAAAGCAAGGTCCACCATGTGACTTGTTACAGAACTTGCAGACCCCGAATTTTTTCTTCTTGTTTGCATTTTCTCCAGAATTTCTTAGCCTTGCATTCTGATCCCCGGTTGCCCTAGACCTTTTCAGTTCATCTCTTTCCTTTTCTGCCCTGTTCAATTCAGCTTCTAATTTCAAAGCCCTTTCCAACACATCTTGGTAACTAGTGAAAAGCAGAACAACCAACCTTGACCTGATCCCATATCTCAGGCCTTGTTCAAACCTATTAGCTTTACTTATCTCCTCCTCCATAAACTGAGGACAAAACCTGCCCAACTCATTAAACTTGCTGGCATATTCCAATACTGTCATATTCTCGGTCTGTTTCAGGGCCAAGAATTCGTTTTGCTTCACCAATCTCACTGACTGAGGAAAGTATTGGTTGTAGAATTTACCTTTAAATTCCTCTCATGTCAGTTGTTCACCATTTCCTTGAACAGCAGCCTTCATAGCTATCCACCAGAACTTAGCATTTCCTCTGAGCATAGGAACCGCCAATTTGACCTTGACCTCCTCGGGAAATTGTAGGGCATCATACATCTCCTCTATCTCCCGAATCCAGGCCTCCGCAGCCAAGTAATCAGCACCTCCCTCAAACATTGGAGGGTGCAGCCTCCGAAATTTCTCATAATAGGTATCGGTAGACGACACAGGTCGGAAGGAGAGCTGCGTCTGCTGCTGCTGCTGAAGAAGCTGTGCCACCACTTGGCATACCCCAGCAAGATCTGCCTGAGTAGCTACAACATTTGGAGCTGGCCTAGCTGGCATGTTGGTAGCTTCTTGGGTTGATGCTTTCACTCCTTTCCTTTTATAGTTAGCCAGAACTTCATTCTCGCTATCACTCATCGTCACCTATCAAAATATAGTATTAATCATTATCCATTTCATCACATTATATATATATATGTATTTAAATATATATATATAGAAATTTTCTCTTATTATTATTATTGCTATTATTTTTATTTATGTATTATTTAAAATGTCATTATTATTCTAACTATGACTCCAATTATGTAAAAGCTAACTTAACTACCCATTCCCATGATTAATTTTAAAAATTTTTAAATCATGATTAAACCTATTGCTCTGATACC
Organism: Phoenix dactylifera; assembly: GCF_051530095.1. NCBI lineage: Eukaryota > Viridiplantae > Streptophyta > Magnoliopsida > Arecales > Arecaceae > Phoenix > Phoenix dactylifera. The sequence goes on from NC_143190.1 coordinate 27,282,003, forward strand.
ATTAAATGTCACGCCCCGAATTCGGTTCATGACACGGCCGTGTTATTGCCAAGTTAAGCATACAATAACACGCAGCCACTTTAAAACTTCAAATTGTAAACAACTATATTCATGAAAGTCATTAAATGTTCATGTATTAAAATGCATACAAAGCTTCTAAAAATAATATCTACATTTAACATTTGTCTTTCCCATAACCCTGAGCATGTTATGCTCCTTGTTCCTATCATCTCTTATTCATCTGTAAAAACATAATAAAATGGTGTGAGCTATAAAGTCCAGTAAGTAAACAAGCATAATCTTATCGAATCAAGCATAATGTTTTGTATGCAAATACATTATTCGAAGAACAAACATTTTAAATAAAGAAAGCATTTCTGTAATAAAACCGGTCATAAAACTATGCATATCCATTCATGCAACTTCATAAATATGATTATGCATCATAAAAACTTTTGCCATTACTCCATGCTTTGAAATCCGTACTCTTAGATAGTAGTGCAGCTATGGCCGCTCCTATTCCCACGGCAAGGCCTTTACCACTGCAGGGTCATCTTCCAGTTACTATTACCCACTGGCGGGGGTCGTAAAGCCAAGTTACTTTTACCCACTGGCGGGGGTCATATGCCTAGTTACTGTTATCCACTGGCGGGGGTCATACATAGGGATCTGAGAGTTCTTAAAATATATCATGCTTTTCATAAATCTCATTTCATAGAAACATTGGAAAATGGATAATGGCATCATGATAAAAAAAATTCATGTTCATGCTGAAATCTTTGATTTTCGTGCATCTTTCTATATCATCATAATCATGTGTACATAATATAATAATAAACATGATGGATGCTATATATCCAAAATCATGCAACTATTGCTAACACATGCTTGATCCTAATTTTGTATAAACATAAATAATCATATACAATTTCATAATCAAGTATTTGATAAACCATAAGATTATATCAGGGTTACTTACATTAGTTCGCCCACCAACCTTAGGTTTGAGTGCCAATTCTTCAATTACCTAGCAACATCATTAAATTACTTGTTAATTACACATTCGACTTCATTTAATTACTATCTTTCTTAATAACTTAATTCAATTTCTGGTTCAGGCCTATGGCCCAATTCAATTTCTGGTTCAAGTCTGATTTAGCTTCTGGTTCAGATCTGATTCAACCTCTGATTCAGGTCTGATCCAGCTTCTGGCTCAGGTCTGGGCCCATTTGCATTCAGGCCTGACTTTTAATTAGATTCTGGATCAGGCCCTTGGCCTGATTCAATTACTGGGCCCATTTGTACTCGGGCCCAGAAATACAATTAGTTAATTAAATTTTATCAGTTCTAATTAATTTAAAGGGAGCCTAGCCTTAAACTTATTTCATTTAGTCCCTATATTAAAACTTGAACTGTTCAGGCCCAGTTAGTTCCGGTTTTAAGAACACTGGGCTCGGATCAGGGCCCAGCCTGGCCTCGGGCCTTTAAAGCCCGGTTCATATGAAGCCCACCGCCGGAATCAGGCCCAATTCAGCCCACAGTATTTTTATTTTATTTTATTTTTATTTTCCTTTTCTTTTCTTTCTTCCTTTTCTTTTCTTTTCTTTCTTCTTTTTCTTTTCTTTCTTCTCCTCCCTTCCCGAACCTTCTCTTCTTTCCTTCTTCTTCCCGATTTAAACCATTTCTCCACCTTCTTCTTCCATTTTCCATCCCGATCCCCTCCTCCTCTTCTCCTCTTTTCCCCCACGAAGCTAGGGGTGAGCTCGGAAGGAGCTCGGGATGAGGCCGGCCCGAAGCCGGCGGCGCTGCAGCCAACCGGCGGCGCCTGCAGCGGCCACGGCCCGGTTGGCCGCTCTCCTTCTCCACCTCCGGTAGAGGAGATGGGTTACGGCACTCCTAAAAAAGCAGAGGAACCGGCCAAAGCCGGTGGTGCCCATGTAGCATGCGGCCGACGCCCATGCTTGGCCTGACGGCATACACGATGCCCCAAGCCGGCGGCATCCATGGCAAAACCGGGAGATTCCCTTCGGCTCCTCTTCTTCGGTCATCTTCGGCCGAACATCAAACCGGTTCCACCCATGGGAACCGGATTTGCTCCAGCCGAGGGCTCTTCCCATGGATCGGCCGGTACGTTTGCATTTTAGATTTACTAGATTTAGGGTTTGATTAATAAGAGAAGAAGATCCATGTTCGAATGGAGGGAGGGGATCTACAGCATGAGGCGGCGGTAACCTCGGTTGCTTGAACTGGCGTCGGCTCAAGATCATCCCCAGGTTAGGTCTTCCCCCTTCCTCCTCCTCCTCTTCTCTGTTATTTTAATCCCTCTTCTTAATTAATTACCTCCTAGCTAGATTAGATCTAAGCTAACAGTAGGTAAACCGTGAATGAAAGGAAGGATTAAAGGGTTACCTAGCTCCGATGAGCCGTGAGGGATTCCGGCGAACTATTGTGCCTGCTCCAGCGGCACAGTGCGGTGACGGGCTGTCAACCCCTCCTCCTCCGGCACCGCTGCTCTCGGTCCAACACCTTGCACAGAAGGAAGAAAGAGTAGGGGAGGTGAGAGGGTGATCGATGGAGTCCCCTACAGCAGACTCCAGAACTTTTATAAGCCTTAATCCATCTCGGAGGGGTGGGAATCGCGGCTGTTAGGCGGTTAAAACTGCCTCAACAGCTGCCGGTTTCCACTGCCCTCCTTCCAAGACCCTCCAGATGGACCGCCGACTTTGGTCCGAGCCGGTCCATCTGGTCTGGGGTTTACAGCTTTGACGCACATTTTATTCTTGTTCGTGTTATAAAGCAAAATCATATAGTCTGAATTAATGCGTTACATTTTAGGGCTTGTTGACTGGGAGGCGGGTGGAGCAACGAGTCATGTGGTAGGTACGTCCGCAGCAAACTCAAAAGAGGGAGCACATGAGAGATGAACGAGTGGGCAAACACAAGGACTTCGCATTGCTTGTGCTTGGAAGGATGTTTTCTCTAGCATGGAAAACACCGACATGGAAAGCCCATTTGGGATAAAAGGAAAGGAAAGCACCGACGTGCTAATGAGACTGGACTAGAGTGCTGCTCTTGTACTTTAAGGTCTTAACGTAGAAAAAACACTTGCTGTAAAAGAAGATAAAATTTTTCTATACATCTATGTAGAATATCAACAAAGAATTCAAAAAAAAAAAGATTAGGTTTTTATGTTCTTTTTTGATATTATTTGTAATTAAAAAGATGTATTTTCTTGATGTTTGTGGTTTCGAGAGTTTTCTTTGTTACTCGGGACAAATTTTCTTGCGGTTACCATCTTAATATTTGGTTATAGGCTCGTTTGTTGATCTTCTAGAATTGGAATTCCGCCTCGAGTCGCAAACATTTTGACACTTTCTTTGCTGCTCTCTGGCCGAAATTGGTTTTTGGACTCGGTTAAATGCTCTTTCTATGGGCAGCCCTGTTTGTTGTTATCTGGTTGAGGCTGGGGCAACAATGGACTTAATAAATGAAAGTATTGAGAAATCACTTGATACCCCTAGCGTAGTTTGCAGTCTGCACTCTATGTTGATTGGAAACACTACAACCAAAATAGGTTTTCCGACTCTTACCAGCCGATGCAAGAAAGAAGCGACAGCAATTTGGGCACCACGCCAAAATTTGCTGACACTTTTTAGTAGCGTCGGAAGAAATTTAGATTAAATGATGTTTATGAGCGTCATCGGAATCCTACGACTCTTGAAAGCGTCATCGGAAGCCCTCCCAGCATTTTTTAGCTAAAACGGCGCTTTAAAAAGCGTCATCGAAAGTCTTAGTGCCCGAATGCGACATTTTTGAAAGCATCGTCGGAGGCCTAATCATTTCCTCTTTAATTTTCTCCCAAGATGACACTTTACAAAGCATCGTCGGAGGCCGAAACATCTCCAAGCAAATCTCCTCCCTAAAGACGACGCTTTAAAAAACGTCGTCGAAGGCAATAGACAACTATGACGACGCTTTCTAAAGCGTCGTCAAAGAACAGCAGTAAACCCCCCCCCCTCTCTTCCTCCCAGATCCCAACCCTCTCTCTCTCGCACGCGTGCGCGCACACACATGGAGAACAACAATCCCTAACCCCTTCACCCAGCCGCCATCATCCCAGGACTTGGAGCGCTTTGGCAAGTGGTGGACGCATAAGACTTAGAGGTGTGTAGGCCTGTGCAGGATTCTCCCCCGTCTCTCATCTATTATTTGATGACGACTGCCTATTGTTAGCCCGTGCGACGAGGCATGCCACACGGACTATTAGGAGGATCCTCTAGGAGTACTATGATGCCACTGGGCAACGTGTAAACTGCTGGGAACCCTAGTGGTCGCATGCATATATTTTTAAAAATTTTATAGCACAAGCATGAATTAAACTATTTAATTTCTATGCATGCTAGAGATCATATCTCTACAACAAAAATAGATCCAGAACTTTAAACATTTATCCTAAATAAGTATGCATGATTCTATGTCTAACATGTAATCATACAGAATTTCAGCAACCTAGTTGATTTCTAATCCTAAATTCTAATGAGATCAGATCTCATACCTTTTTACTTTGAGGACTTTGATGATGCTTTGACCACCTTCTATAGCTGCACATGCATCCGGCCTCTAAGGATAGTCCACACGAAGCTCTAGAAAAATCCACAACTGCAGGAGTGCTAGCTCGCACAAAGGTGCTGCAGTGGCTGAACTTTTCTCCCTCGAAGCACTCAACTTTTGATTCTTCTTCGAGAGGATGAAGGATGGAGATGAAGGAGAAGAAGGAGAAGAGAGGGTGGCTGGCTCTTAGAATTTTTCCAGAATTTAGAACCCTTTTTAAAGACCATATTTTTCAAACCCTTGGCGTGCGGGTCTTTTTATAACCAAAAGACCCCCCATGCCTCACACATATTTTAGCCAACGAATTTGGCTGATAAAATTTCCAAAAAATTCTCGTGAACTGGCAGCTAAGAGATGAACAAATTCTATTTAATTTTGTGCCATGAATCCCTAAAAATTAAGTGGTTCATGCACCCCAAATTTTAGCTGCACGCCACCCTGCTTCATGCGCCATGCTGTCCCTACAAATTAGGAATCTTCCAATCTTTTTAGGAAGATTTGAGGCCCTATAATTTTCTGAAATATGTCCCCACGCCTCCTCTTTCCTCACACCAAAAATTGGCCAAAAATAAAGAGGATAGGCGCCACTAATTTTAGGGATAAGGATGAGGTATCTTTCTTCTCCAAGAAAAAAAGCTAGGGTCCTAAAATTTAGAAATTCTTCTTCCTATCAATTTCTGAATTTTTGAACTTAGAATCCTTATCAAATAAGGACTTTTAATAGGCTCGGGTCCAGCCCAATCCAATTTGGTCAAGTCCGATTAATTGAGTTAAACCTAATCAATTTGGATCAAACCCAATCCAATTAGGTCAAACCCTGATGTAGCCCAAATTGAATTTTATTCAATTTGGCTTAACCTAAGCTCAATCATTCAATCAATTGAGTTCATTAGCAATCTAATCGCTAATTAATCCTTCAATAATTCAATAATTATTTTACTGCAATTTTTGTTTAGGGTAATTTCTCAATCGAATCGACCAGCTGGATGATTCTTAATCGTCGATCAGCCATTTGATCAACCTAGAAACTTCTATGCGTGTGACCCTATAGGTTTGAACCTAAGCCGGCAGCACAAGAATGAATTTATGTACTAATTGAAGTGACCATCTAGCAATGGTATCCGACATCCGGATAGGCCGAATAATTGCAAAGCAATATTCTGGAACCTTTGGACTATGGTTACCGTATAATTAATCCCTATGACTCCATATGCCTAGGATGACTTCAGAGTTCTGTCAACTCTTTAATCAGTGCATCCAAAATGTGTTTCAACTTTACAAATTCTGTGACTCCTCACAAGAATTATCCAGACCAAGGTTTTGCTAAATTGAACACAAAGGTACTATCTCCTGTCACTAGGATGTTGGGTTTCCAGTGCCCTAGGGCGCAGCGGAAGATACGGGATTATAAAATTTTCTTATAAAACCCATTATATGAAATCCTAATAAGCCAGGATCGCCTTAATAGTATAACCAAATAATGTAGAAAATATAATCTTGGTATAGAAGAATACCTATCACGCTATATCCAATATGTCTGAAGATGTCCTAAGGTGCCCAAATGTTCACCCTCCGATGTTGATCCACACAGAAATGGGTTCAAGACTCTAGCTCCACCAAAACTTGATTCTAATTGTTCAATCCTTCCAAAGAATTTAATTGGCTGATTTTTCTTCACTTCCTTCTTCCTTTATGTTGGAAACCCGCCCATGCCGCAGAAAATTCAAAAAAAATTCAGATGGCAGCAGAATTGACATAAGCGGGATCGACGTTCATCTCATGAACGTTGTTTCATGAACCGTTCGTAGTTAGGCAAGGATTAAAAACTTTTTAAAAACATTAGAAGATCAGATCTTCACCTTGTGCGGGTAGATGATCACCGCAAACTGATGATCGTGGTTTTGGATGAAGGTTCGCTTGAAGCCGTTCAAGTGTCCGGCCTCTACGGGTATCCACACGAAGCCGAAAACCGATCCAAGCTTCTTTTTCTCCTCGGGGTGCTAGCTCCCTTGCAGAGAAAACTTGGTGGCTGATTGTAATAACCCCAAAATTTTTTTTTATATATATAAAAAGGGATAGAATAGTCCTTTAAAATTGATATAAGGGTAAAATTGGAAGGAATCAAAAGATAATAGCATAGTTGTGGATACGTTGAAGTGGTAAGAGTAAAATTGAAAGAAATCAAAAGTTAATGGCATAACGGTAGATATGTTGAAGTGTTAGGGGCAAAATGGAAATTTAATAATATTAAACAAAGGGTGAATAGTGTTTTGATGTGATTTAATTAGGGGGTTTGCTGTGGCTTTTGGATGGAAACCGAGAGAGAGACACAGAGGGAGTCTCAGACGGACAGAGAGGAAGAAAAAGAAGGAGAGAAAAGGAAAGGAAGAAAGGAAGAGGAAAGGAAAGGAAGAAAGGAAGAGGAAGGAGATCCCGGTTGCGCTGCCAGCTGAAGGGAAAAGTGTAGATCTCCTTTCTCTCTACGCAAGGACCTCAATTTTCAAAAAAAAAAAGGTAAATATCCGTCCCTATCTAGTCTTTTGATGACATTAGGCTATACAAAGGGTAGATATAGTCTAGAGGGGTCGGATAAGGGTTGTAGAGGCGGTTAAAAGAGGAAGAATCGGATTTTGACAAATTTTTCCAGCACTACGGAAAAACTGTGTCGAAGTTCCAACTTCGGTGAATTATTTAGGGGGCCAAACGACCTCCGATAGCAATGCATTTTACCTCTTTGGAATCTCCTATGAGTGTAGAATGTTAGGTAAAAATTTCATCAAATTTGGAGTTTGGAAAGTGGATCAAACCTAGGATGAAGTAACCAGCTGTCGGTTCGGGTTACTGTTCATCCGAGTGGGAAAATAGGGGATTTTATACCATAATAGGGTATTAAGCCCAGATTAAGCTAAGGGGACCTTGTACTCATGCAAGGGAGTCCCTAATACACATAAATGGTGAGTTAATTAACAGAAAAAGAAAAAAAGAAAGAAAAGAAAAGATTTAGGGAATGGGGGAGTTGAATCAATTAAAGTCCCCTATATTATAATTGGCACGTAGATTATAGCCCTTGATACAAAACTAAATATATTGTAAATGCATGTATCAGTTGGGCAAGAAGCTAGGGAATAAGAGGAAGAAGTTCCCCACTGCCAGCTGTAGATTTTTGGAAGCGTATCAGGGCTGTGCCAGATTGACAGGTGAGTGGGAGCTCGTACTTTGCACCATGAGCACATTCCTTATTCATTTTCATGAATGTTGCCAAGTGTGACTTGATTCCACCTGAGCTTATTGATTAATTGTTGTAGTAGATTTCTCTACAATCTTGATTCTCTATGCTTGATTATTTTATACATGCATTTGAGGGAATATTGAGAGGAATTACGAGGGGTTGATGAGTAATCAAATTGATTCTGAATTGTGAAATGATTTTTTTTGTAAATTGATTTCATTTCCTCTATTTCAAAAATTTGTAGAGCCTTTTTAGTGGTATATTGAGTTGTATTGCACTTCCTTGACCCTCACTCCTAACCCTGATGTTAGTTTATGATTGGGTCATGATCGAGTGAATGGTAGTCTTGATTATACTCCTTTTTAGTAGAGTATTGGGAGGGTGCATTATGGCATTTATGCATGGCTTGGCAGTATCTGCAGGACACCTATAGTCGATGGGGTTGAACATCGGCCTTTGTGCACATAGTAGCCTTCTGGGTGGGCGGAGCCCAGTCCCTTCCTAGGGGGGACACGACCCTAGGCGTAGGATCGGCCGGTCCTACGACTTATATTCTGCTTGCCGCCGGGCATAGTAAGACCCCGCGAGGTGCAGTATGGCTTTCCGTGGATGTAGAATTCCCGCGAGGTGCCGTTTAGTATGTAGATGTGAGATGGATTTCTGTTCTGGATACTGGCCGGCATTTACATGATTAGTGTGGTGTCTTATCCTGCATATGCATGTGACAGTAGGGAGTTGTTGCTGGTTCGCTTGGGGCGTAAAACCCACCTTCCGACAGCTGTCTAGCATTTACATTATCGATATGGTGTCTTATCCTGCATATGCATGTGACAGTAGGGAGTTGTTGCTGGTTCGCTGGGGGCGTAAAACCCACCTCCCGACAGCTGTCTAGTGATGATTTCAGCATATTGACACCTGATTTGTATGTTCCAGCATTATGATCTGTTGAGCATATTCATGAGTAGCATATATGTTTACTTGATTATTCCATATATGCTTCAGATGAGTTGATATTGATTGTGATGATATTGATGATTTACTCCATATTCTCTATGTTGAGATCATGTTCATCTTGTTATTGCTCTTGAGATTTCACCTCGAGCCATGATTATATCTTGTCTCATGTGCATAGTACTCTCTACTCCACTCACTGAGTATTTATATACTCACTCCCCAGTTTGATGTTTTTGATTGCAGGGCAGGTATTGTATAGAGAGGAGCAGGATTAGTGGTTGCCTGCTAGCTGTGCCGCTCCATAGTATAGTATAATGTAGATAGAGGTTTATACCTTTTGGTGTATTATAAACCTTCTATTGTATATAGTGCATAGTTGCAGTCATAGATCCTGTTGTGGATATGGGTTGACCATGGATGAATTGGAAAGTAGGTATATATATATATGTGTGCAGATCAGTTGTGTGCCTGTCATAATATATTGCTATATATTGTCCAGGTTTATTATGTGACAGATTATGTGATTGCTGCTCTGACAGGTAGTGTTGTTGTATGTATTGAGATAATCCTGACAGGTCACTATAGGAAAAGTGATTGTTTTGTGCATGTATCATGCCAAAATTTTCAAGATTTATTGATGATTGATAGGTAGTAGGGTTCTACGCGGTGGCTGGTGGCCTTATGCCTACCCGCACCCTAGGACCGTCGCGGTGGCCCGCCGGAAATGGGGCGGGGGTCGTGACAAAGCTTGGTATCAGAGCAAAGGTTAAAGAAGAGTCCTGTCAGAGCAATAGGGTGAGTCAGGATTAAGTATAGGATTATACTATGGAGCATAGGATTTTTTTTTTTATGCTATTTGCTGGGTCATTTACAATTTAGTAAAGCATTTTATGACTCAGTGTGTAGTGACTCAGTATGTAGATATATAAAGAATACTTCCAAGGAAAATGGAGCCAGATATAGCATTGGATGCGGGTTCTGCACATGTCGAGCCCCAAAGAGAAAAATCTCCTCCTGCTGATAGACGGAGGGTTAATGATCAAGGAGAGGTAGGAAGTAGAGATGCATTGATGGAATAGTTACTGGCGGAGAATCAGGCTCTGAGAGAGCAGATTGCTCGGGGGAAACCTCCTGCCCCGTTAGTAGTATCCATCTCACCTCCTATACCTGTGCCAAGAAGTTTGGCCAGGCGAGCTCTAGATGATGTAGGGGATAGTATAAAAGCGAAGTATGTGTATCCTACCTGTGTGGTAGAGATAGAAGGTAAAACACTCCCAATTTATTTGATTCCCAATACCATACCGAGCAGAATATGAAGAGTAGATACACTCACCCCTTTGAGTAATCAAGTAATTTACTCTCTTAAATTTGAGGACGAATTTTATATAAGGGGGGGAGGATGTAATAACCCCAAAAAAAATTTTTATATATATAAAAAGGGATAGAATAATCCTTTAAAATTGATATAAGGGTAAAATTGGAAGGAATCAAAAGATAATGGCATAGTTGTAGATACGTTGAAGTGGTAAGAGTAAAATTGGAAGAAATCAAAAGTTAATGGCATAACGGTAGATATGTTGAAGTGTTAGGGGCAAAATGAAAATTTAATAATATTAAACAAAGGGTGAATAGTGTTTTGATGTGATTTAATTAGGGGGTTTGCTGTGGCTTTTGGATGGAAACCGAGAGAGAGACACAGAGGGAGTCTCAGACGGACAGAGAGGAAGAAAAAGAAGGAGAGGAAAGGAAAGGAAGAAAGGAAGAGGAAAGGAAAGGAAGAAAGGAAGAGGAAGGAGATCCCGGTTGCGCTGCCAGCTGAAGGGAAAAGTGTAGATCTCCTTTCCCTCTACGCAAGGACCTCGATTTCCAAAAAGAAAAAGGTAAATATCCATCCCTATCTAGTGTTTTGATGACATTAGGCTATACAAAGGGTGGATATAGTCTAGAGGGGTCGGATAAGGGTTGTAGAGGCGGTTAAAAGAGGAAGAATCGGATTTTGACAAATTTTTCCAGCACTACGGAAAAATTGTGTCGAAGTCCCAACTTCGGCGAAATATTTAGGGGGTCAAACGACCTCCGATAGCAATGCATTTTATCTCTTTGGAATCCCCTATGAGTGTAGAATGTTAGGTAAAAATTTCATCAAATTTGGAGTTTGGAAAGTGGATCAAACCCAGGATGAAGTAACTGGCTATCGGTCCAGATTACTGTTCATCCGAGTGGGAAAATAGGGGATTTTATGCCATAATAGGGTATTAAGCCTAGATTAAGCTAAGGGGACCTTGTACTCATGCAAGGGAGTCCCTAATACACATAAATGGTGAGTTAATTAATAGAAAAAGAAAAAAGAAAGAAAAGAAAAGATTTAGGGAATGGGGGAGTTGAATCAATTAAAGTCCCTATATTATAATTGGCACGTAGATTATAGCCCTTGATACAAAACTAAATATATTGTAAATGCATGTATCAGTTGGGCAAGAAGCTAGAAAATAAGAGGAAGAAGTTCTCCACTGCCAGCTGTAGATTTTTGGAAGCGTATCAGGGCTGTGCCAGATTGACAGGTGAGTGGGAGCTTGTACTTTGCACCATGAGCACATTCCTTATTCATTTTCATGAATGTTGCCAAGTGTGACTTGATTCCACCTGAGCTTATTGATTAATTGTTGTAGTAGATTCCTCTACAATCTTGATTCTCTATGCTTGATTATTTTGTACATGCATTTGAGGGAATATTGAGAGGAATTACGAGGGGTTGATAAGTAATCAAATTGATTCTGAATTGTGAAATGATTTCTTTTGTAAATTGATTTCATTTCCTCTATTTCAAAAATTTGTAGAGCCTTTTTAGTGGTATATTGAGTTGTATTGCACTTCCTTGACCCTCACTCCTAACCCTGATGTTAGTTTATGATTGGGTCATGATCGAGTGAGTGGTAGTCTTGATTATACTCCTTTTTAGTAGAGTATTGGGAGGGTGCATTATGGCATTTATGCATGGCTTGGCAGTATCTGTAGGACACCTATAGTCGATGGGGTTGAACATCGGCCTTTGTGCACATAGTAGCCTTCTGGGTGGGCGGAGCCCAGTCCCTTCCTAGGGGGGACACGGCCCTAGGCGTAGGATCGGCCAGTCCTACGACTTATATTCTGCTTGCCGCCGGGCATAGTAAGACCCCGCGAGGTGCAGTATGGCTTTCTGCGGATGTAGAATTCCCGCGAGGTGCCGTTTAGTATGTAGATGTGAGATGGATTTCTGTTCTGGATACTGGCCGGGATTAGTGTGGTGTCTTATCCTGCATATGCATGTGACAGTAGGAAGTTGTTGCTGGTTCGCCTGGGGCGTAAAACCCACCTTCCGACAGCTGTCTAGCATTTACATTATCGATATGGTGTCTTATCCTGCATATGCATGTGACAGTAGGGAGTTGTTGCTGGTTCGCCTGGAGCGTAAAACCCACGTCCCGACAGCTGTCTAGTGATGATTTCAGCATATTGACACCTGATTTGTATGTTCCAGCATTATGATCTGTTGAGCATATTCATGAGTAGCATATATGTTTACTTGATTATTCCATATATGCTTCAGATGAGTTGATATTGATTGTGGTGATATTGATGATTTACTCCATATTCTCTATGTTGAGATCATGTTCATCTTGTTATTGCTCTTGAGATTTCACCTCGAGCCATGATTATATCTTGTCTCATGTGCATAGTACTCTCTACTCCACTCACTGAGTATTTATATACTCACTCCCCAGTTTGATGTTTTTGATTGCAGGGCAGGTATTGTATAGAGAGGAGCAGGATTAGTGGTTGCCTGCTAGCTATGCCGCTCCATAGTATAGTATAATGTAGATAGAGGTTTATGCCTTTTGGTGTATTATAAACCTTCTATTGTATATAGTGCATAGTTACAGTCATAGATCCTGTTGTGGATATGGGTTGACTATGGATGGATTGGGAAGTAGGTATATATATATGTGTGCAGATCAGTTGTGTGCCTGTGATAATATATTACTATATATTGTCCAGGTTTATTATGTGACAGATTATGTGATTGCTGCTCTGACAGGTAGTGTTGTTGTATGTATTGAGATAATCCTGACAGGTCACTATAGGAAAAGTGATCGTTTTGTGCATGTATCATGCCAAAATTTTTAAGATTTATTGATGATTGATAGGTAGTAGGGTTCTACGCGGTGGCTGGTGGCCTTATGCCTACCCGCACCCTAGGACCGTCGCGGTGGCCCGCCGGGAACGGGGCGGGGGTCGTGACACTGTTGTCCTCCCTTTTAATCAACCCTTGATTGTACTTGGGAGGAGGAAGAAGAAGGAGCAACCATGGAAGAAGATCACCAAGCCTTGCAGCCCCTTTTTCCTTTGCCTGCGTTGGAAGAAGGAAAGGAGGAAGAGGATGCCGCCAAGACTCCTCTTGGCTTTTCCCTTTGCTTGCGGCTGAAACAAAAGGAGGAGAGGGGGCTCACAGGTGGAGAAGGAAGAGGGCTTCAATGTTGGCCCTAGGGTGCCGCCCACATCCCCTTTTAAGCATGAAGGGCTCCTATCCTACAAGTTAGGAGCCCTTGATTGTTTTCCAAGAGGGGCGCCGGCCCCTCTTGTGTTGCCGCACCAACAAGGGAAAAGAGGAGGGGCGTGCGCCCCTCCCTCTTGGCTAACCCTAGTCCTCCTCTAAGGAGGATTAGGAGGTCTTCTAGTGGCTAAGTCCTAATCTAATTAGGCTTAGTCCAAGGTTCAACCAATTTGGGTTTTATACAAGTCCTAATCCAATTAGAACTTGAATGAACCATGACTTAACTTGAACTCTTCAATCCTAACCCAATTAGGAGTCATCTTGATTCATTAAGTTGATGATTAATTAGGGCTTAGGAGATCCTAATCCAATTAGGACTTATTTAATTTTAGTCCTAATCCAATTAGGACTCTAATTTGAATCCGAAGTCCTAATCCGATTAGGACTCTAGGAATCCTACTCCAAGTAGGAATCCAATTTTAATTCAAAACTCCTAATCTAATTAGGATTGTAGGAATCCTACTCCAAGTAGGAATTCCAGTCCTACTCCAATTAGGATTCCCAGTCCTAATCCAATTAGGACTCTAGGAATCCTACTCGAAGTAGGATTTGTGTTTAAGTCCAATTAATTAATTCCATTGCTCCTTCTTCAACTGAATATCAATCGAATTGATTACTTGTGATTTTTAATCACGATTCAACCATCGGATCGGTTAATACTTCTAGTGTGTGTGACCCCATAGGTTCTATTCTGACTAGTAGTGAGATATATTGTGATCTCTTATCACAATATCATTGAAAACTCCTTTTAATGGATTGGAACGATTCCAACTCTACTCATTAGGGTTAGTCGATCATCGAGATAATCCCTGTGAGTCCCACCATCCACCAGTGACACCTAGCAGCATGTAGTGGCTACCCAGCAGAATGGAATGATGAACCTCTAGGTGCAGTCATCATGTGATACAGTCCTACTATCGTGGATCCCTACAGGACGGAGGTCATGGATAACTCGTCAAACCCCATCGTCTGTCATATGTGAAGATTTATTCGACTTAAGTTCGAGAGCGGAGAACTCTTTCTCCACTGTGCATACTGCCCCGGCCGAGATCTTAAGAACTCAGTCTTATAAATCACATAGGATCTCTCCTTATCTATCAAGGTCGATAGATTTCTTATAGGTACATACCCTACTCCTACAGTGAACCTACTGCAGCCAATCTACACTGCATGGACCCATATGGCTAGAGACCATGTATGTGTGCAGTCAAACTACAATAACCTCACTGTGAGTAGCCGAAGCACCGCAGGTCAAAGGACCAGTCACACTACTGCAACATCAAGCAAGTCACTGACGAGTGGATAGACATCCAAGTGACTTGTTGTATTGGTCACGCTCAGTACCCTTGTTCTCTAACAAGCACCTGCACTATTACTTCAGTGTCGCCACACTGTGGACTCGAGTCTCGTCCATCCATAAGGAAAGTAATGTGTGCACTGATCTCATGGATCGATCACCGCCCTCGTGATGATCCATCGATCAGGAGCATTCAGAAATTAATCACCAATGATGCATGGCTCAAATTCTTAACTCTTAAGAATATGCATCATCATCTTATTAATTCTTGGACGATTCATAGACACATAAACAATATGAATGAAAAAGATGCCTTTTATTTATTCAATAATAAAGTCAAATACAAATTATGTCCCAGAATTAATAATGTGTCAGCCAAAAATTGGCTTCTAGGGCATACATCTAACAATCTCCCACTTGCACTAAAGCCAATCAGTCATATATCTTAGTCCCATCTTCTCAAGGTGGGCTTCAGTCTTTTGCTGACTTAGCTGTTTAGTGAATGGGTCTGCCACATTGTACGCGGAGTCTACTCTCTGCAATTCGACATACTTCTTCTCAACATAGTCGCATATGAGGTGGAAGCGCCGCTCTATGTGCTTGGACTTCTGATGAGACCTTGGCTCCTTAGCAAGAGCTATGGCGCCATTATTATCGCAGTAGAGTGTTATGGCATCTGATGACATTACATCCAATTCCGCAATAAATTTTTTGAACCAGAAGCCTTCTGTTGCCCAGATAGACAACCCAAGAGGGGGGGTGAATTGGGTTTTACACTAATTTTTCAATTAAAACGTTTGTGGATAACTAATTAATTCTTTTTGCTGGTTAATTAATTAGATGCTGCGTGCAGTGAATGAAAAGAAAGTGCAAATAACAAGACAATCACAAACACAAGGATTTTATAGTGGTTCGGAGCTAACCCTTGCTCCTACGTCCACTCCCCAAGTCTCACTTGGGAATTCACTATAACCCCTCGGATTACAGTCGGTTGTTTTGCAAGCTCACAACCCAACTTGTTGTTTTACGAGGTCACAACGAACTCGGTCGGTTTTTCCAGGCTCACCGACTAGAACCACCCCGATTGTTTTTCCGAGATCACAATCGAACCCTTACACGTTGGTTTTCAACCTAGGCTCACCAACAAACCTATATACCCTTGATTCAATCTCCTGATTGAATCAAGTAAGAACCAAATGGAAAGAACAAAGACAAACAGAGAAATAGAGCTTCTAAAAAGCAGATATACAACGATATATATAAGAGAAAAGTTAAGAGCCCTCAAACACGTTTGAGATGAAGTAGAGAAGGGCTTCTTGAACTTTGGGTCTCCTCTTGAATGTCTGGAAGACTTGAAGGCAGGAGGAGACTTCTTTAATGCTGGGAAGAGTTGGTTGACTTGAGTTAATGGGCCTCTTCCTTCTTTTCCGTTGAAATCAGTTTGCAGATGAAGGATTCTTGTTTTCTTTGAGTGGAATGTTACTTCTCTGCTTTGCTACAGTTCTCTGTGGCTATTTAAGCCATTCCCCACGGAAACTAGCCGTTAGACACACTTTACTAGCCGTTCTGCACATTCTGCACATCCTGACAATATGTCCGTTGGGGTCGGAGTCGACTCGCGCGATCTGGAGTCGACTCGGCTGTAGCAGGAGTCAACTCATGCTTTTCTGGAGTCGGCTCGGCAACTGTTCCGGATTTGAATTAAAGTAAGCTTCTCGACTGGGAGTCGACTCGACTTAACCCGGAGTCGACTCCCCAAAATCTGGAGCTGACCTTGCACTTTTGGAGTCGACTCATCCCATGGAATCCATAGAGCTATTCTTCAACTTGGCTCACTCGAGTCAACTCGAAAATTCTGGGAGTCGACTCGGCGCTCAGAGCCCGAACTCCCGATCTTCTGTCTTTTGGCTCGTCCAGTCTTGGAGTCGACTCGAACTGTTCCGGAGTCGACTTGGCTCTCAGTATCCGAAAAACAGTCTTCTGTCTTTTTGGAGTAGCGCTGCCTTGGAGTCGACTCGAACTGTCTTGGAGTCGACTCGCGTCTCAGAGACAACAATACTGTCTTCTGTCTTTTTGGGGTCGCGCTGTCTCGGAGTCGACTCGGGCTTTGCGGGAGTCGACTCGCCTCTCAGTGCCCGAAAGTTGGTCTCTGACTTTTGCCTTGTATAACACTGAGAGTCGACTCTCGCTTTCTTTGGAGTCGACCTGCCAACCATCGGAGTCGACTCGCGTTCCTCAGGAGTCGACTCGGCTCTCAGGGTCCGAAAACTGCTCTCTGACTTTTTGTCTCTAACTCCCTGGAGTCGACTCATACTGCTCTGGAGTCGACTCGGCTAGCATCGGAGTCGACTCGCGCTCTTTAGGAGTCGACTCGCTGATAGGTTTTGAGTTGTATCTTTCTGCTCGTCTGTCTGTTCTCAGTCGGAGTCGACTCGTAATGTTCCGGAGTCGACTCGAGCCTATGCCAGTGCTTCTGATACGCTTGGAGTCGACTCGTAATATTCCGGAGTCGACTCGAGTCTCAGACTTTGGTTCATCTTGACTTCTTAACTTATCCAAAATATCTTGAACCAAAACCAGATGCACTTAACCATAAATTTATAAGATTTTCACTGAAACACTAGATTGAATCATTAGTAATCATAAGATATACTCAAATGCTTTGAGCTCATCAAAATCAAATAGGGTTTTAATCAATCACTCCACAATCTCCCCCTTTTTGATGATGACAAAACATTGAGTATATGTAAAGTGAATTGCACAACAAACACGGAAATAAAATCTATAAATGAATTCAAGTGTCTGGTTATTTAATTTATCCAAACTTGAAAGGTGTGAAACAATAAATTTTGGAGTTAAAGCTCCCCCTTTCATTTGGAATTATATAAGCCTTCATGTCATGCAATCAATTGTTTGGCTTATATGTCTTTAATGATTTTGCTCTCTTAAAAATTCAGATTCTCCCCTTCAACATATGCATTCAACTTTGTTTTGATTCTCTGAATTTTTTTTTAATGCATTGAAGCTTTTGAACTTAAATTTTTGGTTTTTAGAGGGAAAATCTGTAAATTTGTTCTTGAGTAGGATTCAACTAATCTCTGAATATCCCTTGAATAGATTCTGGAGATTACTCCATTAGGAGCCCCAACAGAGAGATAATGAGCCTCGAGGTATCAAATCCACTTAGAACAAATTATTGTGTGTTTTAAAAGTTTTTTTTATTGATTTTCATTGATTCCTTTTTCCTTTTACATATCTATTAAATATATTTCTCCCCCTTTTTGTCATCGTATCAAAAAGGAAGAAGGCAGAACACACAAGCAAGCAGAGATCAATGTGCACAATTTTGAAGAAATTTGTCTACTCATTGTATTGATGTATATGTAAGTACATTTGTGAATACAATAAGTAAAGCAGTAAATACATGTCAAAGTAAACATAATCAGCTAGGGCTTCCTCGAGGATGTGGCTCCTCCTCTCAGTCTGTTTTGCTCCATGAGGAGACTAACCCCGTCCGTGACATTCCCTAGCTGAGTGATAATGGCCGAGGTGGCCCTGCTATGTGTCGTGAAGAGCTCGGTCAGAGTCTCCTGAAGTGTGTCCAGCTTGGCGATCAGGACATTCGCCAAGCGCTCGGCCCCCTGAGTAGTAGTCCCCATATCGTGTCGGATGTCATCTCGCATCTTCTGTGTGTTGCTTGTGACATCGCTCATGTTGGAGAATTGGGCTTGTATCAGGCTTCTGACATTGTAGATTTCTTCCCGTAGATGGGCCGTCATCTCGGTCACGGCTGATAGGGAAGGCACCAATGCAGAAGAGGGGGCAGTGGGTGGACCTCTGAGCTCCCTCAGAAGATCGTCCTGAAGATCTCTGACAATCTCCTGCCGCAACTCCCGGAGCTGCTCAGGAGAAATCCGAACCTCCATCTGCTGAGTGGGTGGAGCTGAGGAGGAAGGTCCGGCTGAGGTGGAGGGAAAGGTAGGATAATCTGAATCTGGGTCAGGACTGGGGGAATGTCTGGTAGTAGGTGTGGAGGAAGATGGTTTCCTAACCCATGTTCCCTCTACCTTATGAAACCCCATCCTGTGTAGGGTTCCCTCACCCATGCGATCTGTCCATCGCAATGCGCGAGAGGGTTCCCCCTCAGGGGATCTCGGACTCCCTAAAGATGAGGGTGTACAGCATCCCATAAGGGAGGGTGAGCCTAGGTCTATCTAGTGGCTCACATAGGTATCTATAGATCATCTTGGAAAAGTTGATAGGGGTGTCCTGGAGAATGTGGTACATGAGGGCTAGGTCCCTCTCAGACACAAAATCAAATCGGCCGGTCTTAGGAAAAAGGGTCCTAGAGATGATGCTCAGGAGGAGCCGCATCTTAACTGACAGTGAGCTGGCGGACACCTCATCTAATGGGGACTGGGGTGGACTCCCTAAAATGGCCGTAAGGGTCTCAGTCCTATCCTCGGGGTGTGTAGGAGATACCCCTACTTGGGGAAGATGGAGGATTTGAGCTATGAAATCCTCTGAAATAAATAATGGGACACCCGCTACGGTTTCCTCTATACCCCCATTGCCCCTATGCACAGTACCATAAAACTCCCTAACTAGACCAGGGTATGTGGGGAGATCTAAGGAACAAAAGAACTCTAAACCCTGGGCCCGCAACCTCTCTCCTATGGTGAAGCCCTCCCGGGAGAGATAGTCAAAGTTGACATATCTCCCGGTGGAGACCGCCTTCCCGGCGCACGGACGCGAGGGAACGGGCCTCGGCGGGGAACAAGCCGGAGGTTGTGGCCTCACGGGATCGTTCCGAGCCTTGGACCGTCGCTCGGCACCGGTCGCGGGTTGGGGCCTCTTCCGGCTTGGGACAACGGTTTTCCGAGGCATTCTAGACCTAGGGAAGAGGAATGAACCCTAAGGGACGAAAGAGGGTCGACGGAAAAGCCCTAAGGACGGTCGGAGACGACGTAGGAGACGGCTCTAGGGTTTATGAATAGTGGCGGCGGTGAATAGAAGTGTTGATTAAACGCTTGGATTAGGGTTAAAAAACCCGGATCCCGACCTCGAGTCGACTCCACTGAGTCGCGAGTCGACTCGACCTCGAGTCGACTCCAAAATATGCGCGAGTCGACTCCCCTTATGCGGCCATCGATCTCGAGTCGACTCCCGTCTATGTGCGAGTCGACTCCCCCTTATGAGCCGACTCTGAAACTTACTCGAGTCGTCTCGAACTCTGGCACGCACTTAAAAATCATGTTATTTTAGTACCGAATGAGGGACAATCACTAAGTTATGATCTGATTTGATGATCATAGATGAGAAACTCTGTATTTAGCACAATCTAATCATCAAAATCAATGAACTAGAAGAGAATATCACTAGGATGGATCAATCACTCCTAATCCTCTCCTAAGCACACTAAATCTCTCTTCACTCAAGGGTTTTGTGAAGATATCAGCTAATTGATCATCAGTGCAAATAAATTGAAGTGTCACATCACCATTCAGTACATGATCTCTTATGAAGTGATGTCTTATCTCAATATGTTTAGTTCTTGAATGCTGAATTGGATTTTTAGTTAGATTAATGGCACTTGTATTATCACAATTAATAGGAATTTTGTCTTGCTTAATGCCATAGTCTTCAAGTTGTTGTTTAATCCACATGATTTGAGCACAACAACTCCCGGCAGCTACATATTCAGCTTCAGCAATAGATAATGCAACCGAGTTTTGTTTCTTGCTAAACCATGAAATTAAGTTTTCTCCTAGGAATTGACATGACCCGCTGGTGCTTTTTCTATCAAGTTTACAACCAGCAAAGTCTGAATCTGTGTATCCTATTAAGTTCAGACTAGATTCTTTAGAATAACATAAACCTATACTTTTTGTTCCTATTAGGTATTTAAAGATTCTTTTTACTGCAATTAGATGAGATTCCTTAGGATTAGACTGATATCTAGCACACATGCATACACTAAACATGATATCAGGTCTACTTGCAGTGAGATACAATAAAGATCCTATCATACCTCTATACATCTTTTGATCTACAGATTTACCTGATTCATCTTGGTCTAGTTTGCATGATGAGCTCATGGGTGTGCTGATTGACTTGTTTCCCTCCATATCAAACTTCTTAAGCATCTCCTTGATGTATTTAGCTTGATTGATGAAGATCCCTTCTTTTGATTGTTTGATTTGAAGCCCGAGGAAATAGTTCAGCTCTCCCATCATGCTCATTTCAAACTCACCCTGCATCAAGTCAGCAAACTCTTCGCAGAGGCGATTGTTAGTAGCACCGAAAATAATATCATCAACATAAATCTGTACTACTAACATATTTTTGTTTTTCTTCTTTAAAAATAGTGTTGTATCTACATTTCTCCTAGAGAACTCATGATCTAGTAGGAATCTGCTAAGTCTTTCATACCATGCTCTAGGTGCTTGTTTCAAACCATAAAGTGCTTTGTTCAATTTGTACACATGATTAGGGTATTGATGATTTTCAAAACCAGGAGGTTGTTCCACATACACCTCCTCATTAATATACCCATTTAAAAATGCACTTTTTACATCCATTTGAAATAATTTGAAATCCTTAGAGCATGCAAATGCTAGTAATAGTCTAATTGCCTCAAGTCTAGCTACAGGAGCAAAGGTTTCATCAAAATCTATACCTTCTTCTTGATTATAGCCCTTTGCTACTAGTCTAGCCTTATTCCTAATTACAATTCCATTTTCATCAAGTTTATTTTTATATATCCATTTGGTACCTATAATTGAATATTCAGAGGGTCGTTCAACTAGGTTCCATACCTTGTTTCTAGTAAATTGGTTTAATTCTTCTTGCATTGCATTTATCCAATTTACATCTTTTTCAGCTTCTTCTATGTGTTTGGGTTCAAAATGTGAGACAAAAGCTAGATGATTGTTTAAGTTCCTAAGAGATGCTCTAGTCCTAACAGGTTGAGATGGATCATCTAAAATTAATTTCTTAGGATGCCCGTGAGCATACTTCCAAGCCTTAGTCAACTCATGATCCATAATAGCCTCTTGACTTGGTGATGCATTTCCAAGTAATTTTTGTTCATTATCTTGTAATGTCATCTCATCAATCTTTTCTTCAAGACTTTCAGCATCATCATCAAGATTAACTTTCTTACTAGAAGAGGTATCACTAGAATCATCAAAAACAACATGTATAGATTCTTCTATAACTAGGGTTCTTTTATTGAAAACTCTATAGGCTTTACTAGTTGTAGAGTACCCCAAAAATATACCCTCATCAGATTTGGAGTCAAATTTTTCTAGATTATCTTTTCCATTATTATGAACAAAACACCTACATCCAAAGACATGAAAATAGTTCACTTTTGGTTTTCTGTCTTTCCAAAGTTCATAAGGTGTTTTCTTTATAATGGGTCTCAATAAAACTCTATTTAATATATGACAAGAGGTATTGATGGCTTCTCCCCAAAAGTACTTAGGAAGGTTACTTTCACATAACATGGTTCTAGCCATTTCCTCTAGAGTTCTATTTTTCCTTTTCACAACTCCATTTTGTTGTGGTGTCCTAGGTGCAGAAAAGTTATGAGTTATCCCCTTTTTACTACAAAACTCATCAAATAAGTGATTTTCAAATTCGGTTCCATGGTCACTTCTAATAGCTATGACTGAAGTATCTCTAACATTTGTTACTTCTTTATGAAATTTTTTGAAAACTAAAAATGCTTGATCCTTATGAGCTAAGAACATGACCCAAGTGTATCTAGAATAATCATCTACAATAACTAGACTATATTTATTTCCACCTAGACTTGTGGTTCTAGTTAGTCCGAATAGATCCATGTGTAGTAGTTCTAGAGGTCTAGAGGTAGGGACACAATTAATAGATTTAAAGGAGTTCCTTGATTGTTTGCCAAATTGACATGCTTCACATATTTTATTCTTTTCAAACTTTAGTTTTGGCAAACCTATCACGGAATCTCTTTTAACTAGCTTTGATATTGTGTCCATGCTTGCATGACCTAACTTACGGTGCCATAACCAACTAGCATCATTATCCTTAGTTTCATTAACAACTAAACATGGGTTATGTTTGGCAAGATCCTCAAGGTCTACTACATACACATTCCCACGTCTTATTCCTTTAAAAACTAAACTATTGTCATTCGAGTTGGTTATGATGCATAAGGTTGGTTTGAACAAAACATCAAAACCTCTATCACATAATTGACTAATGCTAAGTAGATTATGCTTAAGACCATCAACATATCGAACATTATCAATAAAGGTTGAAGGGGTAATTTGTACTTTACCTATACCAATGATGTGACCTTGGTTATTGTCTCCAAAAGTCATAGCACCTCCTTTCTTAGCTTCAAGGGTGAAGAATTGATCCTTGTCATCCGTCATGTGTCTTGAGCAGCCACTATCCAAGTACCAACAATTTTTGTCTACCTTGGCTGCAAGACACTCCTACACAAGCAAATCATATAATTTTAGGTACCCAAGTTTTCTTGGGTCCTTCATGGTTAGTAATGTTGGTTCCTTTTGGAACCCAAATTCTTTTAATTTTTTTTTTAGTTTTTTCTTTCCTATAATCACATACATTTGCTTTATGTCCTAATGTTCTGTTAGATGTATGCCCTAGAAGCCAATCTGGCGGACATATTATTACTTCTAGGACATAAATTTGTACTTGACTTTATTATTATTGAATAATAAATGGGCATCTTTTTCATTCATATTTTTTATGTGTCTATGAATCGTCCAAAAAATTAATAAGATGATGATACATATTCTCAAGAGTTGAGAATTTGAGCCATGTATCATTGGTGATTAATTTCTAAATGCTCCTGATCAATGGATCATCACGAGGACAGTGATCGATCCGATCAGTGCACAGATCACTTTTCTTCTGGATGGACGAGACTCGAGTCCACAGTGTAGGGACACTGAAGTGATAGTGCAGGTGCTTGTTAGAGAACAAGGGTACTGAGCGTGACCAAGACAAGAAGTCACTTGGATGTCTATCCACTCGTCAGTGACTTGCTTGATGTTGCAGTAGTATGACTGGTCCTTTGACCTGTGGTGCTTCGGCTACTCACAGTGAGGTTATTGTAGTTTGACTATACGTATACATGGTCTCTAGCCATATGGGTCCTTGTAGTGTAGATTGGCTGCAGTAAGTTCACTGTAGGAGTAGGGTATGCACTTACATGGAATCTATCGACCTTGATAGAAGAGGAGTGATCCTATGTGATTTGTTAGACTGAGTTCTAAGATCTTGGCCAGGGCAGAAATATAAAGTGGAGAAAGAGTTTTTCACTATCGAACTCAAGTCAAATAAATCTAGACATATGACAGACGACGGGGTTTGACGAGTTTTCCATGACCTCCGATCTGTAGGGATGCATGATAGAAGGACTGTATCATACGATTGCTGCACCTAGAGGTTCATCATTCTATTCTGCTGGGTGGCCACTACATACTGCTAGGTGTCACTGGTGGATGGTGAGACTCACAGGGATCATCTCGATGGTCGATAATCCCTGGTGAGTTGAGTTGGAATTGTTTCAACCCATTGAAAGGAGTTTTCAATGATATTGTGATAGAGATCATAATATATCTCACTACCAGTCAGAATGGAACCTATGGGGTCACACACATTAGAGGTATTGACCGATCCAATGGTTGAATGTGATTAGGAATCACAAATAATCAATTAGATTGATAAATGAAAATCCGCTAAGAGTTAGTGGCTAGAAGAAGGAACAATTGCAATCGAATTGCAATTTAATTTAATTAATTGGATTTAATTAATTGGACTTGATCATGAGTCCTACTTGGAGTGGGAATCATGGAGTCCTAATTGGATTAGGATTTCAAATTAAATTAGAATCCTATTTGGAATAGGATTTCTAAAGTCCAAATTGTCTTAGGGCTGAAAATTGAACAAGTCCTGATTAGATTAGGATTTTCTTAAGTCCTAATTAATTTTAATTTTAATCTAATTAATTTTATGACTCCTAATTGGATTAGGATTGAAGAGTTCAATAGAGTCATGGCTCAATTAAATTCTAATTGGATTAGGAATTGGAGGAAATTGAAATGGGTTCACAAAAATCCTATTTTGACTAGGATTGGACTCAAACAATGGACCCAAATTAAAACCCCCTTTAATTTATTTAAATAGCAGATTTAAATGAACTTGAGGGAGGGGCCCACGCCCCTCCCCTTGGGGTGTGCGTGGGAGAAAGAGGAGGGGCGCACGCCCCTCCTTGTTAGCCAAAAAGAAGAGATAAAGATGAGTTCCTAAAAAATAGGAACTCATCCTTATCTCTTAACTAATTAAAAGGGAGCATGGAATTTCGAAAAAGATGGATGTTTTTCTCCTCATTCCAGCTGTGAGCACCCTCCTCCATCTTCCTCCTTTGAGCCACAATCAAGAGAAGAAAAAGAAAAGCCTAAGACGCCCTCTTCCTTCTTCATCTTGGTTCCGAAAGGAAGAAAAAGAAAAAGGCTGCAGGGCTTTGTTCTTGTTCCTTTGGTTCTTCCTTCTTCTTCCTCCTCTCAAGCCAATCAACGGTTGATTCAAAGGAGAGGACTTCAGCCATCCATAGCCATCTCTGCAAGGGAGCTAGCACCCCGGTGAGATCCAAAGGCTTCGATCGAGTCAGTACTTCGTGTGGATACCTGTAGAGGCCGGACGCGTGTGCGGCTTCCACTGAGCCTTGATCAAATACCACGTAAATCAGATTTGCGGAGACCATCTACCCGCACAAGGTGAAGATCTAATCTTCTTAATAATTTTAAAATAGTTTAAAATAATTTAATTCTAATCTATCTACAAACGAAAGGTTTTAAAACACGTTCATGCGATGAACAGATCCCGTATATGTTTTTCCGCTGCAATCTGAAAATTATTTCAAAATTTTCATGGCATATGAGGGATGCTAACAGTGGTATCAGAGCCATGGTTATGTAGATTAAGATTAGAATTAAATTTTTCAAGGCATTTTAGATCTGAAATTTAAGGGATTATGCTTGCTGAAAATTAAGTATGCAGAATTTTCAGCTTGCTGTTTTTTCTGCATACTAATTAATGGATGCTTAGATTAATGATTCTAATGCATTAATAATGTGATTACAAATGTTTAGAATCAAATCATGCATGATCAGCAAGTCATGAGATGATATAATCAGTTAAATTACAGATCTGAAAATAATTTTTTATGCATGTGATGTGTATGGTGATGATCATGGATGGACCCTTTGAATGTGCTGAAATGTTCTGCAATGTTCTGTGATGTTCTGTGATGCATGTAGTTTTAATTTTCAGATGCCTGCGTGCATCTTAAATTCATGTATTAGAGACCTGCGTGTCTCAATGAAAAGGGTTGTAATTTTATTTTTATTTTTATTTTTATTTAATTTTTAAAGCAATCTGGGATGTAAACTGTGATGTGTGTTGCACGTCGATGGTTGATCGATATGTACATCAACAAGCTCAACATGCGCGGATCAAGATCAAGGGTTGATTGAGGATGGATCAAGGAGTTGATCACAATTGGACCTAGAGGATCAAGATCGAGTCAAGAGTTGAAGACGATCAAACCAATTGACGTGCATGTGCTTGTAACATGACCCCATCTTGGATCCATGATCATCACCATTTAATTTTATTTTTGATAAATGCCTGGATGTTTAATGCTTATGATTATGCGGGTAGACTTATATTTGCATGAGATGTGAATACGCGATCGAGTGAGACCTAAATCGAAACCTCCCTTATCAGTCGAGGGTGAACCAACATGAGTTAGTCATATTAGATTAATTGATCTAATTGGTGTCTAGGCAAGCCTATAAGGTGGTTACTTAATTAGGACCTTACTCTCTGAGTAAGGGGAGCCTCCCACCTGCTTACCTGGCCAATTGTTCGATTACCTCTTATGAAGAACTCAAGTTGCAAACACTAAGACTTGATTATGCAATATTAAGTCCATAGGTCTTCCACCGTAGTAGAGTTGCTAAGGTCTTTACGGCGTTGATTTGTCTCGGCTGGACACAGTGGGCAAGTTGCATCGGGGGACTGGACCTCTCTATTAGACATGAGATGTTGTGGGGTAAAGGTGGGGTTGGGCACCAATAACTGTTAGGTGAGGACCCAATGACGACTTTATTTCCGCGGTTATACGGTGGGTCTGACTTAACTAAGTAATGGGACCAATAACTGTTAGGTGAGGTCTTCATCACCTAGAGACCAAGTAACACTGCAATATGCTTGAGAAGCATTGTACAAGAGTTGTACACTCATCCATTTATATGTCACCAATAACTGTTAGGTGAGGCGGCATGTAAATCGGTGAGACCGCAGTACCCACTAGAAATCCTAGTCGCGTAGGGCTTTCGTTTCTCCATCAGGAGAGTATGAGGGATTCGAAAAAATCGTGGGAGCATATTTGTTTTAAAAGTCCCTAGAACAAATTAAGTTCAAGTACAAAGTCTAACTAGAATCTTTACTCTCTACAGATCACAATGTCAGCTTCAAACCCTTTGACCCGAATCCTTGAGACCAACAGACTGACCGGAACCAACTATAAAGACTGGCTTAGGAACCTGAAAATTGTTCTGAATTGTGAGAAAATAGGATATGTGCTCGAGAATGATATCCCTAGGCTACCAGCACGTCCTACTGATGATCAGCGTGAGACGCATCAGAAGTGGACTGATGACGACATTAGGGTCAAGTGCTACATCATGGCATCCATGACTAACGAACTTCAATGCCAGCTGAGAACATAAAGACTGCTAGGAAAATACTGGCTCATCTGCAAGAGTTGTATGGTAAGCAGAGCCGCACTGTACGCTTTGAAGTGTCCAAGAGGCTCTTTAAGGCAAAGATGCGTGAGGGGCAGTCTGTCCACGATCACTGTTTGACTATGATCAAGGACCTCGAGGAACTTGAGAAGCTCGGTATGTCCATGCATAAGGAACTGCAGATAGATCTGATCCTGCAATCCCTTCCTAATTCATTTGGTCTGTTTATAGTAAACTACCATATGAATAAAATTGAATGCACAAAGACCGAATTGTTGAATATGTTGGTAACTGCTGAAGGGGCCTTGAAAGGTTCAAGGGGCTCTGTTCTGACTACTGAGCTGACTTCTGGTTCCAAGAGAAAGTCTACTTGGAAGAAAAAGAAGCCTGCTAAGAAGCAAAAGAAAGACAAGAAGCCTAAGAAGGAAGTTCACAAGAAAAGGGCTAATGACAAGGAAAAATGTTTCCACTGCAACGTCGATGGCCACTGGAAAAGGAACTGCCCTTCATACCTCGAGAGCCTGAAGAACAAAAAGGCAGACACACCTTCTGAAGGTATGTTAGATTTGCTCGTAATTGAAACTAATCTTACAGTTTCTTCTACTTCTAGTTGGGTTATAGATTCTGGTTCTAGTGCTCATTTGTGCACTACTAAGCAGGGTCTAAAGGAAAGTAGGAGGCTGGCGGAAGGTGCAGTGACCCTTCGGGTTGGCAACGGGGCAAGAGTTGCTGCTGTAGCTGTGGGCACCTACCCTCTGCGATTACCGTCTGGATTTAGTTTATTGCTTAGAGACTGTTATTATGTCCCTGCTGCTAGCAGGAATTTGATTTCTGTTTCGTGTTTAGCACAGGATGGTCATGTTTTGACCTTTGACAAAGACTGCTGTTCTATTTATTTCAGAAATAAATTAGTTGCACGTGGTTTCATGATTGATAGTCTCTATCACTTGCATATTGATGTGTCTGTGAATGTGTCTGAGCAAGTAGTGAGTGCCATAGGATCTAAAAGATCCAGAGATGAGATAAACCAGAAGTATTTGTGGCACCTCAGGCTTGGCCATGTTGGAGAGGACAGAATGAACAAAATGGAGAAAGATGGGCTTCTTGGCCCATTGACTTCCGAGTCATATCTAGTTTGTGAATCCTGTCTTCAAGGAAAAATGGCTAGATTACCCTTTGTAGGACATGGGGAGAGGACCACTGAAATACTTACCCTGGTACACACTGATGTGTGTGGCCCATTCGATGTGCTAGCCAGGGGTCGTTATTCATACTTCATTACCTTTACCGATGACTATTCACGATATGGGTATGTGTATCTTATGAGATACAAATCTGAGTCTTTTGAAAAGTTCAAAGAGTTCAGAAATGAAGTAGAAAAACAGACTGGAAAAACTCTTAAGGTTCTTCGATCAGATCGAGGAGGAGAATACCTTAGTGGGGAATTCCGGGATTATCTCAAGGAAAATGGCATAGTCTCACAATGGACACCTTCGGGTACACCTCAACTTAACGGGGTGTCAGAAAGGAGGAATCGGACTCTATTGGAATGGTCCGATCCATGATGAGCTTCACTGATCTACCTATGTTTCTTTGGGGAGATGCCTTATTATCCGCAATTTATTTATTGAATAGAGTTCCCTCTAAATCCGTTCCTACCACACCGTATGAGATATGGCATGGTAAGAAGCCGAGTCTTGGTCATCTCAAGATTTGGGGATGTCCGGCCCATGTCAAGCGACTACAGGCGGACAAGTTAGAGCCTAGGACCATAAGTGCTCGTTTCATTGGATATCCTAAAGAGTCATTAGGATACAATTTTTACATCTCAGAGGATCACAATGTGTTTGTGAGCCGACATGCCGTCTTTCTGGAAAAACAGTTTATCCTTGATAGAGGCAGTGGGAGAAAAATTGAGCTTGAAGAGAGAGTCTCTGAAAAGCAACGAGTCATGGATCCTATAGAACCTATTCATACAGAGCCAGTACACGTAGTACCTCCTCCACCTCGTAGATCTAGTAGGGTCTCCCATCCTCCCGATAGATACTTAGGTATACTAGTAGAGGACACCGAGGAAATGTTCCTCATAGGAGATAGGGAACATGTACAAGATCCCAATACCTACGACGAGGCGATATCTGATATCGATCCCGAGAAATGGCTGGAAGCCATGAAGTCAGAGATAGACTCCATGTATTCCAACCAAGTCTGGACCTTAGTAGATCCACCAGAAGGTATAGTACCTATTGGATGTAAATGGATCTATAAAAGGAAGATAGGTTCGGATGGAAAGGTAGAGACCTATAAGGCAAGGCTAGTAGCGAAAGGGTATAGTCAGCGCAAAGGCATTGACTATCAGGAGACCTTTTCACCTGTAGCCATGCTGAAATCCATTCAAACATTGCTTGCCATTGCAGCATTTCATGATTATGAAATATGGCAGATGGATGTGAAAACTGTTTTCCTGAATGGATATCTTGATGAAGATATCTATATGGAGCAGCCTTTGGGTTTCACTTTCAGTGATGGTGATCACAAGGTCTGCAAGCTGCAAAGGTCCATCTATGGACTAAAGCAAGCATCTCAGAGTTGGAACACTCGTTTTAATGATGCGATCAAATCGTTTGAGTTCATCAAGAACGAAGAGGAACCGTGTGTTTACAAGAAGGTTAGTGGGAGTGCTGTTGTGTTCCTCGTACTGTACGTGGATGACATCCTCCTGATAGGAAATGATATTCCTATGCTAACCTCGGTCAAGGTCTGGTTATCAAAAGAGTTCTCCATGAAAGACCTTGGGGAAGCATCCTACATTTTGGGGATAAAGGTCTATAGGGATAGATCTAAAAGGATGCTTGGCCTATCACAAAAGATGTACATAGAGGAGGTACTGAAGAGGTTCAGTATGGAAAACTCCAAGAGGGGTCTATTATCCCTTAGGCATGGGATTCATCTCTCCAAAAAGATGTGCCCCAACACATCTGAAGAGATTCAACGCATGAGTAGGATTCCTTATGCTTCTGCAATAGGAAGCCTCATGTATGCCATGCTGTGTACACGACCTGATATAGCCCTTGCTGTGAGTGTCACTAGCAGATATCAGTCAAATCCAGGTGAAGAGCACTGGACAGCTGTGAAGAACATTCTTAAGTACTTAAGAAGAACTAAAGATTTGTTCTTGGTCTTTGGAGGAGCATTGGAGTTAAAGGTAGAAGGATACACAGATTCAGACTTTATGACTGATATTGATGATAGAAAGTCTACATCTGGATATGTGTTCTTGTGCAATGGTGGTACGGTAAATTGGAAGAGTTCCAAACAACCGATCATTGCTGATTCTACCATGGAAGCTGAGTATATTGCCACCTCTGAAGCTGCAAAGGAAGCCTTCTGGTTCAAGAAATTTATTGCATAACTAGATGTAATGCCATCAGATGCCATCACACTCTACTGCGATAATAATGGCGCCATAGCTCTTGCTAAGGAGCCAAGGTCTCATCAGAAGTCCAAGCACATAGAGCGGCGCTTTCACCTCATACGCGAATACCTCGAGAAGAAATATGTCGAGGTGCAGAGAGTAGACTCCGCGGACAACGTGGCAGACCCGCTCACTAAGCAGTTAAATCAGCAGAAGACAGAAGCCCACCTTGAGAAGATGGGACTTAGATATATGTCTAATTGGCTTTAGTGCAAGTGGGAGATTGTTAGATGTATGCCCTAGAAGCCAATCTGGCGGACACATTATTACTTCTAGGATATAAATTTGTACTTGACTTTATTATTATTGAATAATAAATGGGCATCTTTTTTATTCATATTTTTTATGTGTCTATGAATCGTCCAAGAAATTAATAAGATGATGATACATATTCTCAAGAGTTGAGAATTTGAGCCATGTATCATTGGTGATTAATTTCTAAATGCTCCTGATCAATGGATCATCACGAGGACGGTGATCGATCCGATCAGTGCACAGATCACTTTTCTTCTGGATGGACGAGACTCGAGTCCACAGTGTAGGGACACTGAAGTGATAGTGCAGGTGCTTGTTAGAGAACAAGGGTACTGAGCGTGACCAAGACAAGAAGTCACTTGGATGTCTATCCACTCGTCAGTGACTTGCTTGATGTTGCAGTAGTATGACTGGTCCTTTGACCTGCGGTGCTTCGGCTACTCACAGTGAGGTTATTGTAGTTTGACTACACATATACATGGTCTCTAGCCATATGGGTCCTTGTAGTGTAGATTGGCTGCAGTAAGTTCACTGTAGGAGTAGGGTATGCACTTACATGGAATCTATCGACCTTGATAGAAGAGGAGTGATCCTATGTGATTTGTTAGACTGAGTTCTAAGACCTTGGCCAGGGCAGAAATATAAAGTGGAGAAAGAGTTTTTTACTATCGAACTCAAGTCAAATAAATCTAAACATATGACAGACGACGGGGTTTGACGAGTTTTCCATGACCTCCGATCCGTAGGGATCCACGATAGAAGGACTGTATCATACGATTGCTGCACCTAGAGGTTCATCATTCTATTCTGCTGGGTGGCCACTACATACTGCTAGGTGTCACTGGTGGATGGTGAGACTCACAGGGATCATCTCGATGGTCGATAATCCCTGGTGAGTTGAGTTGGAATTGTTTCAACCCATTGAAAGGAGTTTTCAATGATATTGTGATAGAGATCATAATATATCTCACTACCAGTCAGAATGGAACCTATGGGGTCACACACATTAGAGGTATTGACCGATCCAATGGTTGAATGTGATTAGGAATCACAAATAATCAATTAGATTGATAAATGAAAACCCGCTAAGAGTTAGTAGCTAGAAGAAGGAACAATTGCAATCGAATTGCAATTTAATTTAATTAATTGGATTTAATTAATTGGACTTGATCATGAGTCCTACTTGGAGTGGGAATCATGGAGTCCTAATTGGATTAGGATTTCAAATTAAATTAGAATCCTATTTGGAATAGGATTTCTAAAGTCCAAATTATCTTAGGGCTGAAAATTGAACAAGTCCTGATTAGATTAGGATTTTCTTAAGTCCTAATTAATTTTAATTTTAATCTAATTAATTTTATGACTTCTAATTGGATTAGGATTGAAGAGTTCAATAGAGTCATGGCTCAATTAAATTCTAATTGGATTAGGAATTGGAGGAAATTGAAATGGGTTCACAAAAATCCTATTTTGACTAGGATTGGACTCAAACAATGGACCCAAATTAAAACCCCCTTTAATTTATTTAAATAGCAGATTTAAATGAATTTGAGTGAGGGGCCCACGCCCCTCCCCTTGGGGTGTGCGTGGGAGAAAGAGGAGGGGCGCACGCCCCTCCTTGTTAGCCAAAAAGAAGAGATAAAGATGAGTTCCTAAAAAATAGGAACTCATCCTTATCTCTTAACTAATTAAAAGGGAGCATGGAATTTCGAAAAAGATGGATGTTTTTCTCCTCATTCCAGCCGTGAGCACCCTCCTCCATCTTCCTCCTTTGAGCCACAATCAAGAGAAGAAAAAGAAAAGCCTAAGACGCCCTCTTCCTTCTTCATCTTGGTTCCAAAAGGAAGAAAAAGAAAAAGGCTGCAGGGCTTTGTTCTTGTTCCTTTGGTTCTTCCTTCTTCTTCCTCCTCTCAAGCCAATCAAAGGTTGATTCAAAGGAGAGGACTTCAGCCATCCATAGCCATCTCTGCAAGGGAGCTAGCACCCCGGTGAGATCCAAAGGCTTCGATCGAGTCAGTACTTCGTGTGCATACCTGTAGAGGCCGGACGCGTGTGCGGTTTTAAAACACGTTCATGCGATGAACAGATCCCGCATATGTTTTTCCGCTGCAATCTGAAAATTATTTCAAAATTTTCATGGCATATGAGGGATGCTAACATGTTCCACAACAAAAACAGGTTATTTTCTTAGTTTTACTTTTCCCTGCTTTAACAAAGAAATTACTAAGGAGTTTTTGCTTATTTTTATGTTTATACCCTAAACCCGCTCTATTGAATACAGCTCGTTGACTATTAAGTATCATCTCTAATTTTTCTTAGCTATATGTAAATTTTTCTACAAACGGCTTGTACTTTTCAAGTTCTAGTGTCAATTTTTGTTTTTCTATTTTTAGATCATCTAAGTCTTTTGTGTAGTTACTTCCAATAGTTAGTTTATCCTTTTTAAGTTCAGAAATTTTCTTGGCTAGTTTTTCATTATCCTTAGTTAATGTATTAGGTTTTTGAATCAACATTTGATTTCTTGTTTTAAGTTCTACATTTTCTTTAGTGATAGAGTCCTTATCCTTAACTAATTTATCGTATTTGTGGAGGTGAGATTGATTGGCTAGTTTTAGCTCTTTATTCTTAAGATTTATAGCCTTATATTCAACCATTAATTCATTAAATGCATCATATAATTCATCAAAGGTAAAATCTAGATGCGTTTCGGATGATACCTCATTTTCATTTGCCATGAAGCAGAAATTGGCCTTTTCTTCTTGTTCCTCATCCGATGATGATGATGATGAGTCGGAGTCCGATAAGGTGGAGACAAGGGCTTTCTTTTTCTTGTACTTGCTCCCCTTCTTCAGCAAGAGACACTCAGCTCTGATGTGCCCCGGCTTCTTGCACTCATAACATCCAATCCCCTCATTTTTCCTTTCCTTACCCTTATCCTTGTGATAGGAACTTGAGGGGCCTCTCCTTTGATGAAAGGACTTCTTTCGGTTGATGAATTTTCTAAACTTGCGCACGAGAAGTGCCTCATCATCATCTCCCTCATGATCTTCTTCTTCACTGCTGCTACTGCAAGACAAGTCTTTGTTAGAAGATGTAGATTTGAGAGCTATTACCTTTTTCTTATGGGTGGACTCTTCTTCGCTGTGTTGTTTCATTGTGAGCTCGTGCATCATTAGGGATCCAAGAAGCTCCTCAAGTGGAAGCTTGTTCAAGTTCTTGGCTTCTTGGATTGCCGTCACCTTGGCTTCCCATGACCTTGGTAGACAGCGAAGAATCTTCCTGACAAGCTCACTGTTAGTATAATTTTTGCCAAGGCTTTTTAGGCCATTGACAATATCAGTAAATCTAGTGAACATGCTAGTGATCGTTTCATTAAAATCCATCTTAAATAATTCATACTTATGT
Source organism: Phoenix dactylifera (assembly GCF_051530095.1). Lineage (NCBI taxonomy): Eukaryota > Viridiplantae > Streptophyta > Magnoliopsida > Arecales > Arecaceae > Phoenix > Phoenix dactylifera. The sequence continues at coordinate 27,316,644 of NC_143190.1, forward strand.
ACTAATATATTTATTTTGAATTCTTTGACTTGATTCGTGCCCTCATGGGTCACTTCAAGTCTATCCCAAATCTCTTTTGCAGAATTGCAAGTAGAGACTCTATTGAATTCATTTCTATCTAATGCACAGTAGAGCACATTCATTGCTTTGGCATTGAGTTGTGCCTTCCTAAAGTCATTGTCATCCCAATCCTTTTCAAGTTTGGGTACAGTGACACCCTCTACATAGATGGATGGGATGTATGGTCCATTTAGTATAATGGTCCACATCTCATAGTCTTGGGCTTGGATAAATATTCTCATCCTAGCCTTCCAATATGAGTAGTCGGATCCATTAAAGAATGGGGGTCTTTGGGTGGACTGGCCCTCAATGTGGGAAGATCCAAATGGGGTTGTCATTTTGATCTTTTACTCTTAGGGTAAAAGAGTTCCGGCTCTGATACCACTTGTTGCCCAGATAGACAACCCAAGAGGGGGGGTGAATTAGGTTTTACACTAATTTTTCAATTAAAACGTTTGTGGATAACTAATTAATTCTTTTTGCTGGTTAATTAATTAGATGCTGTGTGCAGTGAATGAAAAGAAAGTGCAAATAACAAGACAATCACAAACACAAGGATTTTATAGTGGTTCGGAGCTAACCCTTGCTCCTACGTCCACTCCCCAAGTCTCACTTGGGAATTTACTATAACCCCTCGGATTACAGTCGGTTGTTTTGCAAGCTCACAACCCAACTTGTTGTTTTACGAGGTCACAATGAACTCGGTCGGTTTTCCCAGGCTCACCGACTAGAACCACCCCGATTATTTTTTCGGGATCACAATCAAATTCTTACACGTTGGTTTCAACCTAGGCTCACCAACAAACCTATATACCCTTGATTCAATCCCCTGATTGAATCAAGTAAGAACCAAATGGAAAGAACAAAGACAAACAGAGAAATAGAGCTTCTAAAAAGCAGATATACAGCGATATATATAAGAGAAAAGTTAAGAGCCCTCAAACACGTTTGAGATGAAGTAGAGAAGGGCTTCTTGAACTTTGGGTCTCCTCTTGAATGTCTGGAAGACTTGAAGGCAGGAGGAGACTTCTTTAATGTTGGGAAGAGTTGGTTGACTTGAGTTAATGGGCCTCTTCCTTCTTTTCCGTTGAAATCAGTTTGCAGATGAAGGATTCTTGTTTTCTTTGAGTGGAATGTTACTTCTCTGCTTTGCTACAGTCCTCTGTGGCTATTTAAGCCATTCCCCACGGAAACTAGCCGTTAGACACACTTTACTAGCCGTTCTGCACATTCTGCACATCCTGACAATATGTTCGTTGGGGTCGGAGTCGACTCGCGCGATCTGGAGTCGACTCGGCTGTAGCAGGAGTCGACTCATGCTTTTCTGGAGTCGGCTCGGCAACTGTTCTGGATTTAAATTAAAGTGAGCTTCTCGACTGGGAGTCGACTCGACTTAACCCGGAGTCAACTCCCCAAAATCTGGAGCTGACCTTGCACTTTTGGAGTCGGCTCATCCCATGGAATCCATAGAGCTATTCTTCAACTTGGCTCACTCGAGTCGACTCGAAAATTCTGGGAGTCGACTCGGCGCTCAGAGCCCGAACTTCCGATCTTCTATCTTTTGGCTCGTCCAGTCTTGGAGTCGACTCGAACTGTTCCGGAGTCGACTCGGCTCTCAGTATCCGAAAAACAGTCTTCTGTCTTTTTGGAGTAGCGCTGCCTTGGAGTCGACTCGAACTGTCTTGGAGTCGACTCGAACTGTCTTGGAGTCGACTCGCGTCTCAGAGACAACAATACTGTCTTCTGTCTTTTTGGGGTCGCGCTGTCTCGGAGTCGACTCGGGCTTTGCGGGAGTCGACTCGCCTCTCAGTGCCCGAAAGTTGGTCTCTGACTTTTGCCTTGTATAACACTGAGAGTCGACTCTCGCTTTCTTTGGAGTCGACCTGCCAACCATCGGAGTCGACTCGCGTTCCTCAGGAGTCGACTCGGCTCTCAGGGTCCGAAAACTGCTCTCTGACTTTTTGTCTGTAACTCCCTGGAGTCGACTCATACTGCTCTGGAGTCGACTCGGCTAGCATTGGAGTCGACTCGCGCTCTTTAGGAGTCGACTTGCTGACAGGTTTTGAGTTGTATCTTTCTGCTCGTCTGTCTGTTCTTAGTCGGAGTCGACTCGTAATGTTCCGGAGTCGACTCGAGCCTGTGCCAGTGCTTCTGATACGCTTGGAGTCGACTCGTAATATCCCGGAGTCGACTCGAGTCTCAGACTTTGGTTCATCTTGACTTCTTAACTTATCCAAAATATCTTGAACCAAAACCAGATGCACTTAACCATAAATTTATAAGATTTTTACTGAAACACTAGATTGAATTCATTAGTAATCATAAGATATACTCAAATGCTTTGAGCTCAACAAAATCAAATAGGGTTTTAATCAATCACTCCACACCTTCCTTAGCAGCTTCAGAGGCGGCGATGTATTCAGCTTCCATAGTAGAATCAGCAATGATCGGTTGTTTAGAACTCTTCCAATTCACCGTACCACCATTGCACAAGAACACATATCCAGATGTTGACTTCCTATCATCGACATCAGTCATGAAGTCTGAATCTGTGTACCCTTCTACCTTTAACTCTGATGATCCTCCAAAGACTAAGAATAAATCTTTAGTTCTTCTCAAGTACTTGAGAATATTCTTCACAGCTGTCCAGTGTTCTTCACCTGGATTCGACTGATATCTGCTTGTGACACTCACAGCAAGAGCTATATCAGGTCGTGTACATAGCATGGCATACATGAGGCTCCCTATTGCCGATGCATAAGGGATCTTGCTCATGCGTTGAATCTCTTCAGATGTGTTGGGGCACATCTTCTTGGAGAGATGAATTCCATGTCTTAGGGGTAAGAGGCCCCTTCTTAGAGTTTTCCATGCTGAACCTTTTCAGCACTTCCTCTATGTATATCTTTTGTGATAGGCCAAGCATCCTTTTAGATCTATCTCTATAGACCTTAATTTCCAAAATATAGGATGCTTTCCCAAGGTCTTTCATGGAGAATTCTTTTGACAACCAGACCTTGATCGAGGCTAGCATGGAAATATCATTTCCTATCAGGAGGATGTCGTCCATGTACAGTACGAGAAATACGACAGCGCTCCCACTAACCTTTTTGTAAACACATGGTTCCTCTTTGTTTTTGATGAAATCAAACATTTTGATTGCGTCATCGAAACGAGTGTTCCAACTCCGAGATGCTTGTTTTAGTCCATAAATGGACCTTTGCAGCTTGCAGACTTTGTGATATCCATCATTGGAAGTGAAACCCAAAGGCTGTTCCATATAGATATCTTCTTCAAGATATCCATTTAGGAAAGCAGTTTTCACATCCATCTGCCAGATTTCATAATCATGAAATGCTGCAATGGCAAGCAATGTTCGGATGGATTTCAGCATGGCTACAGGTGAAAAGGTCTCCTGATAGTCAATACCTTCGCGTTGACTATACCCTTTTGCCACCAGCCTTGCTTTAAAGGTCTCTACCTTTCCATCCGAACCTATTTTTCTTTTGTAGATCCATTTACATCCAATAGGCACAATACCTTCTGGTGGATCTACTAAGGTCCAGACTTGGTTGGAATGCATGGAGTCTAATTCTGACTTCATAGCTTCCAACCATTTCTCGGAATCGATATCAGATATCGCCTCGTTGTAGGTTTTGGGATCCTGTATGTGATCCCTATCTCCCACTAGGAACATTTCCTCGGTATCCTCTTCTAGTATACCTAAGTATCTATTGGGAGGATGAGAGACCCTACTTGATCTTCGAGGTGGTTGAGGGACATCATGTACTGGCTCTGTATTAATGGGTTCGATAGGATCCTGTTGGGAACCCGCCCATGCCGCTGATATTTCAAAAAAAATTCAGATGGCAGCGGAATCGGCATAAGCGGGATCGACGTTCATCGCATGAACATTGTTTCATGAACCGTTCGTAGTTAGGCAAGAATTAAAAACTTTTAAATTCATTAGAAGATCAGATCTTCATCTTGTGCGGGTAGATGATCACCGCAAACTGAAGTTCGTGGTCTAGGATGAAGGTTCGCATGAAGCCGTTCAAGTGTCCGGCCTCTACGGGTATCCACACGAAGCAGTGATCCGATCAAAGCTCTCTTGTCTTTCCGGGGTGCTAGCTCCCTTTCAAAGACTTCTTTTGATGGCTGATTTCCTCCCTTTCAATCAACCCTTGATTGTGCTTGGGAGGAGGAAGAAGAAGGATGAACTCAAGGAAGAAGAACACAGCCTTTCTTTTCCCTGCGTTGGAAGAAGGATTGGAGGAAGAGGAGGCGGACAAGGCTCTCTTCTTTTCTTCTTCTTGTTGGCGGCTGAACCAAGGGAAAGGGAGAGGGTGGCGGCAGCAAGGAGAGGAGAGAGCACTTATTCTATGCCCTAGGTGCCGCCCACAAGTCCCTTTTTATAGACATGTGGAGCTCCTAACATTTAGGAGCTCTTGATGTCTTTCCTAAGAGGGGGCGCCGTCTCTTCTCCCTTCTCCACGTGGAAAGGGGAGGGGCTTATCCCCTTCCTCATGGTAAATCCTAATCCATATTAGGTAGGGATTGGAATGCCCTAATATGGTCAAGCCCTAATCCAATTAGGCTTAGCCCAAGGGTGAACCAATTTGGATCCAATCTAGGTAAGTCCTAATCCAATTAGAACTTAAATCAATTTTGACTTAGTTGAACTCTTCAATCCTAATCCAATTAGGAGTCTTATTGATTCATTAGATTAATAATTAATTGTGACTTAAGAAACCCTAATCCAAATTAGGACATATTTAATTTTAGTCCTAATCCAATTAGGACTCTATTTGAATCCGAAGTCCTAATCCGATTAGGACTCTAGGAATCCTACTTCAAGTAGAAATCCAATTTTGATTCAAAACTTCTAATCTCATTAAGATTGCAGGAATCCTATTCTAAGTAAGAATCCCAGTCCTACTCCAACAAGGATTCCCAGTCCTAATCCAATTAGGACTCTAGGAATCCTACTCGAAGTAGGACTCTTGTTTCAAGTCCAATTAATTAATTTCCTTTTCTTCTTCAACTTCTTATCAATCGAATTGATTACTCGTGATTCATAATCACTTTTCAACCATCGGATCGGTCAATACTTCTAGTGTGTGTGACCCCATAGGTTCTATTCTGACTGGTAGTGAGATATATTGTGATCTCTATCACTATATCATTGAAAACTCCTTTCAATGGGTTGGAACGATTCCAACTCAACTCATTAGGGTTTATCGATCATCGAGATAATCCCTGTGAGTCCCACCATCCACCAGTGACACCTAGCAGCATGTAGTGGCTACCCAGCAGAATGGAATGATGAACCTCTAGGTGCAGTTAACGTGTGATACAGTCCTACTATCGTGGATCCCTACAGGACGGAGGTCATGGACAACTCGTCAAACCCCATCGTCTGTCATATGTCAAAATTTATTCGACTCGAGTTCGATAGTGGAAAACTCTTTCTCCACTTTATATTACTGCCCTGGCCAAGGTCTTAGAACTCAGTCTAACAAATCACATAGGATCACTCCTCTTCTATCAAGGTCGATAGATTCCATGTAAGTGCATACCCTACTCCTACAGTGAACTTACTGCAGCCAATCTACACTACAAGGACCCATATGACTAGAGACCATGTATACGTGTAGTCAAACTACAATAACCTCACTGTGAGTAGCTGAAGCACCGCAGGTCAAAGGACCAGTCATACTACTGCTACATCAAGCAAGTCACTGACGAGTGGATAGACATCCAAGTGACTTCTTGTCTTGGTCACGCTCAGTACCCTTGTTCTCTAATAAGCACCTGTACTATCACTTAAGTGTCCCCACATTGTAGACTCAAGTCTCGTCCATCCAGAAGGAAAGTGATCTGTGCACTGATCGGATCGATCACCGTCCTTGTGATGATCCATTGATCAGGAGCATTTAGAAATTAATCACCAATGATACATGGCTCAAATTCTCAACTTTTGAGAATATGTATCATCATCTTATTAATTTTTTGGACGATTCATAGACACATAAATAATATGAATAAAAAGATGCCTTTTATTTATCCAATAATAAATAGTCAAGTACCAAATTATGTCCTAGAATTAATAATGTGTCAGCCAGATTGGCTTCTAGGGCATACATCTAACAATCTCCCACTTGCACTAAAGCCAATCAGTCATATATCTAAGCCCCATCTTCTCAAGGTGGGCTTCAGTCTTTTGCTGACTTAGCTACTTAGTGAACGGGTCTGCCACGTTATCCGTGGAGTCTACTCTCTGCACCTCTACATATTTCTTCTCAACATAGTCGCGTATGAGATGGAAGCGCCGCTCTATATGCTTAGACTTCTGTGAGACCTTGGCTCCTTAGCAAGGGCTATGGCGCCATTATTATCGCAGTAGAGTGTTATGGCATCTGATGTCATCACGTCCAACTCTGCAATGAATTTTTTGAACCAGAAGCCTTCCTTAGCAGCTTCAGAGGCGGCGATGTATTCAGCTTCCATAGTAGAATCAGCAATGATCGGTTGTTTAGAACTCTTCCAATTCACCGTACCACCATTGCACAAGAACACATATCCAGATGTTGACTTCCTATCATAGACATCAGTCATGAAGTCTGAATCTGTGTATCCTTCTACCTTTAACTCTGATGATCCTCCAAAAACCAAGAATAAATCTTTAGTTCTTCTCAAGTACTTAAGAATATTCTTCACAGCTGTCCAGTGTTCTTCACCTGGATTCGACTGATATCTGCTTGTGACACTCACAGCAAGAGCTATATCAGGTCGTGTACATAGCATGGCATACATGAGGCTTCCTATTGCCGATGCATAGGGAATCTTGCTCATGCGTTGAATCTCTTCAGATGTGTTGGGGCACATGTTCTTGCAGAGATGAATTCCATGCCTAAGGGGTAAGAGACCCCTCTTGGAGTTTTCCATGCTGAACCTCTTCAGCACCTCCTCTATGTACATCTTCTGTGAAAGGCCAAGCATCCTTTTAGATCTATCTCTATAGACCTTTATTCCCAAAATATAGGATGCTTCCCAAGGTCTTTCATGGAGAATTCTTTTGACAACCAGACCTTGACCGAGGTTAGCATGGGAATATCATTCCCTATCAGTAGGATGTCGTCCACGTATAGTACGAGAAATACGACAGCGCTCCCACTAACCTTTTTGTAAACACACGGTTCCTCTTCGTTTTTGATGAAATCAAACGTTTTGATTGCGTCATCGAAACGAGTGTTCCAACTCCGAGATGTTTGCTTTAGTCCATAGATGGACCTTTGCAGCTTGCAGACCTTGTGATCTCCATCACTGGAAGTGAAACCCAAAGGCTGTTCCATATAGATATCTTCATCAAGATATCCATTCAGGAAAGCAGTTTTCACATCCATCTGCCAGATTTCATAATCATGAAATGCTGCAATGGCAAGTAATGTTCGGATGGATTTTAGCATGGCTACAGGTGAAAAGGTCTCCTGATAGTCAATGCCTTCGCGCTGACTATACCCTTTCGCCACAAGCCTTGCCTTATAGGTCTCTACCTCTCCATCCGAACCTATCTTCTTTTTGTAGATCCATTTGCATCCAATAGGTACAATACCTTCTGGTGGGTCTACTAAGGTCCAGACTTGGTTGGAATGCATGGAGTCTAACTCTGATTTTATAGCTTCCAACCATTTCTCGGAATCGATATCAGATATCACCTCGTTGTAGGTTTTGGGATCCTGTATGTGATCCCTATCTCCCACTAGGAACATTTCCTCGGTATCCTCTTCTATTATACCTAAGTATCTATCAGGAGGATGGGAGATCCTACTAGATCTACGAGGTGGTCGAGGGACATCGTGTACTGGCTCTGTATGAATGGGTTCAATAGGATCCATGACTCGTTGCTTTTCAGAGACTTTCTCTTCAAGCTCAATTTTTCTCCCACTGCCTCTATCAAGGATAAACTGATTTTCCAAGAAGATGGCATGACGGCTCACAAACACATTGTGATCATCTGAGATATAAAAATTGTATCCTAATGACTCTTTAGGATATCCTATAAAACGAGCACTTATGGTCCTAGCCTCTAACTTGTCTACCTGTAGTCTCTTGACGTGGGCCGGACATCCCCAAATCTTGAGATGACCAAGACTTGGTTTCTTACCATGCCATATCTCATACGGTGTGGTAGGAACGGATTTAGAGGGAACTCTATTCAGTAGATATACTGCGGTAAGTAAGGCATCTCCCCAAAGAAACATAGGTAAATCAGTGAAGCTCATCATGGACCTGACCATATCCAATAGGGTCCGATTCCTCCTCTCTGACACCCCGTTGAGTTGAGGTGTACCCAGAGGTGTCCACTGTGAGACTATGCCGTTTTTCTTGAGATAGTCCCGGAATTCCCCACTAAGGTATTCTCCTCCTCGATCTGATCGAAGAGCCTTAAGAGGTTTTCCAGTTTGTTTTTCTACTTCATTCTTGAACTCTTTGAACTTTTCAAAAGATTCAGACTTGTGTCTCATAAGATACACATACCCATACCGTGAATAATCATCGGTAAAGGTAATGAAGTAAGAATAACGTCCCCTAGCTAGCACATCGAATGGGCCACATACGTCTGTATGTACTAGGGTAAGTATTTCAGTGGTCCTCTCCCCATGTCCTACAAAGGGCAGTCTAGCCATTTTTCCTTGAAGACAGGACTCGCAAACTGGATATGACTCGGAAGTCAATGAGCCGAGAAGCCCATCTTTATCTATTTTGTTCATCCTATCCTCTCCAATATGGCCAAGTCTGAGGTGCCACAAATATTTTTGGTTTATCTCATCTCTGGATCTTTTGGATCCTTTGGCACTCACTTCTTGCTCGGTAACATTCACAGATACATCCATATGTAAATGATAGAGACTGTCGATCATGAAACCACGTGCAACTATTTTATTTCTGAAATAAATAGAACAGCAGTCTTTGTCAAATGTAAAAACATGACCTTTCTGTGCTAGACATGAAACAGAAATCAAATTTCTGCTAGCAGCAGGTACATAATAGCAGTCTCTAAGTAATAAACTAAATCCAGATGGTAGTCGCAGATGGTAGGTGCCCACAGCCACAGCAGCAACTTTTGCCCCGTTGCCAACCCGAAGGGTTACCGCACCTTCCGCCAGCCTTCTACTTTCCTTTAGACCCTGCATGGTAGTGCACAAATGAGCACTAGAACCAGAATCTATAACCCAACTAGAAGTAGAAGAAACCATTAGATTAGTTTCAATAATGAGCAAGTCTATATACCTTCTGAAGGTATGTTACCTTTCTTGTTCTTCAGGCTCTCGAGGTATGAAGGACAGTTTCTCTTCCAGTGGCCATCGACATTGCAGTGGAAACATTTTCCTTTGTCGTTAGCCCTTTTCTTTTGAACTTCCTTCTTTGGCTTCTTGTCCTTTTTCTGCTTCTTAGCAGGCTTCTTTTTCTTCCAAGTAGACTTTCTCTTGGAACCAGAAGTCAACTCAGCAGCAAGGACATTGCCCCTTGAACCTTTCAAGGCTCCCTCAGCAGTTACCAACATATTTATTAGTTCAGTCTTAGTGCATTCAATCTTATTCATGTGGTAGTTTACTATAAACTGACCAAATGAATCAGGAAGTGACTGTAGGATCAAATCCACTTGTAATTCCTTGTGCATGTCCATACCGAGCTTCTCAAGCTCCTCCAGATCTTTGATCATAGTCAGACCGTGATCATGGACAGACTGCCCCTCGCGCATCTTTGTTTTGAAAAGCCTCTTGGACACTTCAAAACGAGCTGTGCGACTCTGCTCACCATACAACTCTTGTAGGTGTGCTAGTATGACCCTAGCAGTCTTCATATTTTCATGCTGGCATTGTAGTTCATTGGACATGGATGCCATGATATAGCACTTGACCCTAGTGTCATCGTCTGTCCACTTCTCATGCGTCGTACGCTGATCAGCAGTCGGACGTGCTGGTAATGCGGAGATGTCATTCTCGAGCACATAGCCTATTTTCTCGCAGTCCAAAATAATTTTGAGGTTTCTAAGCCAGTCCTTGTAATTGGTTCCGGTCAGTCGGTTGGTCTCAAGAATACGGGTCAAAGGGTTTGAAGCTGACATTGTATCTGCAGAGAGTAAAGATTCTAGTTAGACTTTTGTACTTGATCCTAATCTGTTCTAAGGTCTTTTAGAATAAATGTAACTCCCACTATTTTCTTGAATTCCTCACACTCCCCTGGTAGGAAAACGGAAATCCTACGCGACTAGGGTTTCTAGTAAGTACTGCGGTCTCACCAATTTGTATGCCACCTCACCTAACAGTTATTGGTGACACATAGATTAATGAATGTACAACTCTTGTACAATGCTTCTCAAGCATGTTGTAGTGTAACTTGGTCTCTAAGCCATGAAAACCTCACCTAACAGTTATTGGTCCCATTTCTTAGTTAAGTCAGACCCACCGTATAACCGTAGGAATAAAGTCGTCATTGGGTCCTCACCTAATAGTTATTGGTGCCCGACCCCACCTTTACCCTACAACATCTCATGTCTATAGAGAGGTCCAGCCCCCCGATGCAACTTGACCACTGTGTCCAGCCGAGACAATGTTGGGAATTGTATCCTAAATGTCAATCGTCAGCATATTGATGATTGAATATTGTAAATAAATTGACAAATTAATAAAGTATTATTTGGCATTATTCATCATTTCATCTTCAAATGAACTCTTATATGATGAAGTCCTTAGGACTTATGTTATGATAAAGGAGGATTTATCTTTGAGTCCTTAAACTTGTTCGCGACCAAATGATATGTTGTTACTAGGACGACAACATTATTGAGATTAGGTCGTTGTGTGACATATACGTTGGTTGTCCTCTTAACCAAGGAGTGTGGAGACACTGGTATGCCATACAGGTGAAGTGTAGGAGTACATTTCACTGAACGTGACCAATTCCGGAACGCTCTACTATCGAGAGATGTTCCGAGTGGATATGGGTATAAGTTTGGCCCTCTGACCTGAGACCGCAACTTGTGACTAGCAAGCAACTCACTGTACTTTGGTACCGGACTACCTGAATTTCTAATTCAGTGACGGAAGGTCACTGGGTGCAGTCAAGTACTTGCGTAGTCAGTTGTGAGTCAAGATGGAATTGACCCCTCCTGCAAACAGGAGATAATGTCTTGTGACTAATTTAGCAAAACCTTGGCCAGGGTAATCTCAGTGAGGAGTCACAGGATATCTAAAGTTAATCACATAATGGATGTACTAATTATAGGGTTGACAGTGAGCTCTAAGTCATCCTGGCATTAAGAGTCAAAGGGATTGAATTATACAGTAACCATAGTTCAGGGTTCCAGAATATTTGCTTCGCATGTATTCAGCCTATTCGGACGTCGGGTACCATTGCTAGATGGTCACATCGATTAGTGTAGGAAGTCGTTCCTATACTACCGGCTTAGGTTCGAACCTATGAGGTCACACGCATAGAAGATTCCTGATTGATCAAGAAGGCTGATGAATGATTAAGAAGCATTCAGGGGTAATTTGGTCAATTCGATTGGCAAATTATCTTATAAAATAATTAAAGTAATTATCAGAGGATTAATTAGTAATTAGATTGCTAATGAACTCAATTGGATTGAGTAATTAGACTAAGGATGAGCCAAATTGAATTAGATTCAATTCTGGGCTCAATCAGGGTTTTTGACCTGATTGGATTAGGTCTGAATCAAGAGGACTTAGGTTGACCAAATTAAATTAGATTAAATTTGTGCTTAATTAGGGATTGACCTAATTGGATTAGGTTCAACCCATGGTAATTGAATCATTCTAATTGTTAGGATTTAATTAAATTAAATGGGTTTGATCTGAAACTATTCGGATCTTGAAATCCACTTGTCACATATCCATGCATGGCGCCATAAATTGATTTTTAATATGATTAAAAATTAATTTAATTTATTTAATGGTGCCATGGGACACTTGGCAACATCAGGGACCTCTTTCATCATTAGATGGGTCGAAATGGAGAGATAAATTCATGAAAAGAATTGGATAAGATCAAATTCTCTCTCTTCATGACATATGCCATCCTTATCTTTATCTCACTTCTAATTAAGGTTGAATTTCGAATTTAATCACCACAAAATCACCACGTGACCCTCTAATCTGATTAGGGGCATGGGAACTTCGAAATTGAAAGAGGAAAGTGGCAACATGATGAATGGTTTAGATTAGATCAAGCTTCATCATGTAATGGCACATGAACTTGAATTTTGAATTCAAAATTCAAAACCCCACAAAATCCTCCACAAATATGGGATGGTTGGCATGAAGTTAGGTAGGAGAGCAACATTAAAAGGACCTCCATCATCTGGTGGTCGAATTCAAGGAAAAAAGAGAGAAAAAGAAGAAGAAAAAAGGGAAAAGAAAAAAGAGGAACCCTAGTTCATGCATGGAAAAATTCTGCATTCAATCTAGCTGACTTCTTCCTCCTCTAAGTCCATCGCGCCATTAGTGTTAGGGGTCCCTGATAAGAGTCTTTAGATCAGATCTAAGTCCTCTTCAATCCCTTTAAACCTTTCCTCCAAGTTCTTCCAAGAAGGCGGATCAAAAGTTGATAGTGTTAGGAAGATCAAATTTCAGCCTCAAGAAATTCTGCGCAAGCTAGCACTTCCGCAGGATTGGATCTCTTCAGGAACTTCGCGTGGACTTCTCGTAGAGGCCATTCGTGTGCGTGGCTGCGAAGTCGAGGATCAGATCCACAAGTTTCATCCATCATAAAAGGTATTAATCCAACATTAATTTTTTATTATGGTGTCAAGATCTAGGTCTGATTCCCCGAGGTTTTACCCTCTTTTGGGGCTCCTCACGGAGATATCTCCAGAATCCATTCAATGGATATTCGGAGATTAATCGGAATAGAGTTCTTAAGTTTCAGATCTGATAGTTAATCATGCATGAAAGTTTTAGCATAATTGTTTAAACGATTCCCGCATAATCCTATGTGTTCTTAAGGTGCTGATTTCTAGATTTGATCTTGTAAGCATGCATGAATTAAATTGTTTGATTTGATTTTTCCGCTGCGTTTTAAAACTTAAAAAGAACTACGTATGGCTTGATCCCCCTTATGAAGGGGTACGTAGGCAACCCGATCAGGTTCAGCCATGGTTTTAAAAAAAAAAAAAAAATCCGCATGCTTAACACCGAAGAACCTAGGATTCACTTTCAGTGGTATCAGAGCCAGGTTCATATTTAAACTTTTATGTTTTAATTCTTGTAATTAAATCTAAAATCATGAGCATGCTTAGATTAGATCTAAAGTATTTTTTATGATTAATTTAATTGCTGATTATGCATGATTAACTAGATCTGAAATTTTGAATGCATATGATGCATGTTTGTGTTAAGATTTGTAACATAAATAAATCTGAAATCATAATATTGTTTAGATTAGATCTAAATAAAATTTATGATTCATATGATCTCTGATTTTAATGAACAAATCAGATCTGAAAATAAAAGTGAAAAAACAAATACATAAGATGTATGTTGTTTGTATTAATTCATGTTGTTATGTATATGTGATGCATGAACATTAAATATAATGACTTAAACATGAATTTAATCTGATTACATGTGATTAATTACAAAAACTCAGATCTGAAAATATGTTTTAAGAACTGAAAGATTGTAATTAATATGTAATTAAAAAGAAATATGCAATGATCAAAACTTTCATAAGTCTAAACTTAATTGAGAATTAAGTGTTATGAAATAGAATTGTAACTCAATTAATTGACATTGCATAATTCTTTGGGCATATGGGTTAGCTTGAATCAAGTTCCTAGGATTGGGTTAGACCTAAGGTTAGAATCATACATGGACAAATAGAATTAATTGATCAAATCTAATTAAGTAGTAACTAGATTAGGTCAAGAAAATTCTAGATCAATTTACAATAGTTGTAGATGGATCAAGTCCATGTCTTTGATTAGACCAAGATGGAACTTGATTTAGGCTCAGAGGTGTAGCCCGAGTCATTTGAGTAATCAAATCGAAATTGATTAACCAGTCGGTGTCTAAGGTAAGTTTGGCAGTTTTGACCGGTGGTTTTTAATTGGGAGCTACTCGCACTGATTCGTCTTTGCCGAGTTAATGGCATATCCCTTCCACCGATCTCACTTACCTGGCCGACATGGTCAATCACATTTTGATTGGATCGCTTAATGATTCGAGTTAGCCCATGCCTATAAGAAAAATCAGTTTGACTGATTTAGGTGTCTCCTTAACCGGTTTGAGTCTAATCTGATTTGGTGAAGTCAGTGGGAGAAATTAGACTAACCGGATTTTCTCATCTATCCTAATTATGAAATTCTCTAAAATTATTAGGTCCTTAAAATGAAATGGTTATGGGGATAACTAGGTCATAGCCTCCCATTAAGTTGGGTGATAATGGGTCCAATGTTTTGATAATTATTGGAGGCGCGACACGCCTGGTACTTATCAAGCATTGGAATTGTCATTCAATATATGATGAGTTAAGTGTACCTTCAATAGGCGGTCAGGTGAGCCGAGCCACACTCGGGCTTGGTCGTCTATTAGTTGATTAGACTTAACCCTATCATTTAATGGTTGGACCTGACTAGGGTATTCGGTGGAGGCGCCACACGCCTGCCGAAGAACCTAGGGCAAAATTATCACTAGAAGTTGCTTGGTGAAGCAACTGGTTTAGAACCTACCAATAGGTGCATATGGGTTAGCCGAGCCACTCTCGGGCCTATATGCGATCTATTGGGTTCTAGTGCCCACTAAAGAATTAGGAGTAATTTTTCGAATTGGAGGTAGAGGCTACCAATTTGTATAAAATAGTGGGAGTATCTTTAGACTAAAGTCCAAGTCTACTGTGTTTAGTCAATTCATATACTAATAGCCAAATTTTCTTTTATGTAGAAATGGCCACAAGTTTGTCACTTCGCTCATTATTGGATAATGACAAGTTGACTAGTCCCAACTTCAATAATTGGTATAGAAAGCTGAAAACTCAGCATAGTCAGACCAAAAGGATTAAGGATGACCAAAGTCAGGCAGAATGCTTCTATTGTAAGAAGCAGGGGCATTGGAAGAGGAATTGTCCTCAGTACCTTACCTCACTTGACCCGAACAGGCTAAGCAAGAGAAAAGGGCAATCAGTTGCTGATCAAGGTATTTATATGATAACACCTTGTAATTTCTCTATATGTGATAATTCAACCTGGGTATTAGATACTGGAAGTCCGTTTAATATATGCAATTCATTGCAAGGACTTCAGGTCAATGAGAGATTTGAAAACAGCGAGAGATTCCTGAATGTTGGAGATGGAAGATCTGTTCCAGTTCTAGCTTTAGGAAATCTCAAACTTGTTTTCAATTCTCATGTAGTTGTCTTGAGTGATTGTCACTATTGTCCTGCATTCTTATTGAATGTAATTTCCGTAGGCCTTTTGGCCATGAACGGTTATGAAATTTCAATAAAGAAATATTCTTGTGATATCATTATGAATGGTGTTACTGTAATGAATGGACAATTGAGCAATGGCATCTACTTGTTATCACAACCTGTTAATGTAATGTACACGTCAAGTAAGCGTCCTAGAATAGATAATGTCACGGATGTCTACCTTTGGCATCATAGGCTAGGTCATATTAACAAGAACAGGATGAACAGGTTAAGTAAAGAGGGAATCCTCAATGTTAATGATTGTGAATCATTGACAACCTGTGAGTCATGTCTTCTTGGTAAGATGACCAAATCACCTTTTACCGGAAAAGGTGAACGAGCCAGTGATTTATTGACCCTTGTACATTCTGATGTATGTGGGCCAATAAGCACAGATGCTACAGGTGGGTATTCATATTTCATTACGTTTACAGACGACCTTTCTAGGTATGGTTATGTCTATTTAATGAGACATAAATCTGAAGCATTTGAAATGTTCAAATTGTATCGTAATGAAGTAGAAAAACAAACTGGAAAGAGTATTAAAACTCTTCGATCAGATCGAGGAGGCGAATACCTTTCCAATGAGTTTTTGACATATTTAGGAGAGAATGGGATTCTCTCCCAATGGACTCCTCCTGGTACACCACAGTATAACGGTGTATCAGAAAGAAGAAATCGAACTCTGTTAGACATGGTTCGATCCATGATGGGGTTTGCAAGTCTGCCCATATCCTTTTGGGGATATGCACTTGAGTCAGCCTGCTACATTCTAAATAAGGTTCCAAGTAAGTCTGTAAATAAAACACCACATGAGATGTGGACTGGACGTAAGCCAATGCTGTCTCACCTTAGGGTTTGGGGGTGTCCAGCATATGTCAAACGTTTGAAGACAGACAAAATTGAACCCAAGTCTGACAAATGTTTCTTTGTTGGTTATCCTAAAGAAACTAAAGGATATTACTTCTACTTTGCTGAAGAACAAAAGTTATTCGTAAGCAATAGAGCTGTTTTCTTAGAGAAAGAATTCCTTAGTGAAGGAACTAAAAGCTCTAATGTTGAGCTTAGGGAAGTTCAACATGTAGAAGATCCGACACCATCTACTGAACTAGTTGAGTCAGATTTGATTAGATCAGATCCAGAACCCATCTTAGATGCACCATTAAGGCGATCAGGTAGAGTACCACGTCAGCCGGACAGATACTACGGTTTCTTGGTCCAAGACGGGGATCCTGTCGAACTTGATGAAAACAATGAGGATCCGATCACCTATATGGATGCTATACAGAGGCATGACTCTGATGCATGGCTTGGAGCCATGCAATCCGAAATGGAATCCATGAAGGTCAATGATGTATGGACATTAGTTGACCCACCCGAAGGGATTAAACCCATAGGGTGTAAGTGGATTTTCAAAAGAAAACGGGGCGCAGACGGAAAAGTAGAGACCTATAAAGCCCGTCTGGTTGCCAAGGAATATCGTCAACGTTATGGTATTGACTATGACGAGACGTTTTCTCCTGTGGCAATGCTCAAATCCATTCGGATTATGCTTGCGATAGCAGCACACTTAGATTATGAGATCTGGCAGATGGATGTTAAAACTGCTTTTCTAAATGGAGATTTAGAAGAAGAGGTGTATATGATGCAACCTGAAGGTTTTATATCTGCAGATGAGTCTAAGGTGTGTAAGCTTCAAAAATCCATTTATGGATTAAAGCAAGCTTCATGGAGTTGGAACATACGATTTGATAAGGTGATCAAATCATATGGCTTCATTAAGAATGAAGAGGAACCTTGCATTTATAAATGGGCAAATGGTTCAGTTATTATATTTCTTGTTTTGTATGTGGATGATATTCTTTTAATCGGGAATGACATTCCTGCATTACAAGGAATAAAGGTTTGGCTATCATCTCAATTTGCCATGAAGGATTTGGGAGAAGCATCTTACATCCTAGGGATGAAGATCTATAGAGATAGATCTAGAAGATTGCTTGGATTATCCCAATCCACATACATTGATACTATACTGAAAAGGTTCAGTATGATTAATTCCAAGAAAGGCTATCTTCCAATGGGCCATGGAATTAACCTCTCTAAAAGGGATTGTCCGACAACCTCTCAAGAAAGAGAGACTATGGATAGAATTTCATATGCTTTGGCAGTGGGATCTATAATGTATGCCATGACATGTACTAGACCAGACGTGGCATACTCACTAGGAGTAGTGAGTAGATACCAGTCTGATCCAGGTAGCAACCACTGGAAGGTTGTCAAAACCATCCTTAAGTATTTGAGAAATACTAAAGATCAGTGGCTTGTCTACGGTGATTCTGACTTAAAACTTGAGGGATATACCGATTCAAGTTTTCAGTCAGATCAAGATGATAGCAAGAGCGTGTCGAGATATATCTTCACTCTTAAGGGTGGGGCCATCTGCTGGAAGAGTTCCAAGCAGCATACAGTGGCAGATTCTACATGTGAAGCAGAATACATTGCAGCATCTGATGCAGCCAAGGAAGCCGTATGGTTGCGCAAGTTCATCACCGAGCTGGGAGTGGCACCTTCCATTGATGATCCAGTTCCTATATTTTGTGATAACACTGGAGCCATAGCTCAGGCAAAGGAACCTAAAGCACATCAGCGGACCAAGCATATTCTGCGACGTTATCACCTGGTTCGAGAGATTATAGAACGAGGTGATATTGATCTTCAGAAGATTGACACAAAAGAAAATCTGGCTGACCCATTTACCAAAGTCCTCGGCATCAAAGAGTTCAACGAACACAAGTCGAAGATGGGTATTAGATACTGTGCCGATTGGCTTTAGGCTAAGTGGGAGTTGTTGGGAATTGTATCCTAAATGTCAATCGTCAGCATATTGATGATTGAATATTGTAAATAAATTGACAAATTAATAAAGTATTATTTGGCATTATTCATCATTTCATCTTCAAATGAACTCTTATATGATGAAGTCCTTAGGACTTATGTTATGATAAAGGAGGATTTATCTTTGAGTCCTTAAACTTGTTCGCGACCAAATGATATGTTGTTACTAGGACGACAACATTATTGAGATTAGGTCGTTGTGTGACATATACGTTGGTTGTCCTCTTAACCAAGGAGTGTGGAGACACTGGTATGCCATACAGGTGAAGTGTAGGAGTACATTTCACTGAACGTGACCAATTCCGGAACGCTCTACTGTCGAGAGATGTTCCGAGTGGATATGGGTATAAGTTTGGCCCTCTGACCTGAGACCGCAACTTGTGACTAGCAAGCAACTCACTGTACTTTGGTACCGGACTACCTGAATTTCTAATTCAGTGACGGAAGGTCACTGGGTGCAGTCAAGTACTTGCGTAGTCAGTTGTGAGTCAAGATGGAATTGACCCCTCCTGCAAACAGGAGATAATGTCTTGTGACTAATTTAGCAAAACCTTGGCCAGGGTAATCTCAGTGAGGAGTCACGGGATATCTAAAGTTAATCACATAATGGATGTACTAATTATAGGGTTGACAGTGAGCTCTAAGTCATCCTGGCATTAAGAGTCAAAGGGATTGAATTATACAGTAACCATAGTTCAGGGTTCCAGAATATTTGCTTCGCATATATTCAGCCTATTCGGACGTCGGGTACCATTGCTAGATGGTCACATCGATTAGTGTAGGAAGTCGTTCCTATACTACCGGCTTAGGTTCGAACCTATGAGGTCACACGCATAGAAGATTCCTGATTGATCAAGAAGGCTGATGAATGATTAAGAAGCATTCAGGGATAATTTGGTCAATTCGATTGGCAAATTATCTTATAAAATAATTAAAGTAATTATCAGAGGATTAATTAGTAATTAGATTGCTAATGAACTCAATTGGATTGAGTAATTAGACTAAGGATGAGCCAAATTGAATTAGATTCAATTCTGGGCTCAATCAGGGTTTTTGACCTGATTGGATTAGGTCTGAATCAAGAGGACTTAGGTTGACCAAATTAAATTAGATTAAATTTGTACTTAATTAGGGATTGACCTAATTGGATTAGGTTCAACCCATGGTAATTGAATCATTCTAATTGTTAGGATTTAATTAAATTAAATGGGTTTGATCTGAAACTATTCGGATCTTGAAATCCACTTGTCACATATCCATGCATGGCGCCATAAATTGATTTTTAATATGATTAAAAATTAATGTAATTTATTTAATGGTGCCATGGGACACTTGGCAACATCAGGGACCTCTTTCATCATTAGATGGGTCGAAATGGAGAGATAAATTCATGAAAAGAATTGGATAAGATCAAATTCTCTCTCTTCATGACATATGCCATCCTTATCTTTATCTCACTTCTAATTAAGGTTGAATTTCGAATTTAATCACCACAAAATCACCACGTGACCCTCTAATCTGATTAGGGGCATGGGAATTTCGAAATTGAAAGAGGGAAGTGGCAACATGATGAATGGTTTAGATTAGATCAAGCTTCATCATGTAATGGCACATGAACTTGAATTTTGAATTCAAAATTCAGAACCCCACAAAATCCTCCACAAATATGGGATGGTTGGCATGAAGTTAGGTAGGAGAGCAACATTAAAAGGACCTCCATCATCTGGTGGTCGAATTCAAGGAAAAAAGAGAGAAAAAGAAGAAGAAAAAAGGGAAAAGAAAAGAGAGGAACCCTAGTTCATGCATGGAAAAATTCTGCATTCAATCTAGCTGACTTCTTCCTCCTCTAAGTCCATCGCGCCATTAGTGTTAGGGGTCCCTGATAAGAGTCTTTAGATCAGATCTAAGTCCTCTTCAATCCCTTTAAACCTTTCCTCCAAGTTCTTCCAAGAAGGCGGATCAAAAGTTGATAGTGTTTGGAAGATCAAATTTCAGCCTCAAGAAATTCTGCGCAAGCTAGCACTTCCGCAGGATTGGATCTCTTCAGGAACTTCGGGTGGACTTCTCGTAGAGGCCATTCGTGTGCGTGGCTGCGAAGTCGAGGATCAGATCCACAAGTTTCATCCATCATAAAAGGTATTAATCCTACATTAATCTTTTATTATGGTGTCAAGATCTCGGTCTGATTCCCCGAGGTTTTATCCTCTTTTGGGGCTCCTCACGGAGATATCTCCAGAATCCATTCAATGGATATTCGGAGATTAATCGGAATAGAGTTCTTAAGTTTCAGATCTGATAGTTAATCATGCATGAAAGTTTTAGCATAATTGTTTAAACGATTCCGGCATAATCCTATGTGTTCTTAAGGTGCTGATTTCTAGATTTGATCTTGTAAGCATGCATGAATTAAATTGTTTGATTCGATTTTTCCGCTGCGTTTTAAAACTTAAAAAGAACTACGTATGGCTTGATCCCCCTTATGAAGGGGTACGTAGGCAACCCGATCAGGTTCAGCCATGGTTTTAAAAAAAAAAAAAAAATCCGCATGCTTAACACCGAAGAACCTAGGATTCACTTTCAGACAAATCAACATCAGAAAGGCCTTAGCCGCTCTACTACAGTGGAAAACCTATTGACTTAATATTGGTTAATCAGGTCTTAGTGTTTGCAACTTGAGCTCTTCATAAGAGGTAATCGAACAATTGGCCAGGTAAGCAGGTAGGAGCCTCCCCTTACTCAGAGAGTAAGGTCCTAATTAAGTAACCACCTTTCATGCTTTCCTAGACACCAATTAGATCAATTAATCTAATATGACTTGCTCATGTCGGTTCACTCTCGACTTGATTGAGGAGGTTTTGATTTAGGTCTCAATTGGGTTTGCTACATCACATGTAAACCTATCTACCCGACTCACATTCACATCACATGCAAACGGCACATTGCAAGCAGTTATAATCGCAGCAATAGTTAAAGCTAAACTTTAAATAGGTGATGATCATGGATTCTAGTTAGGTCGTATTACAAGCACATGCATGTTAATCGATCAACTAGTCTTCAACTCTTGAATTGGTTCCAAGCCTCCTTGATCCGATCCTTGACCAACTCTTGATCCAATCGCCATCAACCGCTTAGACCCCTGCTCATCTCATGCATCATCTTCGACTTGATCGTTGACGTACATCACATCACAGAAATACAACCAGATGTAAAATAAAAATAAAAATAAATTACATCTCCTTTTAGGAGGCATGCAGGCCTCTCAAAACATCAAATAAGATGCATGCAAGCATCTGAAAAATTACATGACATTGCAGATCACATCGCAGGTCTTTACATTTAATTCCAAAAGGGTTTGAATCCTACGATCTGTTAGGGTTTCCCAGTGCCCTAGGGCGCAGCGGAAGATACGGGATTATAAAATTTTCTTATAAAACCCATTATATGAAACCCTAATAAGCCAAGATCACCTTAATAGTATAACCAAATAATGTAGAAAATATAATCTTGGTATAGAAGAATACCTATCACGCTATATCCAATATGTCTGAAGATGTCCTAAGGTGCCCAAATGTTCACCCTCCGATGTTGATCCACACAGGAATGGGTTCAAGACTCTAGCTCCACCAAAACTTGATTCTAATTGTTCAATCCTTCCAAAGGATTTAATTGGCTGATTTTCCTTCACTTCTTCCTTTCTACCTCTAAAACATTCACTAGCCTTTTTGTCCTAAAGAAGACCCTCTTGTCTTGGGTTAGGACAAAAGAGAGAGGCTTGTAAGAAAGAAGGGATAAGGGAGAGAGAAGGAGAGGCTTTTTCTTGGATGATCTTTAGAACCCCAAGGCACCTCCTATTTATAAGAGATGGAGGGATGCATCATAAAGGGATGCATCCCATCCACACACCTCATCATGATGAGGCATGTGCCAAGAGATGCATCCCATCATGATGGGGTGCTAAGGAGAAGGGTGTATCAACTTCTTTCTCACATCTCCCTCTTAAATCCTGATGATCCAAGGGCCCAAATGCAGTGAACCAAAGCCAATGGTCCAGATCTAGGTGCCATCTAATGGTCCAGATCAACACATCATCATCCAGGGTGCCATCCAATGGTCCAGAAGTAAGATGCCATCACCGATGGTCCAGATTCAGGCGCTGAGCAACGGTCCAGATCTTTCATCTAGAGAGCCATCCAGTGGTCCAGATTCAGGCGCTGAGCAACGGTCCAGATCTTTCATCCAGAGAGCCATCCAGTGGTCCAGATTCAGGCGCTAACCAGTGGACCAGATCCTTCATCCAGGAAGCCATCCAATGGTCCAGATGAAGGCGCCAACCAGTGGACCAGATCCTTCATCCAGGAAGCGATCCAATGGTCCAGAAGTGAAGGCCCTATCAAACCCAATCCAATTGGGTTTAACCAACTTAAAGAAAACATTAAACCTAATCAAATCAGGTCTAATTAAAGCCAAATGGGTTTCAACTCTTGGCTAACCCATATTAGGTCATGATCTAATCATATTAGATCAACCAAATCTAAGAATCATATTCGAATTTAATTTGAATCAGGAGCTAGGGTTTGCAACACGTGCTAGCATGTTCATCTTGCAAACATGATCTAATCCAATTAGACCCTTGATCAATTCCCTTGTGTGTGACCCATTGGGTTCCTTATCTTAGCCAGCAGTAGGTGCAGGTGCAAGTTGACCTAACCTAATTAGAATACCTCTAATCCAATTTAGGTTCAATTTAGTGCTAAACCTGACTTAGCAATCAGAACCTTTCTGATGCTTTGATCTAATCAAACTCTTTGATCCGATCAACCCACAAGACATGATTGACGTCTAGCAACGTATCATGTCTACCCGGAAGATGAGGAATGTATTGGACAAATCCAAACATACCCTTCAGTGGAAAGTTACTGTGCAATTCAATCCCTCAGTCATACTACATCCTGAATAAGTGCTCGAGCATGGATCAATATCAAACTCAATCACTTATTCATGTCTCTCTCAATCTTTTATATGATAATTCAAACAATGAAACATTAGAAACTCTTTCTAATATTTATTTTGCTTTGATCAAAGGCTTCGTGAATCATCATAAGATTAGAGTAAGTAGGATGTTACCTTCTCTTACTAGAAGTGACTGATTCCTTGTTGACCTACTCACAACCTTCGTACAAAATCCACCATATCCAGAATACCCCGTACACAACACAATGTCGTGAATGAGGGTAAACCAAAATATAGCTTCAAGTGCACAAGGTACCATGGTGATCTCAGGTCTAAGGATCACTTGCACAACTCCCACTATGAGAACCATCTTTTGATAATTAAGTAAGAATCCATAAGATGTTCTCATGGCTGGTCATTTCAGTGAACTCATTCCTCTAATGAGCACCCACATCTTTGTATTAGTGTCTCACACAAGTGATTGTGAGATCAATCACCCTCTACATTGAGCATACATAAGATGTGCCAGTCTTTCCGGTAATATTGATCCCCGACTCAATATACCAATTTGACTGGGAATATTCTAAATTAGGATTTTAGGATTTTAGGTCTCACTGGTATAATCTCATCATAACCCTAAAATCAATGTCCTAATTTATGGGGTTCATCATCCAATAATAAAATAGATAAGCAGCAAATGATGAAACACAATGCCTTTATTGATATATATCGAGTGTCAAAGTACATGATTTGGAGGATTACAAAGAGAAACCCATCAAATGATTGGCTTATAGGGCATCTACTCTTTCAATCTCCCACTTGCACTAAAGCCAATCGCCCTTATATTTTAACCCCATACAATCGAGGTGACGATTGAATTGCTGCTGTGGTAGAGCTTTAGTAAATGGGTCTGCTATATTGTTCTTTGTGTCTACTCGTTCAATCTTGACGTCTTGTCTTTCGATTATCTCTCGAACAAGGTGGAAGCGTCTCAAAATGTGCTTGGATCTATGATGAGACCTTGGTTCCTTAGCCTGTGCAACTGCTCCAGTGTTATCGCAATAAACTGGGACTGGTCCGACAATCTCAGGAACTACACCCAGCTCTGTGATGAACTTCTTCATCCAGACTGCTTCCTTAGCAGCTTCACTAACAGCTATGTATTCTGCCTCAGTAGTTGAGTCAGCTACAGTTTGCTGTTTGGAACTTTTCCAACTCACAGCTCCACCATTCAAAGTGAAGATATATCCAGAGATTGACTTGCTATCATCTGGATCAGATTGAAAGCTAGAATCTGAATAGCCTTCTAGTTTCAATTCTGATCCTCCATAAATCAGAAAAACATCTCTAGTCCTTCTCAAGTATTTGAGAATGCTTTTCACAATTTTCCAATGATCCTCCCCGGGATCTGCCTGAAATCTACTTACCATACCTAAGGCATAAGCTACATCAGGCCTGGTACATAACATAGCATACATGATCGACCCTACTGCTGAAGCATAGGGAATAGAACTCATTCTATTCCTCTCTTCAGATGTCTTAGGAGACATCTTCCTAGAGAGTTGTATGCCATGTCCTATGGGTAAGAAACCTTTCTTACTTCCATCCATGCTGAACCTCTTCAGCACATTATCAATGTACCTAGACTGGGACAAACCTAGCATCCTTTTAGATCTATCTCTATAGATCCTTATACCAAGTATATAGGATGCTTCACCCAAGTCTTTCATGGAAAATTTCTTTGATAACCAAGTCTTGACCGATTGCATCATTGGAACATCATTTCCAATGACCAATATATCGTCCACATATAATATCAAGAAGACAATAGCACTCCCATTAGTCTTCTTGTACACACAAGGTTCATCTATATTTTTAATGAAGCCAAACTCTTTGACTATCATATCAAAATGGATGTTCCAACTCCTAGATGCCTGCTTTAATCCATAAATGGATTTCTTAAGCCTACATACTTGATTTGCTCTCCCTTTTGAGACAAATCCCTCTGGCTGTGTCATATAAACCTCTTCCTCAAGGTGACCATTAAGAAAGGCGGTTTTGACATCCATCTGCCATATCTCATAATCATAGTATGCAGCTATAGCAAGGATAATCCGAATAGATTTGAGCATAGCTACTGGCGAAAAAGTTTCATCATAATCAATGCCTTGTTTTTGCCTGAAACCTTTTGCCACTAGCCTGGCCTTGTAGGTTTCTACTTGGCCATCAGCTCCTATCTTCTTCTTGTATACCCATTTGCACCCTATTGGAATCACTCCCTCAGGTGCATCAACCAAAGTCCACACTTGGTTTGTATACATAGAATCTATCTCGGATTTCATGGCGTCTAGCCATCTGTCAGAGTCCCTACTCTTGACAGCTTCCGAATAGGTCAGAGGGTCATCGTTATCAATGATGTGGGCTTCATCATTCTCAATGATAAATCCATACCTCTTAGGTGCATTTCGCACTCTTTCTAACCTTCGGAGAGGAGTAGTGTGTAGTGGTTGTACCTCTTCCATGGGTACATCTGGTTGAGGATTATTATGTGTCTCACCTTGTAGGTCTTGAACTTCATCAAGTTCAATTCTTCTATCCTTGCCTTTTTCTAAGAAAAACTCTTTTTCCAAGAAAGTGGCATGCCTAGCAACAAATACCTTTTGTTCGGTAGGATCATAGAAGATATATCCTAAACTGTCTTTAGGATAACCTACAAATATACATTTGTCCGATCTAGCACTTAGCTTATGTCCAAAATTTCTTTTGACATAAGCATGACAACCCCATATCTTAAGATACTTAAGATTAGGTTTCTTTCCTTTCCATATCTCATATGGAGTGCTAGATACAGACTTAGATGGTACTCTATTTAATACCAATGCAGCAGTTTCTAGGGCATGTCCCCAAAAGGAAATTGGAAGATTTGTGAAGCACATCATGGACCGTACCATATCTAATAAGGTACGATTCCTTCTTTCAGCTACACCATTTAATTGTGGCGTATATGGAGGTGTCCATTCAGAGAGTATACCCTTTAATTTAAGATAGTCTAAAAATTCACTAGAAAGGTATTCTCCTCCTCGATCAGATCGAAGGATTTTAATACACTTTCCAGTTTGTTTTTCGACCATACTTTGATACTCTTTAAATTTATCAAAGGCTTCGGATTTATGTTTCATTAGATACACAAAACCAAACCTTGATAAGTCATCAGTAAATGTGATGAAGTAAGAGTATCCATCTCTAGCTTGAGTTGACATAGGACCGCACACATCAGTGTGTACGAGTTCTAACAACTCACTTGCCCTTTCTCCATGTCCCGAGAATGGAGACTTGGTCATTTTACCCATAAGACAAGATTCACAAGTTCCTAATGATTCAAAATCATAAGGGTCAAAGAATTTATCTTTATACAACTTATGTAACCTTGTCTCACTAATATGACCTAATCGGTAATGCCAGAGGAGGGTATTATTAATATTTTCTCTTTTTCTTTTATTATCTTTGCCAATATGAAACATAACATTATTAAGACATAATACTAAAAGACCATTTTCCATAGTGCCATGACAATAATACTCATTAGATAAAGAAATAGAGCAACCATTGCTCTTTCCATTTATTTCGAATCCTTTCTTAAGCAACAAAGGAATTGAAATTACATTTCTAATGATTTTTGGCATAAAATAACAGTCTTCTAGCTTCAAGAACTTTCCGGAGGGTAGCTCCAGTATGTAGGTGCCAACAGCTTCAGCCTGGATGGATTCTCCTCCAGCACCATATAGCTCGAAGTCACCTTTCTTCAGACTTCTAATTTTCTGCAGTCCATACAAAGATTTGCATATGTGAGAACCACAACCGGTATCCAATACCCATAAATTAGAATCAGAAGAACTTAATGTCATATTGGCATGTAATAAAAACATACCTTTTGATGCAACACTTGCATCAGGCTTCACACTTGCAAGAAAGCTCTTGCAATTCCTTTTCCAATGCCCCGTCTTGCCACAGTGGAAACAGGTACCGGGTCCAGAGATTTTCTTTCCCTTCTTCTTTTTGATGCGACTCTTAGGGTTTAGTTTTTTCTTTGAACCCTTGTTGCCCGACTTCTTCTTTGAGCTCTCACCAACAAGAAGGATCGGACCCTTGTCCTTCTTGATGTGAGACTCTGCTGTTTTCAGCATATTTAGAAGCTCAGGCAGGGAGGAATTCAGTTTGTTCATGTGATAATTCACGACAAACTGCGAGAATGAGTCGGGTAGTGATTGCAGGATCAAATCCTGACTGAGCTCACTGTCCATAGCAAAACCAAGTTGACTTAATCGAGTGATTAAGTCTATAACCTTTAAACAGTGGTCTTGCACAGATGATCCCTCGATCATTCTAGCACGGAACAACTGTTTAGATATCTCATATCTAGCAGTTCTGCTCTGCTCACCATATAACTCCTTTAAGTTAAGGAGTATGGAGTGAGTATCCATGCTATCATGCTGCCTCTGCAATTCATTATTCATAGAAGCAAGCATGATACATTTGACAGTCAAACTATCATTTTTCCACATACGATATGTGGCCAATTCCTCCTCAGTTGCATCTTCCCCTGCTGACCCTAGGTCAGGGGTTTCAAGAATGTAGGAAAGTTTTTCTTGTGTGAGAACAATCTTTAAATTTCTCAACCAATCCACATAGTTGGGACCAGTCAATTTGTTTGTATCTAAGATACCTCTAAGTGAGAGTGAAGATGCCATTTTTGCAGAATTAATCTATAATTACAAAGAACACTAATATAAGCAGACCAATCATGATGACATGTATTCAATCAGACAAGGACTTCTATCTAATTGTTACTCCCACTATTTTTATCGAATGTCATAACCCTCAAATATGATGAACGAGAAAATACTAATTTTCTTAGTGGGGTTGAGATCCAAATTCCTTATAAAAGACCTTGTGGGAATCACAACAAGCCCTTATAAGTTCAAAGGTAGGAAACTCTTTCCAATTGTATCCCATGCAATTCCCAACTTTATTCTGTCCTCTAGCACACATATAGTCTTGTGGGAATCACAACAAACTATTGTGTCTAGTTAAGTCAAACCCTTCATTTTTATACAGTCATATTTGAATAATGCTGCCCTTGTGGGAATCACAACAAGGCAGCATATTAAAATATGCCATATGCATCATATGCACCAAGATATTACAATATCAATCCCTAATACTAGCCTTGTGGGAATCACAACAAGCTAGCGTAGATATTGACATAATAATATCTAAGCATGAAGGAAGGACCTTTATAGTGTTATATCAGCAATTAGCTTTTCCATGAAGGTCAATCAAATAGTTGGCCAGGTAAGCAGATGGGAGGCTCTCCTTACTTAGTAAGGTCCTAATTAAATAACCACCTGTAGCCTCTTTCCTAGACACCAACTTAGTCAATTGATTCAGAATGGCTCAGCTTAAAGCAATTAACACTACGACTTAATTATGAATTTAGTGAGGGCTTACAAATAATAGTATCTTACTAACATTAAGCTCAACCATAAAGGACAATCAAATAATTGGCCAGGAAAGCAGGTGGGAGGCACCCCTCACTCAGAGAGTGAGGTCCTAATTAAGTAACCACCTGTGGCTTCCTTCCTAGACACCAACTGAGTCGATTGTTCCAGAATGGGTCAGCCCAAAGTTTTCATACTACTATATTGGTCTCATTGCATATTCTATAATTTAGTACTAGCAATTATACTGTGCTACAACATGAATATAACACTATCTCATAGCATAAACTAATCATGCATACAAACAACCTAGCTATCTCATAGCATCAAGATAATAGCATGTATTATCATTTGGTTAAACTGATTAAGGGTGGCTCTGATACCACTGTTAGGGTTTCCCAGTGCCCTAGGGCGCAGCGGAAGATACGGGATTATAAAATTTTCTTATAAAACCCATTATATGAAACCCTAATAAGCCAAGATCACCTTAATAGTATAACCAAATAATGTAGAAAATATAATCTTGGTATAGAAGAATACCTATCACGCTATATCCAATATGTCTGAAGATGTCCTAAGGTGCCCAAATGTTCACCCTCCGATGTTGATCCACACAGGAATGGGTTCAAGACTCTAGCTCCACCAAAACTTGATTCTAATTGTTCAATCCTTCCAAAGGATTTAATTGGCTGATTTTCCTTCACTTCTTCCTTTCTACCTCTAAAACATTCACTAGCCTTTTTGTCCTAAAGAAGACCCTCTTGTCTTGGGTTAGGACAAAAGAGAGAGGCTTGTAAGAAAGAAGGGATAAGGGAGAGAGAAGGAGAGGCTTTTTCTTGGATGATCTTTAGAACCCCAAGGCACCTCCTATTTATAAGAGATGGAGGGATGCATCATAAAGGGATGCATCCCATCCACACACCTCATCATGATGAGGCATGTGCCAAGAGATGCATCCCATCATGATGGGGTGCTAAGGAGAAGGGTGTATCAACTTCTTTCTCACATCTCCCTCTTAAATCCTGATGATCCAAGGGCCCAAATGCAGTGAACCAAAGCCAATGGTCCAGATCTAGGTGCCATCTAATGGTCCAGATCAACACATCATCATCCAGGGTGCCATCCAATGGTCCAGAAGTAAGATGCCATCACCGATGGTCCAGATTCAGGCGCTGAGCAACGGTCCAGATCTTTCATCTAGAGAGCCATCCAGTGGTCCAGATTCAGGCGCTGAGCAACGGTCCAGATCTTTCATCCAGAGAGCCATCCAGTGGTCCAGATTCAGGCGCTAACCAGTGGACCAGATCCTTCATCCAGGAAGCCATCCAATGGTCCAGATGAAGGCGCCAACCAGTGGACCAGATCCTTCATCCAGGAAGCGATCCAATGGTCCAGAAGTGAAGGCCCTATCAAACCCAATCCAATTGGGTTTAACCAACTTAAAGAAAACATTAAACCTAATCAAATCAGGTCTAATTAAAGCCAAATGGGTTTCAACTCTTGGCTAACCCATATTAGGTCATGATCTAATCATATTAGATCAACCAAATCTAAGAATCATATTCGAATTTAATTTGAATCAGGAGCTAGGGTTTGCAACACGTGCTAGCATGTTCATCTTGCAAACATGATCTAATCCAATTAGACCCTTGATCAATTCCCTTGTGTGTGACCCATTGGGTTCCTTATCTTAGCCAGCAGTAGGTGCAGGTGCAAGTTGACCTAACCTAATTAGAATACCTCTAATCCAATTTAGGTTCAATTTAGTGCTAAACCTGACTTAGCAATCAGAACCTTTCTGATGCTTTGATCTAATCAAACTCTTTGATCCGATCAACCCACAAGACATGATTGACGTCTAGCAACGTATCATGTCTACCCGGAAGATGAGGAATGTATTGGACAAATCCAAACATACCCTTCAGTGGAAAGTTACTGTGCAATTCAATCCCTCAGTCATACTACATCCTGAATAAGTGCTCGAGCATGGATCAATATCAAACTCAATCACTTATTCATGTCTCTCTCAATCTTTTATATGATAATTCAAACAATGAAACATTAGAAACTCTTTCTAATATTTATTTTGCTTTGATCAAAGGCTTCGTGAATCATCATAAGATTAGAGTAAGTAGGATGTTACCTTCTCTTACTAGAAGTGACTGATTCCTTGTTGACCTACTCACAACCTTCGTACAAAATCCACCATATCCAGAATACCCCGTACACAACACAATGTCGTGAATGAGGGTAAACCAAAATATAGCTTCAAGTGCACAAGGTACCATGGTGATCTCAGGTCTAAGGATCACTTGCACAACTCCCACTATGAGAACCATCTTTTGATAATTAAGTAAGAATCCATAAGATGTTCTCATGGCTGGTCATTTCAGTGAACTCATTCCTCTAATGAGCACCCACATCTTTGTATTAGTGTCTCACACAAGTGATTGTGAGATCAATCACCCTCTACATTGAGCATACATAAGATGTGCCAGTCTTTCCGGTAATATTGATCCCCGACTCAATATACCAATTTGACTGGGAATATTCTAAATTAGGATTTTAGGATTTTAGGTCTCACTGGTATAATCTCATCATAACCCTAAAATCAATGTCCTAATTTATGGGGTTCATCATCCAATAATAAAATAGATAAGCAGCAAATGATGAAACACAATGCCTTTATTGATATATATCGAGTGTCAAAGTACATGATTTGGAGGATTACAAAGAGAAACCCATCAAATGATTGGCTTATAGGGCATCTACTCTTTCACGATCATCACCACATGCAGCAATTATAATTTTCAGATCTGAAAACTAACTGATTATATCATGACATAGGTTGCTGATCATGCTAATCATGATTCTAAACTTTGTAATCTCATTAACAACGCAATTAGAATCATCATTTTATCACATAAAAATCAGCATGCAAAAATCAGCACCCCTGAAAAATCTGCATGCAGAAATTTTCAGCATGCATGATCATTCAATTTTCAGATCTAATAAGCCTTTAGATAATTAATTCTTACCTTAATCTATGAAGCCTAGGCTCTGATACCACTGTTGGGAACCCGCCCATGCCGCTGATATTTCAAAAAAAATTCAGATGGCAGCGGAATCGGCATAAGCGGGATCGACGTTCATCGCATGAACGTTGTTTCATGAACAGTTCGTAGTTAGGCAAGAATTAAAAACTTTTAAATTCATTAGAAGATCAGATCTTCACCTTGTGCGGATAGATGATCACCGCAAACTGAAGTTCGTGGTCTAGGATGAAGGTTCGCTTGAAGCCGTTCAAGTGTCCGGCCTCTACGGGTATCCACACGAAGCAGTGATCCGATCAAAGCTCTCTTGTCTTCCCGGGGTGCTAGCTCCCTTTCAAAGACTTCTTTTGATGGCTGATTTCCTCCCTTTCAATCAACCCTTGATTGTGCTTGGGAGGAGGAAGAAGAAGGATGAACTCAAGGAAGAAGAACACAGCCTTTCTTTTCCCTGCGTTGGAAGAAGGATTGGAGGAAGAGGAGGCGGACAAGGCTCTCTTCTTTTCTTCTTCTTGTTGGCGGCTGAACCAAGGGAAAGGGAGAGGGTGGCGGCAGCAAGGAGAGGAGAGAGCACTTATTCTATGCCCTAGGTGCCGCCCACAAGTCCCTTTTTATAGACATGTGGAGCTCCTAACATTTAGGAGCTCTTGATGTCTTTCCTAAGAGGGGGCGCCGTCTCTTCTCCCTTCTCCACGTGGAAAGGGGAGGGGCTTATCCCCTTCCTCATGGTAAATCCTAATCCATATTAGGTAGGGATTGGAATGCCCTAATATGGTCAAGCCCTAATCCAATTAGGCTTAGCCCAAGGGTGAACCAATTTGGATCCAATCTAGGTAAGTCCTAATCCAATTAGAACTTAAATCAATTTTGACTCAGTTGAACTCTTCAATCCTAATCCAATTAGGAGTCTTATTGATTCATTAGATTAATAATTAATTGTGACTTAAGAAACCCTAATCCAAATTAGGACATATTTAATTTTAGTCCTAATCCAATTAGGACTCTATTTGAATCCGAAGTCCTAATCCGATTAGGACTCTAGGAATCCTACTTCAAGTAGGAATCCAATTTTGATTCAAAACTTCTAATCTCATTAGGATTGCAGGAATCCTATTCTAAGTAGGAATCCCAGTCCTACTCCAACAAGGATTCTCAGTCCTAATCCAATTAGGACTCTAGAAATCCAACTCGAAGTAGGACTCTTGTTTCAAGTCCAATTAATTAATTCCCTTTCCTTCTTCAACTTCTTATCAATCGAATTGATTACTCGTGATTCATAATCACTTTTCAACCATCGGATCGGTCAATACTTCTAGTGTGTGTGACCCCATAGGTTCTATTCTGACTGGTAGTGAGATATATTGTGATCTCTATCACTATATCATTGAAAACTCCTTTCAATGGGTTGGAACGATTCCAACTCAACTCATTAGGGTTTATCGATCATCGAGATAATCCCTATGAGTCCCACCATCCACCAGTGACACCTAGCAGCATGTAGTGGCTACCCAGCAGAATGGAATGATGAACCTCTAGGTGCAGTTAACGTGTGATACAGTCCTACTATCGTGGATCCCTACAGGACGGAGGTCATGGACAACTCGTCAAACCCCATCGTCTGTCATATATCAAAATTTATTCGACTCGAGTTCGATAGTGAAAAACTCTTTCTCCACTTTATATTACTGCCCTGGCCAAGGTTTTAGAACTCAGTCTAACAAATCACATAGGATCACTCCTCTTCTATCAAGGTCGATAGATTCCATGTAAGTGCATACCCTACTCCTACAGTGAACTTACTGCAGCCAATCTACACTACAAGGACCCATATGACTAGAGACCATGTATACGTGTAGTCAAACTACAATAACCTCACTGTGAGTAGCTGAAGCACTGCAGGTCAAAGGACCAGTCATACTACTGCAACATCAAGCAAGTCACTGACGAGTGGATAGACATCCAAGTGACTTCTTGTCTTGGTCACGCTCAGTACCCTTGTTCTCTAACAAGCACCTGCACTATCACTTCAGTGTCCCTACACTGTAGACTCAAGTCTCGTCCATCCAGAAGGAAAGTGATCTGTGCACTGATCGGATCGATCACCGTCCTCGTGATGATCCATTGATCAGGAGCATTTAGAAATTAATCACCAATGATACATGGCTCAAATTCTCAACTCTTGAGAATATGTATCATCATCTTATTAATTTCTTGGACGATTCATAGACACATAAATAATATGAATGAAAAGATGTCTTTTATTTATCCAATAATAAATAGTCAAGTACCAAATTATGTCCTAGAATTAATAATGTGTCAGCCAGATTGGCTTCTAGGGCATACATCTAACAGATCCATGACTCGTTGCTTTTCAGAGACTTTCTCTTCAAGCTCAATTTTCCTCCCACTGCCTCTATCAAGGATAAACTGGTTTTCCAAGAAGATGGCATGACGGCTCACAAACACATTGTGCTCCTCTGGGACGTAAAAATTGTATCCGAATGACTCTTTAGGATATCCTATAAAACGAGCACTTATGGTCCTAGCCTCTAGTTTGTCCGTCTGTAGTCTTTTGACGTGGGCCGGACATCCCCAAATCTTGAGATGACCAAGACTTGGTTTCTTACCATGCCATATCTCATATGGTGTGGTAGGAACGGATTTAAAGGAAACTCTATTAAGTAGATATACTGCGGTAAGTAAGGCATCTCTTCATAGAAACATCGGTAAATCAGTGAAGCTCATCATGGACCGGACCATATCCAATAGAGTCTGATTTCTCCTCTCTGACACCCCGTTGAGTTGAGGTGTACCTGAAGGAGTCCATTGTGAGACTATGCCATTATCCTTGAGATAGTCCCGGAATTCTCCACTAAGATATTCTCCTACTCGATTTGATCGAAGAGCCTTAAGGGGTTTTCCAGTTTGTTTTTCTACTTCATTTTTGAACTCTTTGAACTTTTCGAAAGATTCAGATTTGTGTCTCATTAGATACACATACCCATACCGTGAATAATCATCGGTAAAGGTAATGAAGTACGAATAACGTCCTCTGGCTAGCACATCGAATGGGCCACATACATCTGTATGTACCAGGATAAGTATTTCAGTGGTCCTCTCCCCATGTCCTACAAAGGGCAATCTGGCCATTTTTCCTTGAAGACAGGACTCGCAAACTGGATATGACTCGGAAGTCAATGAGCCAAGAAGCCTATCTTTATCCATTTTGTTCATTCTGTCCTCTCCAATATGGCCAAGCCTGAGGTGCCACAAATACTTTTGGTTTATCTCATCCCTGGATCTTTTGGATCCTTTGGCACTCACTTCTTGCTCAGACACATTTATAGATACATCCATATGCAAATGATAGAGACTGTCAATCATAAAACCACGTGCGACTATTTTATTTCTGAAATAAATAGAACAGCAGTCTTTGTCAAATGTAAAAACATGACCTTGCTGTGCTAGACATGAAACAGAAATCAAATTTCTGCTAGCAGCAGGTACATAATAGCAGTCTCTAAGTAATAAACTAAAACCAGACGGTAGTCGCAGATGGTAGGTGCCCACAGCCACAGCAGCAACTTTTGCCTCGTTGCCAACCCGAAGGGTTACCGGACCTTCCGCCAGCCTTCTACTTTCCTTTAGACCCTGCATGGTAGTGCACAGATGAGCACTAGAACCAGAATCTATAACCCAACTAGAAGTAGAAGAAATCGTTAGATTAGTTTCAATTATGAGCAAGTCTATACCTTCTGAAGGTGTGTCACCTTTCTTGTTCTTCAGGCTCTCGAGATATGAAGGACAGTTCCTCTTCCAGTGGCCGTCGACATTGCAGTGGAAACATTTTCCTTTGTCATTGGCCCTTTTCTTTTGAACTTCCTTCTTTGGCTTCTTGTCTTTCTTCTGCTTCTTAGCAGGCTTCTTTTTCTTCCAAGTAGACTTTCTCTTGGAACCAGAAGTCAACTCAGCAGCAAGGACATTGCCCCTTGAACCTTTCAAGGCTCCCTCAGCAGTTACCAACATATTTATCAGTTCAGTCTTAGTGCATTCAATCTTATTCATGTGGTAGTTTACTATAAACTGACCAAATGAATCAGGAAGGGATTGAAGGATCAGATCTACTTGCAATTTCTTGTGCATGTTCATACCGAGCTTCTCAAGCTCCTCTAGGTCTTTGATCATAGTTAGACCGTGATCATGGACGGACTGCCCCTCGCGCATCTTTGTTTTGAAGAGCCTCTTGGACACTTCAAAACGAGCTGTGCGACTCTGCTCACCATACAACTCTTGCAGGTGTGCCAGTATGTCCCTAGCAGTCTTCATATTTTCATGCTGGC
The DNA here is from genome assembly GCF_051530095.1 of Phoenix dactylifera. Taxonomy (NCBI): domain Eukaryota; kingdom Viridiplantae; phylum Streptophyta; class Magnoliopsida; order Arecales; family Arecaceae; genus Phoenix; species Phoenix dactylifera. The sequence goes on from NC_143190.1 coordinate 27,352,929, forward strand.
ATTGTAGTTCATTGGACATGGATGCCATGATATAGCACTTGATCCTAGTGTCATCGTCTGTCCACTTCTCATGCGTCGTACGCTGATCAGCGGTCGGACGTGCTGGTAATGTGGGGATATCTGAATCGAGTATGTAGCCTATTTTCTCATAGTTCAAAACAATTTTGAGGTTTCTTAGCCAGTCCTTGTAATTAGTTCCGGTCAATCGGTTGGTCTCAAGAATACGGGTCAAAGGGTTTGAGGCTGACATTATGATCTGCAGAGAGTAAAGATTCTAGTTAGACTTTTGTACTTGATCCTAATCTGTTCTAAGGACTTTTGTACTTGGTCTCTAAGCCATGAAGACCTCACCTAACAGTTATTGGTCCCATTTCTTAGTTAAGTCAGACCCACCGTATAACCGTAGGAATAAAGTCGTCATTTGGTCCTCACCTAACAGTTATTGGTGCCCAACCCCACCTTTATCCTACAACATCTCATATCTATAGAGAGGTCCAGCCCCCCGATGCAACTTGACCACTGTATCCAGCCGAGACAAATCAACATCAGAAAGACCTTAGCAGCTCTACTACAGTGGAAGACCTATTGACTTAATATTGGTTAATCAGGTCTTAGTGTTTGCAACTTGAGCTCTTCATAAGAGGTAATCGAACAATTGGCCAGGTAAGCAGGTGGGAGGCTCCCCTTACTCAGAGAGTAAGGTCCTAATTAAGTAACCACCTTTCATGCTTTCCTAGACACCAATTAGATCAATTAATCTAATATGACTTGCTCATGTCGGTTCACTCTCGACTTGATTGAGGAGGTTTTAATTTAGGTCTCAATTGGGTTTGCTACATCATATGTAAACCCATCTACCCCGACTCTCATTCACATCACATGCAAACGGCACATTGCAGGCAGTTATAATCGCAGCATTAAGTAAAACTAAACTTTAAATAGGTGATGATCATGGATTCTAATTAGGTCATATTACAAGCACATGCACGTCAATCGATCAACTGGTCTTCAACTCTTGAATTGGTTCTAAGCCTCCTTGATTCGATCCTTGACCAACTCTTGATCCAATCGCCATCAACCGCTTAGACTCCTGTTCATCGCATGCCTTGTCTTCAACTTGATCGTTGACGTACATCACATCACAGAAATACAACCAGATGTAAAATAAAAATAATAATAAATTACATCTTCTTTTAGGAGGCACGCAGGCCTCTCAAAATATTAAATAAGATGCATGCAAGCATCTGAAAAATTACATGACATTGCAGATCACATCGCAGGTCTTTACATTTAATACCCAAAGGGTTTGAATCCTATGATCATCACCGTATGCAACAATTATAATTTTCAGATCTAAGAATTAATTAATTATGTTATGACATAGGTTGCTGATCATGCTAATCATGATTCTAAACTTTGTAATCTCATTAACAATGCAATTAGAATCATCATCTTATCACATAAAATTCAGCATGCAAAAATTCAGCAACCCTGAAAAATCTGCATGCAGAAATTTTTCAGCACGCATAATCTTTCAATTTTTAGATCTAATATGACTTTAGATAATTAATTCTTACCTTAATCTATGAAGCCTATGCTCTGATACCACTGTTGGGAACCCGCCCATACCGCAGAAAATTCAAAAAAAATTCAGATGGCAGCGGAATCGACATAAGCGGGATCGACGTTCATCTCATGAACGTTGTTTCCGCTTATGTCGATTCCGCTGCCATCTGAATTTTTTTGAATTTTCTGCGGCATGGGCGGGTTCCCAACAGTGGTATCAGAGCCTAGGCTTCGTAGATTAAGGTAAGAATTAACTATCTAAAGGTATAATAGATCTGAAAATTGAAGGATTATCCGTGCTGAAAAATTTCTGCATGCAGATTTTTCAGGGTTGCTGAATTTTTGCATGCTAAATTTTATGTGATAAGATGATGATTCTAATTGGGCTTAGGAGATCCTAATCCAATTAGGACTTATTTAATTTTAGTCCTAATCTAATTAGGACTCTAATTTGAATCCGAAGTCCTAATCCGATTAGGACTCTAGGAATCCTACTCCAAGTAGGAATCCAATTTTAATTCAAAACTCCTAATCTAATTAGGATTGTAGGAATCCTACTCCAAGTAGGAATCCCAGTCCTACTCCAATTAGGATTCCCAGTCCTAATCCAATTAGGACTCTAGGAATCCTACTCGAAGTAGGATTTGTGTTTAAGTCCAATTAATTAATTCCATTGTTCCTTCTTCAACTGAATATCAATCGAATTGATTACTTGTGATTTCTAATCACGATTCAACCATCGGATCGGTTAATACTTCTAGTGTGTGTGACCCCATAGGTTCTATTCTGACTGGTAGTGAGATATATTGTGATCTCTTATCACAATATCATTGAAAACTCCTTTTAATGGATTGGAACGATTCCAACTCTACTCATTAGAGTTAGTCGATCATCGAGATAATCCCTGTGAGTCCCACCATCCACCAGTGACACCTAGCAGCATGTAGTGGCTACCCAGCAAAATGGAATGATGAACCTCTAGGTGCAGTCATCATGTGATACAGTCCTACTATCGTGGATCCCTACAGGACGGAGGTCATGGATAACTCGTCAAATCCCATCGTCTGTCATATGTGAAGATTTATTCGACTTAAGTTCGAGAGCGGAGAACTCTTTCTCCACTGTGCATACTGCCCCGGCCGAGGTCTTAAGAACTCAGTCTTATAAATCACCTAGGATCTCTCCTTATCTATCAAGGTCGATAGATTCCTTATAGGTACATACCCTACTCCTACAGTGAACCTACTGCAGCCAATCTACACTGCATGGACCCATATGGCTAGAGACCATGTATGTGTGCAGTCATACTACAATAACCTCACTGTGAGTAGCCGAAGCACCGCAGGTCAAAGGACCAGTTGTTGGGAATTGTGTCCCAAAGCCAATTTTTTAGTTGTAAGAAATTGAATTATGTATATATTTTATTAAAATGAATAAAAATTTATTCTGGCAATTTTTTCTATTCATCACAAGTGTTACATCTTCAAATCAAACTCTTGTGTATTGTGATGAAGTCCTTAGGACTAATTTAGTGGATAAAGGAGGTTTTATCATTTAGTCCTTAAATCAGTACGCGACCAAATGATGAGCTGTCAATTGGACGATAGCTATGTCAAGTATAGGTCGTTGTGTGCCATTTAGTTGGTTGCCCATTTATTTGGGCATATAGGTGAGATGTAGGAGTACATCGTCACTGAACAGTGACTCACCTACGTAGCACTCCACTGTCGGGAGTTAGCTCGCAAAGTGTATGGGCATAAGTACCCCTTAGACCTGAGACTGTCACGGTGACTTGCAAGCAACTCACTGTACTTAGGCACTAGACGACCTGAATTTCTAATTCAGGGATCGGAAGGATGCTGGGTGCAGTCAAGTACTCACGAAGTCTGTGTATGAGTCAAGATGGGATTGACCGCTCCAAATTTTGGAGTTGATGTCTCGCTGTATTTCAATTCAGTAAAACCTTGGCCAGGGTAAACCAAGTGATAGGTCACTTGATTTGATTAATTGAAATACACTATGGATGACCGGACCCAGAGTTCGACAGTCCACTCTGAGGTCATCTTGAGCATCGATGGTCATAGGGATGAATTATGCAACAACCATACGTCTAGGTTCTTGAATGTTGCTTTGCATATTCGACCTATCCGGACGTCGGGTATCATTGCTAGATGGTCACCTCGATTAGTGCATGGAGTAGTCCATGTACTACCGGCTTAGTGTTCGAACCTATCGGAGTCACGCACATTAGTCAAGCTAAGTAGGAAGGTCTTGACCCAATTTAATTAAGAATTAAATTGTGGGTCATTTGGAATTTGGTTCTGTCTATGTTCAGCTAGCACTGAACATGAGGTACATGCTAAATTTCATGGATGAACAACTAATTAAGTCTGTATTTCGGGTCAATCAAGTTTTAATTAGTGTAATTGAACTTGATCAGGACTCAATTGTTGAGAATGGGTTTGATTGGGTCTCAATTAGTGTAATTGGGCTCGATCACGATTTAATTGGGATTTAATTTCGTATTTGTTCTGATCTAAGTCGGATTTGGATCGAGCCGAAACTGGACCCAATTGAATTCCCCATGAGTCGGACTCATGTGAAATTTTTTCCGAGTCAAAAATCATTTAAATCGGCTGTCAATTTGGATTAGAACCAAATAGGCTTGCTTTATTACAAAATAGGCTAACCCATTTCCTATTTGGCTAAACCCATTTCAATGGTTAACGGCTGACTTGGTTTTTAAATCCCATGGACCCGTGGACCACTTTCCCTCATGGACCCTTAACACTTTTCTTTGTGAGCCGCGGTGGAGAAATGCTGGGAGGAGAAAATAGAGCCTTCTTCCTCCCAGCTTCGTCTCCACACAGCGCCACCGTCTAGCCTCCGTTCGGCTTGCCGTCTGGACCGGAATGTTCGGTTTTGAACTGGCTACATTCCGGTTCATTTAGATTTTTGAAATCTGGCACGTTTTCATGGATTCACTAGTTTTTTCCCACCGTTTGTTTTGAAACAAGCGTTATGAAATTCATCCATAAATGAATTCTTTAATGCTCGGTCAATAACGCCTCTTAACTCCTCTTAGCGTTGGTCTATTTGAGGCCACCGTATCATCTTGAAGACGAGAGGATGAGAATTTTCTCGAGAAGAAAATTGACAGACATAAGGGGAGATTTGCTTCTGTGAAGAAGAAGAAGAGAGAGAGGGAGTCCTTTCTCCTCCCTTCCATTCCCTCTGGTGGTTTGGAGTACGGTCTAGGGCCGGTGTCCTCTCCTTCCTTCCATTCCCTCTGTGATCAAGATCAAGAGACGGGCATCAGTTCGGCTCAGGCGTATTGTGAAGAAACGGGAGGAAAGAAACTGAAGACAGAAAGAAAGAGAAGAAAGAAAGAAATAGGAAGGTCCTTTTTCTAGATTTCCTTTCTTCCAAGGGTCCTTTTGCAAAAGATTGTTTTGCACGAGTAAAGACATCATCCAACCTTCTTGCGAAGCTTGACGTGCGTGCAAAGTAGAGGGCTTGCAGATCCAGGCCTTGTAGAGCTGCCTTCAGGGATCTAGATCCAGATCTAGATTCAAATTACCTCGACCAACTTCCGCTACGGGCTTGAGTGAGGATGATAGTGTTATTTTGATGATTAACAAGCAATTATCTAGAGTATGTTATAAGTTAAATCGATACTTCATTTATAAGTTTATTACTCTCAGTATATTTTGTATTAATTGATATAGATACATTTCATTGTTCATTTGAATGAATCTAACCTTGAGATGCAGCAAAGTGTGGATTGAGTCGACCCAAAGGATGATTGGGTCGACCCCGGCACATCAAGAAAATATTTGGCACACTTCTGCAAAAATGGCAAAGATGAACAGTGAGTTGGGTCGACCCAAGGAAAGCATGAGTCGACCCAAGGATCAAGATCCTCAAAACAAGAAAGAAAAATGGTTCTCTGGATTTACTGAGAGGGTCGACCCAAGAAGTAGTTGAGTCGACCCAAGCTTGAGTCGACCCAAACCCTGAGAGGGTCGACCCAAAAGCAAGACAGAAAAGAAGACAGAAAAGGTTCTCTGGAAACCCTGTTAGGGTCGACCCAAGAAGAAGTTGAGTCGACCCAAGTGAACTTTGAGTCGACCCAAAGAAAGGTTGGGTCGACCCAAGTGAAGGAAGGCTGAATTATAAAGTTTCTGTGTTTCTGAGAGGGTCGACGAGGAATGTTTGAGTCGACCCAAGTGAAAGTTGGGTCGACCCAAGGATAGGTTGAGCCGACCCAAACACGGGCTGAAGCATAACGGCTAGTTCTGCAGATGTACTTTTTGTCCTTCCAAAAGTGAGTAACGGCTAGTTTTTGAATTCTAACCATTGGGGCTTGTCCAATGGATGTAGGAAACTATTTAAAGGGGCACTATTCATCAGATAGAACAACCTTTCCAAAGAATATCAAAGAGTACACAGTAAAGAGAAAGTGCCCTAATCTTCTTGATCCAAGTGCTTCATTCAAGAATCAAAGAAAGGGGTTGAGCAGATTCAAAGAGTCATCTAGAGCTCCATCCTCCCTTGAAGAGTGAAGCATCCTTGACAAAGAAGAGAGACGTCACTACAAGCGATAAATACTTTCTAAACTCTTCTTTGTAGTTTATATTGTTTCATTTGCTCATTTAGGAGTTTAAATCTTCTTTCTTTGTTTATTAAACTACTTGTAAAGGTTGGTTGGTTAGCCCACAAAACCAACGAAATAGGTTGATTGGTGAATCCGGAAAACCAATTGTAAAGGTTCGTTGGTGAGCCCGTAAAACCAACAAAGGTTCGTTGGTGAGCCCGTAAAACCAACATAGGTTTTTGGTGAACCCGGAAAACCAAAGTGTAAAGGTTTTTGGATTGTGAGCCCGAAAAACAATCCAACTGTAATCCGGGGGATTATAGTGAATTCCCAAGGGGTCGCTTGGGGAGTGGACGTAGGTGCTAAGGAGAGCACCGAACCACTATACTTTGTGTTGTTTGTATTGTGATTTGTTTTAGCTTACTAATCATTCATTTAACTTAAGTAAGTTAGTTAAATTTAAAAGAAACCAATTCACCCCCCCCCCTCGGCTTGTCACCTTGGGCAACAAGTGGTATCAGAGCAAGGTGCTCTAATAGTGCTCATTGATCTCACAATCAAGAGTTAAAGATCATGACAACCCAAGTGGGATGTTCTATGAGTGAGGGGCAATCCACAAATAGACTACCTCTATTTAATGGCACAAACTACACATATTGGAAAGCTAGGATGAGGATATTCATTCAAGCTTCCGACTATGAACTATGGTACATCATCACTAGAGGACCTCACACACCCACACTTAATATAGAGGGCACTATCATACCCAAACCAGAAATGGATTGGAATGAAAGTGATAGAAGATTAGCACAGTTAAATGCAAAAGCTATAAATGTACTTTACTGCTCATTAGATGTAAGTAAATTTAATAGAATATCTACTTGCACTACTGCCAAAGAAATTTGGGACAAACTTGAGGTCACCCATGAAGGGACCAATCAAGTTAAAGAGTCAAAGATAAACATATTAGTACACAAGTATGAATTGTTTAAAATGGAATCTACTGAGTCCATAACTGATATGTTTACTCGTTTTACTGACATTATAAATGGGCTTAAGAGTTTAGGAAAGTCTTACTCTAACTCTGATTTGGTGCGAAAAATTCTCAGGTCTCTACCAAGAATTTGGGAGGCCAAGGTAACCGCAATTCAAGAAGCTAAGGACCTCAACACACTGCAATTAGAGGAGCTTCTAGGATCACTCATGACCCATGAGTTGACAATGAGGCAAAATTCAGAAGATGAGGTCAAGAGAAGAAAGCCCATTGCCCTAAAGACTACCACCCCTAAACAACAAACTGAATCGGAAGATTCAGATGATGATGAAGAAATTGATGAAGAAGGGATGGCTATGCTTGGGAGAAAATTCAGAAAATTTATGAGAGGTAAGAATAGATTCTATAGAAAGAAACCCTTCATCAAAGGTAACTCAAGCAAAGAAAAGGGTAAGGACAAAGACAAGGAAAAAGAAACTCCCATTTGCTATGAGTGTAACAAACCCGGGCATTATAAGATAGATTGCCCAGATTTGAAATGGATGGCAAGAAAACTGAAAAAGAAGAACTTCATGGCTGAATGGAGTGAAAGTGAGGAATCAAGTTCGGAAGAGGAAGATCATCAAGAGACGGCCCAAATGTGTCATATGGCCAATGACGATGAGGTAGATTCTGAACTTGACTGTGATTTTACTGTTGATGAATTACATGATGCATTCTTAGAACTCATGGAAGAACATAAGAAACTAATTAATAAAAATAAAGTTCTAAAAGAAGAAAATCAATCTCTTGTCAAAGATAAGTTAAAACTGTCTCATAACTGTAAAACATTAAGTAGGAAACTTGCAAATGAAACCAAGAATCTAATTGCTGAAAATATCAAGCTAAAAGAAGATGCTGAAAAATATAAATCCTTGGTAGATAAATTTAAACTTAGTTCTACCAAATTAAATATGATTCTTGATAGTCAAAAAGCTGTATATGATAAGGCTGGTTTAGGTTATAAAACAAATAAGAAACAAAAATTCTTAAAGAACATTTTTGTAAAAGCTAAAAGTGAAAATATTACTTGTTATTGCTGCAATAAGTTAGGACATAGAGCATATGAATGTAACTATAGAAAGTCCAGTCAAAACAAAGTAAGTAATAATCAAAAGATTAAATTCAAGAAAGTTTGGGTTCCAAAAGGAACATGGAGTACTAACCCTAAAGGACCCAACTTAGTTTGGGTACCTAAAGTTTCTTCTTGATCTTAATTGCAGGTGTGTCTTACAGCTGATAAAGTGGAAAAATGATGGTATCTAGATAGTGGCTGTTCAAGACACATGACCGATGACGTAGATCAATTTGTCACCTTGGAATCAAAGGAGGGTGGAGTAGTAACTTATGGAGACAATGGTAAAGGGCATATCATTGGAAAGGGTAAAATTTTCATTACGCCATCTATTTTCATAGAAAATGTCTTATTAGTTAAGGGTTTGAAACATAACCTTCTTAGCATAAGTCAATTTTGTGATAAAGGGCTTAAAGTCACGTTTGAAGCATCTGTATGCATAATCACAAATCCTAAAGATAATAGCATTATACTTGTAGGACAAAGGCAAAGAAATATTTACTTAGTAGATCTTCATGAGTTAGGCAAGAAAAATGGATTATGCTTAATTACTAATGAAGAAAAGAAAAATGAAACTAGTTGGCTTTGGCATCGAAGACTAGGACATGATAGTATGGAATTAATATCAAAACTAGTCAAGAAGGAATTAATAAAAGATGTGCCAAAATTGATCTTTGAAAAGGACAAAATATGTGGACCATGTTCATTGGGAAAACAAACTAAATCATCTTTCAAATCGAAGAATATAGTATCAACAACTAGACCATTTGAACTCATACACATGGATTTATTTGGACCTACTAGAACTACAAGTCTAGGAGGGAAGAAGTATGGACTAGTTATTGTTGATGATTTTTCAAGATATACATGGGTTTCATTTTTGGCACATAAGAATGAAGCATTTTCAGAATTCTTGAAACTATATAATAATATCATAAATGAAAAGAAACTCACCTTAGTAGCAATTCGAAGTGATTATGGTACCGAATTTGAAAATCAACACTTTGAAGAATTTTGTACTAAAAATGGTATATCACATCAATTTTCAGCACCTAGAACGCCTCAACAAAATGGGGTTGTTGAAAGGAAAAATAGGACATTGGTAGAAATGGCACGCACAATATTGTGTGAGTCAAATCTTCCAAAGTACTTTTGGGCTGAAGCTATAAGCACTGCTTGCCATATACTAAATCGAGTTTTAATACGACCAATAACCAAGAAAACTCCTTATGAACTTTGGAAGAATAAGAAACCAACTGCTAAATATCTTAAAGTTTTTGGATGTAGATGTTTCATCTTAAACAATGGCAAGGAGGATCTAAGTAAATTTGATGCCAAGTCAGATGAAGGTATCTTCTTAGGATACTCCACATCTAGCAGGGCATACAGAGTATTCAATAAAAGAACTTTAGTAGTGGAAGAGTCAGTCAATATTATATTTGATGAGTCTGATAGTGAGTCTGCTAGGAAAGAAAATATTGTTGATGATGATACAGGAATTATCGACTTTGAAAAGTTGAATATTGATGACGTGCCAAATCAAGATAAGGGAGATGATTGCGTGCCACCTCAATCCCAAAACTTGCCAAAGGAATGGAGGTATGCATATGGACACCCTAAAGACTTAATCATTGGTGATCCATCTCAAGGGGTAAGAACTCGATCATCTCTTAGAAATTTAAATGATTATCTTGCTTTTGTTTCACAATTAGAACCTAAGACTTATGAAGAAGCTGAAAAAGATACTAATTGGATAAATGCCATGCAAGAAGAATTGAATCAATTTAAAAGAAGTAATGTATGGACATTAATTGAAAGACCAAAGCATAACTCAGTAATTGGAACAAAATGGATATTTAGAAATAAATTAGATGAAAATAGATTAGTCATAAGAAATAAGGCTAGACTTGTAGCTAAGGGATACAATCAAGAAGAAGGAATAGATTTTGATGAAACATTTGCTCCTGTAGCTAGATTAGAGGCTATTAGATTACTTCTAGCATTTGCATGTTTCATGAATTTCAAATTATATCAAATGGATGTGAAGAGTGCTTTCTTAAATGGTTTTATTGAGGAGGAAGTATATGTAGAACAACCTCCTGGTTTTGAGAATCATGAATTGCCAAATCATGTGTTTAAAGTACATAAGGCTTTATATGGATTAAAGCAAGCACCAAGGGCTTGGTATGATCGATTAAGCAAATTTCTGCTTAATAATGACTTTAGTAGAGGAAATGTAGATAAAACTCTATTTCTCAAAAGAAAGGACAAAAATCTATTAGTGGTACAAATATATGTAGATGACATAATCTTTGGTGCCACAAATGATACTCTTTGCAAAGAATTTGCTGATTTAATGCATGGAGTTTGAAATGAGTTTGATGGGAGAACTAAGCTTCTTTTTAGGATTACAAATCAAACAAACTAAAGAAGGCATTTTCATTCATCAAACTAAGTATACAAAGGAAATACTAAAGAAGTTTGGGAATGAAAATCATAAAGGAGTAGGCACTCCAATGAATCCTATTAGTAAGCTAGACAAAGATGAAAAAGGCAAGAGTATTGATATTAAGCTCTATAGAAGACTAATTGGATCCTTGCTCTACCTTACTGCTAGTAGACCCGACATCGTATTTAGTGTAAGAATATGTGCTAGATACCAATCGGATCCTAAGGAGTCACATTTAAGTGCTGTTAAAAGAATCCTTAGATATTTAAGAGGAACCACCAATATAGGATTATGGTACTCAAGAGACTCCTGTCTAGATTTGCTTGCATATTCAGATGTGGATTTTGCCGGATGCAAATTAGATAGGAAGAGCACAAATGGCACATGTCAATTCTTAGGAAATAACTTAGTATCATGGTTTAGCAAAAAGCAGAATTCAGTGGCACTGTCCACAGCTGAAGCTGAATATATAGCTGCTGGTAGTTGTTGTGCTCAAGTATTATGGCTTAAGCAACAACTAGAGGACTATGGAGTTAAGCTAGATAATATTCCTATTAAATGTGATAATACTAGTGCCATCAATCTTACTAAAAATCCAGTTCAGCATTCTAAAGCCAAACACATAGAGATAAGGTATCATTTTATTAGGGATCATGTGCAAAATGGAAACATATGTATTGAGCATATATGCACTGAAAAACAATTAGCTGACATATTTACAAAACCATTGAGTGAAGATAGATTCTGCATGCTAAGGAGGGAATTAGGCATATGTGATCTTTTTTATTGAAGAAATATAAAAGGGAGCTAGTAGTTTCATGATACATTCCCCCAATTTCTAAAAACTCATGAAACATGAGTCAAACTTGTTATCTATAGATTCCTTACTCATGTATCATTGTCCCAGAAAGAATTTATAAGGATTGGAAGCAAGAAAAATTTTTAGACGCAAGAGGGATCCTGACTTCTGTTGCCACAAGTAAAATGACGATAAAAGATGCGATATGCGGATAGTGTTCCTGCTCCTCTTTCTTCGCTTCGGGGACGGAGGTCCTACGGTAGGTAACAGCACGCACAAGCACTTGACCGAAAAGAAAAATTCTGCACTTGGGTCGACCCAACCCAGAATAGGGTCGACCCAACGTTGAGTCGACCCAAGAAAATTCTTGAGTCGACCCAACGTCGGGACCCCACTGTTAAAAGGGGGACCGGAGAGCAATGTTAGGGCACTGTTTGCCCTTGTCCTCTTCTGAATACTCTAATCCCCACTCTCCAAACTCCTCCAAACTCCTCCAAACAGTAGATTACCTTAAGATCTTGGAGAAATGGGACCCAAAAGAGCCGTAGCCAAGAGATCCGGAAGAGTCACACGGATCCAACGTGAGGAAAGGCAACCTACGGAGCCATCTACCGTGTCTCCACAACGTGAGGCACGTGCGGAGCCACCTCCTCCTCCTTCCCCCTCTGCTATACTTGCAAGATTTGCGGGGAGACCGGTTACAACGGGGAGAAGGATTCATTCCGAGTTCTTTGATCAAGAAGGGTTTCGGTTGAGGGAATGGATCCAAAGGCAAGGTTGGGAGTATCTTTGCTCCCTAGATGTGTTGATCTACCCCGGATTGGTTCAAGAGTTCTATGCCTTCCTTAAAACTGGTATGGGAGGGCTTGTTTCGGAAGTTCGAGGGGTTCGAGTTCGAGTTTCCGAGGAGAGCTTGAGTGAGCTACTTCATCTACCCTGCGTAGGAGCCACTCTGGAAAGGCCAGAAGATAAACTAAGAGCCCTACAGTTGATCATGAAAAATGAGAACTTCAACTTTTCCGAGAAGGTAATAGCTAGTTCTCTTTTTGCTGAAATGAGATTACTGCTCAGTATAATAAACAGAATTTTATTTCCAAAGACTGGGAGATTCGATCTCATCACAGAGCGAGATCTAGCAGTGATGGAGTGTATGATTCAGGGGATTCCCCTAAATCTTCCGGCCATAATACTGAGACAGATGAGGAAAGTGATCTGCAACTCTAGGGTATCACTACCTTATGGTATGATACTCACTTTGATTTTTCGGCAGCATGGTATATCTGTTGAGGGGGAGGCAACCAAGAGTCTGCTTCATACTGACACATACACTACACTGACACTTATACGCATGGGATATGAGAAAGTGAACGGGCAGTGGATTAACACTGGAGCAGGCATTCAGGGTGAGGCACCAGAGGGAGATGCACCAGAGGCTGAGGATGAGGAGCATATGGATCATCCTACTGCACCTTCAGAGGCTGGACCATCGTCATCCGTTCCTCCGAGAGATACGGATGAGTTCTGGAGCAGGATGACTGAGCTCATGTCAGCTCAGGCGAGGACTATCACTGACGGGCTGATGAGCCGATTGGACGTCCGATTGGACGTCATGTCTGCTGAGATCAGTGATCTGAGGCAGCAGATAGGAGCACTCTGGAGAGAGAGAGAGACCCATGGACCATCTGTGCCACAGGCTGAGTCATCCAGCTCATCATGCTCCACGCCAGACACAGTCTCACCAGGCTCGACCTCCCCTCGCCACGTACACTAGGAGGATGAGGACTAGATCCCAGCCATTAGATTCTCCCTAGGCTGATATTAGCATTTCTGTTTAGAGCCTAGGCTAGATATCTAGTTCTCATATGTATCTTGCTTTTATCATGTATCTTTAAATCTTGATTAAGGAACATTGTATTGTTGGAATTTATATCCTAAATGTCAATCGTCAGCATATTGATGATTGAATTTTGTAAATGAATTGACAAATTAATAAAGTGTTATTTGGCATTATTCATCATTTCATCTTCAAATGAACTCTTATATGATGAAGTCCTTAGGACTTATGTTATGATAAAGGAGGATTTATCTTTGAGTCCTTAAACTTGTTTGCGACGAAATGATATGTTGTTACTAGGACGACAACATTATCGAGATTAGGTCGTTGTGTGACATATACCTCTTAACCAAGGAGTGTGGAGACACTGGTATGCCACACAAGTGAAGTGTAGAAGTACATTTCACTAAACGTGACCAATTCCGGAACGCTCTACTGTCGAGAGATGTTCCGAGTGGATATGGGTATAAGTTTGGCCCTCTGACCTGAGACCGCAACCTGTGACTAGCAAGCAACTCACTGTACTTTGATACCGGACTACCTGAATTTCTAATTCAGTGACGGAAGGTCACTGGGTGCAGTCAAGTACTTGCGTAGTCAGTTGTGAGTCAAGATGGAATTGACCCCTCCTGAAAACAGGAGATAATGTCTTGTGATTAATTTAGCAAAACCTTGGCCAGGGTAATCCCAGTGAGGAGTCACGGGATATCTAAAGTTAATCACATAATGGATGTACTAATTATAGGGTTGACAGTGAGCTCTAAGTCATCCTGGCATTAGGAGTCAAAGGGATTGAATTATACAGTAACCATAGTTCAGGGTTCCAGAATATTTGCTTCGCATATATTCGACCTATCCGGACGTCGGGTACCATTGCTAGATGGTCACATCGATTAGTGTAGAAAATTGTTCCTATACTACCGGCTTAGGTTCGAACCTATGAGGTCACACGCATAGAAGATTCCTGATTGATCAAGAAAGCTGGTGAATGATTAAGAATCATTCAGGAGTAATTTGGTCAATTTGATTGGCAAATTATCTTATAAAATAATTAAAGTAATTATTGAAGGATTAATTAGTAATTAAATTACTAATAAACTCAATTTGATTGAGTAATTGTGCTAAGGATGAGCCAAATTGAATTGGATTCAAGTTTGGGCTCAATCAGGGTTTTGACCTGATTGGATTAGGTCAGAACCAAAAAGAACTTAAGCTGATCAAATTAATTTTAAATTAATTTGTTCTGAATTGGGGATTGACCTAATTGAATTAGGTCCAACACAAAGTAATAATTCAATTTGATTGAGTTTGCATGAGCCAAAATTGAATTGGATTCAATTTGAGCTCAATCAGGGTCTGACCTGATTAGATTGGGTTCAACCAAATTGCTTTGTTTTAATTCGGGTTTGACCAAATTTGATTAGGTGCAACCCAAGGGGATTAGGCTCAGATGATGTGGCAATTATTGGTGACATGGAATTGGATTTCATGAATTTTAAATAAACCAAAATTATTGCATGGCACATGGACCCATTGCTTGACACATGGCGACATTGTTTGTTATTTGAATTTAAATTCAAACATTAAGTAATGTGTTAAATGATTTTAATCACTCAAACCATCAGCCAAAGTGGCGTCTGAGTTTTTGAATGGATTAAATTCGAATTTCAAGAGGTGATTTCGAAATTATGAAGTGTTTTACCTTGCCGCATGGATTTCAAATTCCTTCCCTCTTGCACATGTGTTTAAAATTTGAATTTAAATCAGATTTGGTTGAGATCTGATTTGGGTTGTTCCTATTCCTTTGCATGTGCCAACTAAAAGAGGTTTTCTGAAAATAAATTTCGAATTTTGAATGAAAATTCGGAGGCCATTAAAAGGGGTCAAACATGGGCACCAAAAACACATCCATTGCAGCCTTCTTCCTCACCCGCCTCCTCCTCCTCTTCTTCTCCATTTTAGATAGGGTTTTCAGGGTGAATATCTAGAAGATTCAAGATCAGATCTGAGTCCTCTACTTCCCTTACAAACCTCATCTCTATCTGCTTCAAGACGATTGATCAAAAGTTGATTGAATCCCGGCGGGCAGATTTCAGCTTTCAAGTGTTCTGCAGCTGCTAGCACTGTTGCGGAAGAAGATCCTTCAGGACTTCGCATGTACTTCTCGTAGAGGCCATTCGTGTGCGTGGCTGCGAAGTCAAGAATCAGATTCACAACTTTCATCCATCATAAAAGGTATTAATCTAGCATTAATCATTTATTATGGTGTCAAGGTCTAGGTCCAATTCTCCGAGGTTTTACCCTCTTTTGGGGCTCCTCACGGAGATATCTCCAGAATCCATTCGATGGATATTCGGAGATTAATTGGAATAGAGTTCTTAAGTTTCAGATCTGATAGTTAATCATGCATAAAAGTTTTAGCATAATTGTTTAAACAATTCCGCATAATCCTATGTGTTCTTAAGGTGCTGATTTCTAGATTTGATCTTGTAAGCATGCATGAATTAAATTGTTTGATTCGGTTTTTCCGCTGCGTTTTAAAACTTAAAAAGAACTACGTATGGCTTGATTCCCCTTATGAAGGGGTACGTAGGCAACCCGATCAGGTTCAGCCATGGTTTTCAAAAAAAAAAAAAAATTCAGCATGCTAAACACCGAAGAACCTAGGATTCACTTTCAGTGGTATCAGAGCCAGGTTTATGTTTAAACTTTTATGTTTTAATTCTTGCAATTAAATCTGAAATCATTAACATGTTTAGATTAGATCTAAAGTGCTTTTTATGATTGATTTAATTGCTGATTATGCATGATTAAGTAGATCTGAAATTTTGGATGCATATGATGCATGTTTGTGTTAGGATTAGTAACATGAATAAATTTGAAATCATAATATTGTTTAGATTAGATCTAAATAAAGTTTATGATTCATATGATCTTTGATTTTAATGAACAAATCAGATCTGAAAATAAAAGTGAAAAAACAAATACATAAGATGTATGTTGTTTGTATTAATTCATGTTGTTATGTATATGTGATGCATGAACATAAAATATAATGACTTAAACATGAATTAAATCTGATTACATGTGATTAATTACAAAACTCAGATCTGAAAATGTGTTTTAAGAACTGAAAGATTGTAATTAATATGTAATTAAAAAGAAATATGCAATGATCAAAACTTTCATAAGTCTAAACTTAATTGAGAATTAAGTGTTATGAAATAGAATTGTAACTCAATTAATTGACATTGCATAATTCTTTGGGCATATGGGTTAGCTTGAATCAAGTTCTTAGGATTGGGTTAGACCTAAGGTTAGAATCAAGCATGGTCTAATTAGAGTTAATTGATCAAATCTAATTAAGTAGTAACTAGATTAGGTCAAGGAAACTCTAGGTTAAATACAATAGTTGTAGATTGATCAATTCCATATCTTTGATTAGACCAAGATGGAACTTGATTTAGGCTCAGAGGTGTAGCCCGAGTCATTTGAGTAATCAAATCGAAATTGATTAACCAGTCGGTGTCTAAGGTAAGTTTGGCAGTTTTGACCGGTGGTTTTTAATTGGGAGCTACTCGCACTGATTCGTCTTTGTCGAGTTAATGGCATATCCCTTCCACCGATCTCACTTACCTGGCCGACATGGTCAATCACATTTTGATTGGATCACTTAGTGATTCGAGTTAGCCCATGCCTTAAGGAAAATCAGTATGACTGATTTAGGTGTCTCCTTAACCGGTTTGAGTCTAATCTGATTTGGTGAAGTCAGTGGGAGAAATTAGACTAACCGGATCTTCTCATCTATCCTAATTATGAAATCCTCTAAAATTATTAGGTCCTTAAAATGAAATGGTTATGGAGATAACTAGGTCATAGCCTCCCATTAAGTTGGGTGATAATGGGTCCAATGTTTTGATAATTATTGGAGGCGCCACACGCCTGGTACTTATCAAGCATTGGAATTGTCATTCAATATATGATGAGTTAAGTGTACCTTCAATAGGCGGTCAGGTGAGCCGAGCCACACTCGGGCTTGGTCGTCTATTAGTTGATTAGACTTAACCCTATCATTTAATGGTTGGATCTGACTAGGGTATTCGGTGGAGGCGCCACACGCCTGCCGGAAAACCTAGGGCAAAATCATCACTAGAAGTTGCTTGGTGAAGCAATTGGTTAAGAACCTACCAATAGGTGCATATGGGTTGGCCGAGCCACGCTCGGGCCTATATGGGATCTATTGGGTTCTAGTGCCCACTAAAGAATTAGGAGTAATTTTTCGAATTAGAGGTAGAGGCTACCAATTTGTATAAAATAGTGGGAATATCTTTAGACTAAAGTCCAAGTCTACTGTGTTTAGTCAATTCATATACTAATAGCCAAATTTTCTTTTTATGCAGAAATGGCCACTAATTTATCACTTCGCTCATTGTTGGACAATGACAAGTTGACTGGTCCAAATTTCAATAATTGGCATAGGAAACTGAAAATAGTGCTAGAGCATGAGAGGATCCTTTATGTGATAACGGATCAAGCACCTGAGCAGCCCGCTGCTAATGCATCAAGATCGGCCAGAGACACTTATCAGAAGTGGCTCAGTGACCGGATCACTGTTCGATGCATCATGTTGGCAGCAATGAGTGATGAGTTTAGTAGGCGTTTTGAGAATACGCAGCCGGAAGATATCATTCAAGTGTTGAATGAATCATTCGGCGTTCCTGACGACGTTGAGAGGCACAAAACTAGTTGTGCCATCTTCAGCGCCCGAATGAAAGATGGACCTCGGTAACTGATCATGTACTGTACATGATTGAGTTGATCGAGCGTCTAAGCTCTCTTGGCTTTCCCCTTCATGATCAATTGGGGAAGGATGCCATACTAAACTCATTGCCTGGATCATACCGTCCTTTTCTCACTCATTTTTGTATGACGAAACCTGTAGTGAATTATCACCAATTGTTGGGGTTACTACAGACGTTTGAGAATGATCACCAACTTCTTAAGAAGATGGTGAATTTAGTGGGAGGTTCATCCAAGGGTTGCTCCTTTAAGAAAGGAAAAAAGAAAAATAAAATCCAAAAGAAACAGGTGCACCATGCTCAGCCTAGTTAGAAAAAGAATAAAAAGGCTGATCAGAGCAAGGCGGAGTGCTTCTTCTGCAAGAAGCAAGGACATTGGAAGAGGAACTGTCCTCTTTACATTGCATCCCTCGATCCGAACCGGCCTAAGAAAAGTGGGCAATCAGTTGCCAATCAAGGTACTTATATGATAACACCTTGCAATTTTTCTATTTGTGATAATTCGACCTGGGTATTGGATACCGGTAGTCCTTTTAATATTTGCAATTCGTTGCAGGGGCTACAAGTCAGTAAGAGGTTTGAAGAAGGAGAAAGGTTCCTGAATGTTGGAAGACCAGTTCCAGTTCTAGCTTTAGGAATTCTTAAACTTGAATTCAGCTCTCATGTAAATGTCCTTAGTGATTGTCACTATTGTCCAAGTTTTCTATTGAATATCATTTCTGTAGGCCTTTTGGCCAAAAATGGTTATGAAATATCAATAAAAAAGGATTATTGCAATGTCATTTGGAATGGTGTTGTTGTAATGAATGGAATTCTGAGTAATGGCATTTACATTTTGTCACAGCCTGTTCATGTAATGTATAAATCCAATAAGCGCCCTAGAATAGATAATGTCACGGATGTCTACCTTTGGCATCATAGGCTAGGTCATATTAACAAGAATAGGATGAACAGGTTAAGTAAAGAGGGAATCCTTGATGTTAATGATTGTGAATCATTGACAACCTGTGAATCATGTCTTCTTGGTAAAATGACCAAATCACCTTTTACCGGAAAAGGTGAACGAGCCAGTGATTTATTGACCCTTGTACATTCTGATGTATGTGGGCCAATGAGCACAGATGCTAGAGGTGGGTATTCATATTTCATTACGTTTACAGACGACCTTTCTAGGTATGGTTATGTCTATTTAATGAGACATAAATCTGAATCATTTGAAATGTTCAAATTATATCGTAATGAAGTAGAAAAACAAACTGGAAAGAGTATTAAAACTCTTCGATCAGATCGAGGAGGTGAATACCTCTCCAGTGAATTTTTGACATATCTAGGAGAAAATGGGATTCTCTCCCAATGGACTCCTCCTGGTACACCACAATATAATGGTGTGTCAGAAAGGAGAAATCGAACTCTGTTAGACATGGTTCGATCCATGATGGGGTTTGCTAATCTGCCCATATCCTTTTGGGGATATGCTCTTGAGTCAGCCTGCTATATTCTAAATAAGGTTCCAAGTAAGTCTGTAAATAAAACACCACATGAGATGTGGACTGGACGTAAGCCGATGCTCTCTCACCTTAGGATTTGGGGGTGTCCGGCGTACGTCAAACGTTTGAAGACAGACAAACTTGAACCCAAGTCTGACAAATGTTTCTTTGTTGGTTACCCTAAAGAAACTAAAGGATATTACTTCTACTTTGCTGAAGAACAAAAGTTGTTCGTAAGCAATAGAGCAATTTTCTTAGAAAAGAAATTCCTTGGTGAAGGAATAAATAGCTCTAACGTTGAGCTTAGAGAAGTTCAACATGTAGAAGATCCGACACCATCTACTGAACCAGTTGAGTCGGATTTGATTAGATCAGATCCAGAACCCATATTAGATGCACCATTAAGGCGATCGGGTAGAGTACCACGTCAGCCGGACAGATACTACGGTTTCTTGGTCCGGAATGGGGATCCTATCGAACTTGATGAAAATGATGAGGATCCGATCACATATATGGATGCAATGCAGAGGTATGACTCTGATAAATGGCTTGGAGCCATGCAATCCGAAATGGAATCCATGAAGGTCAATGATGTTTGGACATTAGTTGACCCACCCGAAGGAATTAAATCCATAGGGTGTAAGTGGATATTCAAAAGGAAACGGGGCGCAGACGGAAAGGTAGAGACCTATAAAGCCCGTTTGGTTGCCAAGGGTTATCATCAACGTTATGGTATTGACTATGACGAGACGTTTTCTCCTGTGGCAATGCTCAAGTCCATTCGGATTGTGCTTGCGATAGCAGCACATTTAGACTATGAAATCTGGCAAATGGATGTAAAGACCGCATTTCTAAATGGAGATTTAGAAGAGGAAGTGCATATAATACAACCTGAAGGTTTTACATCTGCAGATGAGTCTAAAGTGTGCAACCTTCAAAAATCCATTTATGGATTAAAGCAAGCTTCACGGAGTTGGAATATACGTTTTGATAAGGTAATCAAAACATATGGCTTCATTAAGAATGAAGAGAAACCTTGCATTTATAAATGGGCAAATGGTTCAGTTATTATATTCCTTATTTTGTATGTGGATGACATTCTTTTAATCGGGAATGACATTCCTGCATTACAAGGAATAAAGGTTTGGCTATCATCTCAATTTGCCATGAAGGATTTGGGAGAAGCATCTTACATCCTAGGGATGAAGATCTATAGAGATAGATCTAGAAGATTGCTTGGATTATCCCAATCCACATACATTGATACTATACTGAAGAGGTTCAGTATGATTAATTCCAAGAAAGGCTATCTTCCGATGGGCCATGGAATTAACCTCTCTAAAAGGGATTGTCCGACAACCCCTCAAGAAAGAGAGAGTATGGATAGAATTCCATATGCTTCGGCAGTGGGATCTATAATGTATGCCATGACATGTACTAGACCAGACGTGGCATACTCACTAGGAGTAGTGAGCAGATACCAGTCTGATCCAGGTAGCAACCATTGGAAGGTTGTAAAAACCATCCATAAGTATTTGAGAAATACTAAAGATCAGTGGCTTGTCTATGGTGATTCTGACTTAAAACTTGAGGGATATACGGATTCAAGTTTTCAGTCAGATCAAGATGATAGCAAGAGCGTGTCAGGATATATCTTCACTTTTAAGGGTGGGGTCATCTGCTGGAAGAGTTCCAAGCAGCATACAGTGGCAGATTCTACATGTGAAGCAGAATATATCGCAGCATCTGATGCCGCCAAGAAAGCTGTATGGTTGCGGAAGTTCATCACCGAGCTTGGAGTGACACCCTCCATTGATGGTCCAGTGCCTGTATTTTGTGACAATACTGGGGCCATAGCTCAAGCAAGAGAACCCAAAGCACATCAGCGGACCAAGCATATTCTACGTCGCTACCACCTGGTTCGAGAGATCATCGATCGAGGTGATATTGATCTTCAGAAGATTGACACAAAAGAAAATTTGGCTGACCCATTTACCAAAGTCCTCGGCATCAAAGAGTTCGACGAACACAAGTCGAAGATGGGTATTAGATACTGTGCCGATTGGCATTAGGCTAAGTGGGAGTTGTTGGAATTTGTATCCTAAATGTCAATCGTCAGCATATTGATGATTGAATTTTGTAAATGAATTGACAAATTAATAAAGTGTTATTTGGCATTATTCATCATTTCATCTTCAAATGAACTCTTATATGATGAAGTCCTTAGGACTTATGTTATGATAAAGGAGGATTTATCTTTGAGTCCTTAAACTTGTTTGCGACGAAATGATATGTTGTTACTAGGACGACAACATTATCGAGATTAGGTCATTGTGTGACATATACATTGGTTGTCCTCTTAACCAAGGAGTGTGGAGATACTGGTATGCCACACAAGTGAAGTGTAGAAGTATATTTCACTAAACGTGACCAATTCCGGAACGCTCTACTGTCGAGAGATGTTCCGAGTGGATATGGGTATAAGTTTGGCCCTCTGACCTGAGACCGCAAACTGTGACTAGCAAGCAACTCACTGTACTTTGGTACCGGACTACCTGAATTTCTAATTCAGTGACGGAAGGTCACTGGGTGCAGTCAAGTACTTGCGTAGTCAGTTGTGAGTCAAGATGGAATTGACCCCTCCTGAAAACAGGAGATAATGTCTTGTGATTAATTTAGCAAAACCTTGGCCAGGGTAATCCCAGTGAGGAGTCACGAGATATCTAAAGTTAATCACATAATGGATGTACTAATTATAGGGTTGACAGTGAGCTCTAAGTCATCCTGGCATTAGGAGTCAAAGGGATTGAATTATACAGTAACCATAGTTCAGGTTTCCAGAATATTTGCTTCGCATATATTCGACCTATCCGGACGTCGGGTACCATTGCTAGATGGTCACATCGATTAGTGTAGAAAATTGTTCCTATACTACCGGCTTAGGTTCGAACCTATGAGGTCACACGCATAGAAGATTCCTGATTGATCAAAAAAGCTGGTGAATGATTAAGAATCATTCAGGGGTAATTTGGTCAATTTGATTGACAAATTATCTTATAAAATAATTAAAGTAATTATTGAAGGATTAATTAGTAATTAAATTACTAATAAACTCAATTTGATTGAGTAATTGTGCTAAGGATGAGCCAAATTGAATTGGATTCAAGTTTGGGCTCAATCAGGGTTTTGACCTGATTGGATTAGGTCAGAACCAAAAAGGACTTAAGCTGATCAAATTAATTTTAAATTAATTTGTTCTGAATTGGGGATTGACCTAATTGAATTAGGTCCAACACAAAGTAATAATTCAATTTGATTGAGTTTGCATGAGCCAAAATTGAATTGGATTCAATTTGAGCTCAATCAGGGTCTGACCTGATTAGATTGGGTTCAACCAAATTGCTTTGTTTTAATTCGGGTTTGACCAAATTTGATTAGGTGCAACCCAAGAGGATTAGGCTCAGATGATATGGCAATTATTGGTGACATGAAATTGGATTTCATGAATTTTAAATAAACCAAAATTATTGCATGGCACATGGACCCATTGCTTGACACATGGCGACATTGTTTGTTATTTGAATTTAAATTCAAACATTAAGCAATGTGTTAAATGATTTTAATCACTCAAACCATCAGCCAAGGTGGCGTCTGAGTTTTTGAATGGATTAAATTCGAATTTCAAGAGGTGATTTCGAAATTATGAAGTGTTTTACCTTGCCGCATGGATTTCAAATTCCTTCCCTCTTGCACATGTGTTTAAAATTTGAATTTAAATCAGATTTGGTTGAGATCTGATTTGGGTTGTTCCTATTCCTTTGCATGTGCCAACTAAAAGAGATTTTCTGAAAATAAATTTTGAATTTTGAATGAAAATTCGAAGGCCATTAAAAGGGGTCAAACATGGGCACCAAAAACACATCCATTGCAGCCTTCTTCCTCACCCGCCTCCTCCTCCTCTTCTTCTCCATTTTAGATAGGGTTTTCAGGGTGAATATCTAGAAGATTCAAGATCAGATCTGAGTCCTCTACTTCCCTTACAAACCTCATCTCTATCTGCTTCAAGACGATTGATCAAGAGTTGATTGAATCCCGGCGGGCAGATTTCAGCTTTCAAGTGTTCTGCAGCTGCTAGCACTGTTGCGGAAGAAGATCCTTCAGGACTTCGCGTGTACTTCTCGTAGAGGCCATTCGTGTGCGTGGCTGCGAAGTCAAGAATCAGATTCACAACTTTCATCCATCATAAAAGGTATTAATCTAGCATTAATCATTTATTATGGTGTCAAGGTCTAGGTCCAATTCTCCGAGGTTTTACCCTCTTTTGGGGCTCCTCACGGAGATATCTCCAGAATCCATTCGATGGATATTCGGAGATTAATTGGAATAGAGTTCTTAAGTTTCAGATCTGATAGTTAATCATGCATAAAAGTTTTAGCATAATTGTTTAAATGATTCCGGCATAATCCTATGTGTTCTTAAGGTGCTGATTTCTAGATTTGATCTTGTAAGCATGCATGAATTAAATTGTTTGATTCGGTTTTTCCGCTGCGTTTTAAAACTTAAAAAGAACTACGTATGGCTTGATCCCCCTTATGAAGGGGTACGTAGGCAACCCGATCAGGTTCAGCCATGGTTTTCAAAAAAAAAAAAAAAATTCAGCATGCTAAACACCGAAGAACCTAGGATTCACTTTCATGTATCTGTTTTTGTTTTTGGGCATGAATGTACTCAAATGTTCCTATTTTGATCAATGAAGTTTGAATGGTTGTTATTTATTGCATCTTTTCCCATGTACCTATTTGATGATAACAAAAAGGGGGAGAAGTAAAGAAAGAGTAAATAGGGGAGAAGTAAAGATAAAAGTAAATAGAGTAACAAAAAGGGGGAGAAGTAAAGAAAGAGTAATAAGGGGAGAAGTAAAGAAAGAAAGTAAAATAATTAGTAAAACAAATTGAAAATCATATAGGAAAGCATATACATCCAAGGGGGAGCAATTTGCAACAATGAAAATATTCAACTCAACAATTTATATCAAATTTCAGAATTTGGCACACATAAATTCAGAATTTGGCACGCACCTTTCACACCTCGATACATAACCTGAAACTCATGTTTTATCTCAAATTTTTGGAGTTTCATCTCTAATGAATTATAAATGAAAGGGAGAGTAACACAAAAAATGAAATTGGCAACATTTAAATGATATAGGGGGAGACTTCACTCTTATATATGAAAAGCTGAAATTCAGCAAGTTAAACCCTTTCAAAAACTGAATTTAAGATAAGTATCAATAGGCTCATACTCTTTATTTTGTAATCATCAAAAAGGGGGAGATTGAGGATGATAGTGTTACTTTGATGATTAACAAGCAATTATCTAGAGTATGTTATAAGTTAAATCGATACATCATTTATAAGTTTATTACTCTCAGTATATTTTGTATTAATTGATATAGATACATTTCATTGTTCATTTGAATGAATCTAACCTTGAGATGCTGCAAAGTGTGGATTGAGTCGACCCAAAGGATAATTGGGTCGACCCCGGCACATCAAGAAAACATTTGGCACACTTCTGCAAAAATGGCAAAGATGAACAGTGAGTTGGGTCGACCCAAGGAAAGCATGAGTCGACCCAAGGATCAAGATCCTCAAAACAAGACAGAAAAATGGTTCTCTGGATTTACTGAGAGGGTCGACCCAAGAAGTAGTTGAGTCGATCCAAGCTTGAGTCGACTCAAACCCTGAGAGGGTCGACCCAAAAGCAAGACAGAAAAGAAGACAGAAAAGGTTCTCTGGAAACCCTGTTAGGGTCGACCCAAGAAGAAGTTGAGTCGACCCAAGTGAACTTTGAGTCGACCCAAAGAAAGGTTGGATCGACCCAAGTGAAGGAAGGCTAAATTATAAAGTTTCTGTGTTTCTGAGAGGGTCGACCCAAGGAATGTTTGAGTCGACCCAAGTGAAAGTTGGGTCGACCCAAGGACAGGTTGAGCCGACCCAAACACGGGCTGAAGCATAACGGCTAGTTCTGCAGATGTACTTTTTGTCCTTCCAAAAGTGAGTAACGGCTAGTTTTTGAATTCTAACCATTGGGGCTTGTCCAATGGAGGTAGGAAACTATTTAAAGGGGCACTATTCATCAGATAGAACAACCTTTCCAAAGAATATCAAAGAGTACACAAGAAAGAGAAAGTGCCCTAATCTTCTTGATCCAAGTGCTTCATTCAAGAATCAAAGAAAGGGGTTGAGCAGATTCAAAGAGTCATCTAGAGCTCCATCCTCCCTTGAAGAGTGAAGCATCCTTGACAAAGAAGAGAGAAGTCACTACAAGCGATAAATACTTTCTAAACTCTTCTTTGTAGTTTATATTGTTTCATTTGCTCATTTAGGAGTTTAAATCTTCTTTCTTTGTTTATTAAACTACTTGTAAAGGTTGGTTGGTTAGCCCGCAAAACCAACGGAATAGGTTGATTGGTGAATCCGGAAAACCAATTGTAAAGGTTCGTTGGTGAGCCCGTAAAACCAACAAAGGTTCGTTGGTGAGCCCGTAAAACCAACATAGGTTTTTGGTGAACCCGGAAAACCAAAGTGTAAAGGTTTTTGGATTGTGAGCCCGGAAAACAATCCAACTGTAATCCGCGGGATTATAGTGAATTCCCAAGGGGTCGCTTGGGGAGTGGACGTAGGTGCTAAGGAGAGCACCGAACCACTATACTTTGTGTTGTTTGTATTGTGATTTGTTTTAGCTTACTAATCATTCATTTAACTTAAGTAAGTTAGTTAAATTTAAAAGAAACCAATTCACCCCCCCCCCCCTCTTGGCTTGTCACCTTGGGCAACATTGAGGTAATTTCACATAAAAGTTAAATTTAATATTTATAATTGTTATAAATAAAATAAAAAAAATTTAAAACTGATTTTTCATGCCTGGCGTTCGATTTTATCGGACAACTCGGGAAATTTTTCCTTCAACTGGTATCAGAGCCAGGTTGGCCGATGGAATTGGCCTATAACATCTAGAATTATGCATGATTTAATTTTTAAATTTAGATTAGATCTAGATTTATTGATAAAATATCAATCTTGTGCTGAATTATAAGGTTGTCCTGCTATAAGGTTAATCCCTTATAGTGAAAAGGTTGTCCTAGCACAAAATTGAGATTAATTTGTATCATAAAATAAATAGTTTATTTTTGTGAAATTATGCATAATTGATGTTTATGAAATTTATGTTTTAAATTTATTATGACCACAAAGTTTAAATATAAATTGTTTATATTTGGAATAAATTGACACCTTGAATCCATGATCATAATACATTTAATAAAGAATTAAATGTTGAATTTAAAATTTAAAATTTGAATTTTAAATAAAGATTTAAAATTCAAAAATTTGAAATTTGAATTAAAATTTAAATTTGAACATGAGATTTGGGGCATGGGTTAGCACAATCAGATTAGTTGACTAGGTTAGACCTAATCATGAAATCAAATTGAAATGGACTAACTTAAGAAACATGATTTAATCTAATCAATAGTTGAACTAGACTAAATCAAGGTTTATAAAATGTTCAAACTCAATAGTTGTAGTTTATCATATCCAAACATTTCAATTGGATCTGATTGTGGCTCAGTGGTCGAGCCCGAGTTCCTAAGGATAACCTAAATCAACTTGATAAACCAATTGGTGTCTAAGGTAAGTCGGCATTTGATCATGGTTTTTAATTGGGGCTACCTCTTACCTGGCCAACATAGTTGGTGTCTAGGAAAGAGGTTAATGGCGTAACCCTCCCATGATCTCTCTTACCTGGCCAATTTGGTCGATCAAGTTTTGATTAAGGTACCTTGAGACTTGGCACTCACCCATGCCATTAAGGAAATCAGTGTGACTGATTTAGGTGTCTAATAGACCAATAAGAGCTAGTCCTCTATATGATTTGGTGAAGTCAGTGGGAGGATTTAGTATTATCAGTCAGTGTCACATATCAATTAAAATCCTCTAAATTATTAGGTCCTTAAAATGATAAAGTTATATAGATAACTAGATCATAGCCTCCCATTAAGGTGAATGATAATGGGTCCAATATTACAGTTGAACATGCAGGACGCTTCCGTCTGGTGTTTCTCTGAATACTGAAATTATCCTTCATTATATGATAGCTTTTTGAGCTATCTAATTGTGATTAGGTTGGCCGAGCCTTCCTCGGGCCTGATCATACATTAGGTAGTATCATCGAGTTAGTTCATTAATGGTTGGACCTAACCAGGATTTTCAGTGGAGGCCTCCGCCTACTGATTACCACTTGGGACAAAATTGATTGCTAGAAATTGTTTAGAGAAATAATTGGTAATGTACCTACCCTTAGATGCACATGGGTTGGCCGAGCCTTCCTTGGGCCCGTATGCAGTCTATGCGGATTCTAGTACCCACTAGGGAATTAAAGTAATTCCTCGAATTAAAGGTAGAGGCTATTAATTCGATTAAAATAGTGGGAGAAAACTTTAGACTAAAGTCCAAGTCTTTAGGATTAAATAAATCATATACTGATTAGTTGGATTTTTCCTTTATTTTTCAGATATGGCTAACTCATTGTCCCTCCGAACACTATTAGACAATGATAAGCTTAATGGACCTAACTTCGATAGCTGGTATCGAAAGATGAAAATAGTATTAGAGCATGAGCGGATCCTGTATGTGATATCGGATCCTGCACCTGAGGAACCTGCAGCCAATGCACCACGTGCAATCAGAGACGCTTATCAGAAGTGGCTCAACGATCGCACTACAGTGCGTTGCATCATGAGGGCCTCGATGAATGATGAGTTTAGTCGTAAATTCGAGGAAGTGCAGCCAGTGGAAATCCTTCAAATGTTGAAGGAGTCTTTCGGCACACCTGATGATGTTGAACGACATCAGACCTCCTGCGCTATATTCAATGCCCGCATGAGGGAAGGGGCATCGGTCACCGATCATGTATTGTACATGGTCGAACAAATCGATCGCCTAAGTAAACTTGGCTTTCCTTTGCACGAGCAATTGGGCAAGGACGCCATTTTAAACTCACTTCCCAAGTCCTACCTGACCTTCCTTAGTCATTATAGAATGACTAAACCTGAAGTATCCTATCATGGTTTGCTAGGTTTACTGCAGACCTATGAGAAGGATCACCAACTCAAAAAGGAGTCGGTGAATGTGGTAGGTGGGACTTCTGCAGGACTTTCTTCCTTTAAGAAAGGAAAGAAGAAGAAGGTGCAGAAAGCTCGTGCTGGGGTCTCTAAGCCCAGCTAGATTAAGAAGCGTAAAGCCGATAAGAGCAAGGCAGAGTGCTTCTCCTGTAAGAAGATGGGTCATTGGAAGCGGAATTGTCCGGCTTACATAGCGTCCCTTGATCCAAACAGGCCTAAGAAGAAAAAGCAGCAAACAGTTGCTGCACAAGGTAATTATATGATAACACCTTATAATTTTTCAATTTATGATTCTACCACTTGGGTATTGGATACCGGAAGTCCAATTAATATTTGCAATTCCTTGCAGGGACTTCAAGTTAGTAGAAGATTCAAGAATGATGAGAGATTCCTGAACGTTGGAGATGGAAGATCAGTTCCAGTCCTAGCTTTAGGAGTCATTCAGCTTGTTTTTGAATCTAGAGTAGTCATATTAGATGATTGTCATTATTGTCCAACATTTTTAATGAATGTCATCTCTGTAGGCCTTTTGGCCAAAAATGGTTATTGTTTATCAATAAAAGAAAATTTTTGTGATATCATTTTGAATGGTATTAAAATTTTTCGTGGACAATTGAAATATGGCATTTATACTCTATCACTGCCTGTGAATGTAATGTACACTTCCAATAAACGCCCTAAGATAGATAATGTCAATGAAGCCTATTTATGGCATTGCCGGCTAGGTCATATAAATAAAAATAGGATAAACAGGTTAGCCCAACAGGGTATTTTAGAAATCAATGATTGTGAATCATTGCCAACTTGTGAATCCTGTCTTCTGGATAAAATGACCAAGTCACCTTTTTCTAGAAAAGGTGAACGAGCCAGCGATGTTCTTGGCCTCATACATACTGATGTATGTGGACCTATGAACGTAAGTGCCAAAGGTGGTTATGCTTACTTCATAACCTTCACAGATGACCTATCCAGGTATGGGTATGTCTATCTAATGAAGCATAAGTCGGAATCATTTGAAATGTTCAAACGATTTCATAGTGAAGTAGAAAAACAGACTGGAAAGAGTATTAAGATCCTTCGGTCAGACCGAGGAGGAGAATACCTTTCCGGTGATTTCTTGACTTATCTAGAGGAGAATGGGATTCTCTCACAATGGACCCCTCCAGGAACACCTCAGCACAATGGTATATCCGAAAGGAGGAATCGAACTCTGTTAGACATGGTTCGATCCATGATGGGGTTTACTAGTCTGCCTATATCTTTTTGGGGTTATGCTTTAGAGTCTGCATGTATAATACTAAATAAGGTTCCAAGTAAGTCTGTTGAGAAGACTCCATATGAGATATGGACTGGGCGTAAGCCGACACTTTCATACCTTAGGGTTTGGGGATGTCCAGCTTATGTTAAACGTTCTCAAACTGACAAACTTGGTCCTAGATCCGATAAGTGTTATTTTGTAGGGTACCCCAAGAAAACTAGGGGTTATTACTTCTACCTTCCTAATGAACAAAAGGTGTTCGTAGGACTTAAGGCAACCTTTTTGGAAAAGGAATTCCTTAGTGAAGGAATTGTTGCCTCTAAGGTTGAACTTAGTGAAGCTCAGCAGATGAAAGATTTAACACAAACTACTGAATCCACAGAACCGAATTCGATTAGATCAAACCCGGAGCCCAATGTAGAAGCACCATTAAGGCGATCAGGTAGAGTACCGCATCAAGTGGACAGATACTATGGTTTCTTGGTCCAAGACGCAGATCCCATTGAGCTTGATGAGAACAATGAGGATCCGATTACCTATATGGATGCTATGCAGAGGTCCGACTCTGAGTTATGGCTTAATGCCATGAGATCCGAAATGGAATCTATGGAAATCAATAGTGTATGGACACTAGTTGATCCACCCGAAGGGATAAAACCCATAGGGTGCAAATGGATCTTCAAAAGAAAGAGAGGCGCAGATGGAAAGGTGGAGACCTATAAAGCCCGTCTGGTTGCCAAGGGGTATCGTCAACGTTATGGTATCGACTATGACGAGACTTTTTCCCCTGTGGCAATGCTAAAATCTATTCGGATCATGCTTGCTATAGCAGCATATATGGATTATGAAATCTGGCAAATGGATGTGAAAACAGCTTTTCTAAATGGAGAGCTAGAAGAAGAGGTGTATATGATACAACCTGAGGGTTTCACATCCACAGACGAGTCCAAAGTATGCAAGCTACAAAAGTCCATTTATGGACTTAAGCAAGCTTCTCGAAGTTGGAACATACGTTTCGATAAAACTATCAAAACATATGGCTTCGTTAAGAACGAAGAAGAACCTTGTGTCTACAAGTGGGTTAACAGTTCAGTGATCACATTTCTTGTGTTGTATGTGGATGACATTCTCTTAATTGGGAATGACATTCCTGCATTACAAAATGTGAAACTCTGGCTGTCATCACAGTTCTTCATGAAGGATCTGGGAGAAGCATCCTACATCCTAGGGATGAAGATCTATAGAGATAGATCTAAGAGGTTGCTTGGATTGTCCCAATCCACGTACATCGATACTATGTTGAAGCGGTTCAACATGGAGAATTCCAAGAAGGGCTATCTTCCGATAGGCCAAGGAATTTCTCTCTCTAAGAAAGATTGTCCGACAACTTCCGAGGAGAGAGAGCATATGAGTAGAATCCCATATGCTTCTGCAGTAGGTTCTATCATGTACGCCATGACATGTACAAGACCGGATGTTGCTTACTCACTAGCAGTAGCGAGTAGGTATCAGTCTGATCCGGGTGAGAACCATTGGAAGGTGGTGAAAACCATCCTTAAGTATTTAAGAAATACTAAGGACCAATGGTTAATCTATGGAGAATCTGACTTAAAACTTGTGGGGTTTACAACTCTAGTTTTCAGTCAGACCATGATGACAGAAAGAGTATGTCAGAATTTGTGTTTACCCTGAATGGAGGAGCAGTCTGCTGGAAAAGTTCCAAGCAGCATTCAGTAGCCGATTCCGTATGCGAAGCAGAGTATGTTGCTGCATCAGATGCGGCAAAGGAAGCTGTTTGGATCAAGAAGTTTGTAAATCAACTTGGTGTTGCTCCCTCAATCAACGGTTCAGTTCTTTTGTATTGTGACAATACTGGAGCCATTGCACAAGCAAAGGAGCCAAAGTTCCACCATAGAACCAAGCACATTCTGCGTCGCTACCACCTTGTACGAGAGATCGTGGAACGAGGTGATGTCAATCTTCAAAAGATCGATGGAAAGGAGAACCTAGCTCACCCATTCACTAAAGCCCTTTCTGTAAAGGAGTTCGATTATCATAAATCGAAGATGGGTATAAGATACTGTACAAATTGGCTTTAGTCCAAGTGGGAGTTGTTGGGAATTGTGTCCCAAAGCCAATTTTTTAGTTGTAGAAAATTGAATTATGTATATATTTTATTAAAATAAATAAAAATTTATTCTGGCATTTTTTTCTATTCATCACAAGTGTTACATCTTCAAATTGAACTCTTGTGTATTGTGATGAAGTCCTTAGAACTAATTTAGTGGATAAAGGAGGTTTTATCATTTAGTCCTTAAATCAGTTCGCGACCAAATGATGAGCTGTCAATTGGACGATAGCTATGTCAAGTATAGGTCGTTGTGTGCCATTTAGTTGGTTGTCCTCTTAAACCAAAGAGTGTGGAGACACTATATGGCATACAGGTGAGATGTAGGAGTACATCGTCACGGAACAGTGACTCACCTGCGTAGCACTCCACTGTCGGAAGTTAGCTCGCAAAGCGTATGGGCATAAGTACCCCTTAGACCTGAGACTGTCACGGTGACTTGCAAGCAACTCACTGTACTTAGGCACTAGACGACCTGAATTTCTAATTCAGGGATCGGAAGGATGCTGGGTGCAGTCAAGTACTCACGAAGTCTGTGTATGAGTCAAGATGGGATTGACCGCTCCAAATTTTGGAGTTGATGTCTCGCTGTATTTCAATTCAGTAAAACCTTGGCCAGGGTAAACCAAGTGATAGGTCACTTGATTTGATTAATTGAAATACACTATGGATGACCGGACCCAGAGTTCGACAGTCCACTCTGAGGTCATCTTGAGCATCGATGGTCATAGGGATGAATTATGCAACAACCATACGTCTAGGTTCTTGAATGTTGCTTTGCATATTCGACCTATCCGGACGTCGGGTATCATTGCTAGATGGTCACCTCGATTAGTGCATGGAGTAGTCCATGTACTACCGGCTTAGTGTTCGAACCTATCGGAGTCACGCACATTAGTCAAGCTAAGTAGGAAGGTCTTGACCCAATTTAATTAAGAATTAAATTGTGGGTCATTTGGAATTTGGTTCTGTCTATGTTCAACTAGCACTGAACATGAGGTACATGCTAAATTTCATGGATGAACAACTAATTAAGTCTGTATTTTGAGTCAATCAAGTTTCAATTAGTGTAATTGAACTTGATCAGGACTCAATTGTTGAGAATGGGTTTGATTGGGACTCAATTAGTGTAATTGGGCTCGATCACGATTTAATTGGGATTTAATTTCGTATTTGTTCTGATCTAAGTCGGATTTGGATCGAGCCGAAACTGGACCCAATTGAATTCCCCATGAGTCGGACTCATGTGAAATTTTTTCCGAGTCAAAAATCATTTAAATCGGCTGTCAATTTGGATTAGAACCAAATAGGCTTGCTTTATTACAAAATGGGCTAACCCATTTCCTATTTGGCTAAACCCATTTCAATGGTTAACAGCTGACTTGGTTTTTAAATCCCATGGACCCGTGGACCACTTTCCCTCATGGACCCTTAACACTTTTCTTTGTGAGCCGCGATGGAGAAATGCTGGGAGGAGAAAACAGAGCCTTCTTCCTCCCAGCTTCGTCTCCACACAGCGCCACCGTCTAGCCTCCGTTCGGCTTGCCGTCTGGACCGGAATGTTCGGTTTTGAACTGGCTACATTTCGGTTCATTTAGATTTTTGAAATCTGGCATGTTTTCATGGATTCACTAGTTTTTTCCCACCGTTTGTTTTGAAACAAGCATTATGAAATTCATCCATAAATGAATTCTTTAATGCTCGGTCAATAACGCCTCTTAACTCCTCTTAGCGTTGGCCTATTTGAGGCCACCGTATCATCTTGAAGACGAGAGGATGAGAATTTTCTCGAGAAGAAAATTGACAGACATAAGGGGAGATTTGCTTCTGTGAAGAAGAAGAAGAGAGAGAGGGAGTCCTTTCTCCTCCCTTCCATTCCCTCTGGTGGTTTGGAGTACGGTCTAGGGCCGGTGTATCCTCTCCTTCCTTCCATTCCCTTTGTGATCAAGATCAAGAGACGGGCATCAGTTCGGCTCAGGCATATTGTGAAGAAACGGGAGGAAAGAAATCGAAGACAGAAAGAAAAAGAAGAAAGAAAGAAATAGGAAGGTCCTTTTTCTAGATTTCCTTTCTTCCAAGGGTCCTTTTGCAAAAGATTGTTTTGCACGAGTAAAGACATCATCCAACCTTCTTGCGAAGCTTGACGTGCGTGCGAAGTAGAGGGCTTGCAGATCCAGGCCTTGTAGAGCTAACTTCAGGGATCTAGATCCAGATCCAGATTCAAATTACCTCGACCAACTTCCGCTACGGGCTTGAGGTAATTTTACATAAAAGTTAAATTTAATATTTATAATTATTATAAATAAAATAAAAAAAATTTAAAACTGATTTTTCATGCCTGGCGTTCGATTTTATCGGACAACTCGAGAAATTTTTCCTTCACCAGTCACACTACTGCAACATCAAGCAAGTCACTGACGAGTGGATAGACATCCAAGTGACTTGTTGTATTGGTCACGCTCAGTACCCTTGATCTCTAACAAGCACCTGCACTATTACTTCAGTGTCGCCACACTGTGGACTCGAGTCTCGTCCATCCATAAGGAAAGTAATGTGTGCACTGATCTCATCGGATCGATCACCACCCTCGTGATGATCCATCGATCAGGAGCATTCAGAAATTAATCACCAATGATGCATGGCTCAAATTCTTAACTCTTAAGAATATGCATCATCATTTTATTAATTCTTGGACGATTCATAGACACATAAACAATATGAATGAAAAAGATGCCTTTTATTTATTCAATAATAAAGTCAAATACAAATTATGTCCCAGAATTAATACTGTGTCAGCCAAAAATTGGCTTCTAGGGCATACATCTAACACTTTCTACCTCTAAAACATTCACTAGCCTTTTTGTCCTAAAGAAGACCCTCTTGTCTTGGGTTAGGACAAAAGAGAGAGGCTTGTAAGAAAGAAGGGATAAGGGAGAGAGAATGAGAGACTTTTTCTTTGATGATCTTTAGAACGCCAAGGCACCTCCTTATTTATAAGAGATGGAGGGATGCATCATAAAGGGATGCATCCCATCCACACACCTCATCATGATGAGACATGTGCCAAGAGAGGCATCCCATCATAATGGGGTGCTAAGGAGAAGGGTGTATCAACTTCTTTCTCATGTCTCCCTCTTAAATCCTGATGATCCAAGGGCC
The DNA here is from genome assembly GCF_051530095.1 of Phoenix dactylifera. NCBI lineage: Eukaryota > Viridiplantae > Streptophyta > Magnoliopsida > Arecales > Arecaceae > Phoenix > Phoenix dactylifera. The sequence goes on from NC_143190.1 coordinate 27,388,297, forward strand.
CAAATGCAGTGAACCAAAGCCAATGGTCCAGATCTAGGGACCATCTAATGGTCCAGATTAAGATGCCATCACCGATGGTCCAGATTCAGGCGCTGAGCAACGGTCCAGATCTTTCATCCAGAGAGCCATCCAGTGGTCCAGATTCAGGCGCTGACCAATGGTCCAGATCCTTCATCCAGAAATCCATCCAATGGTCCAGATGAAGGCGCGAACTAGTGGACCAGATCCTTCATCCAGGAAACCATCCAATGGTCCAGATGAAGGCGCCAACCAGTGGACCAGATCCTTCATCCAGGGAGTGATCCAATGGTCCAGAAGTGAAGGCCCTATCAAACCCAATCCAATTGGGTTTAACCAACTTAAAGAAAACAGTAAACCTAATCAAATCAGGTCTAATTAAAGCCAAATGGGTTCCAACTCTTGGCTAACCCATATTAGGTCATGATCTAATCATATTAGATCAACCTAACTTAAGAATCAGATTTGAATCAGGAGCTAGGGTTTGCAACACGTGCTAGCATGTTCATCTTGCAAACATGATCTAATCCAACTAGACCCTTGATCAATTTTCTTGTGTGTGACCTATTGGGTTCCTTATCTTTGCCGGTGCAGGTGCAAGTTGACCTAACCTGATTAGAATACCTCTAATCCAATTTAGGTTCAATTTAGTGCTAAACCTGACTTAGCAATCAGAACCTTTCTGATGCTTTGATCTAATCAAATTCTTTGATCCGATCAACCCACAAGACATGATTGACGTCTAGCAATGTATCATGTCTACCCGGAAGATGAGGAATGTATTGGATAAATCCAAACATACCCTTCAGTGGCAAGTTACTGTGCAATTCAATCCCTCAGTCATACTACATCCTGAATAAGTGCATGAGTATGGATCAATATCAAACTCAATCACTTATTCATGTCTCTCTCAATCTTTTATATGATAATTCAAACAATGAAACATTAGAAACTCTTTCTAATATTCATTTTGCTTTGATCAAAGGCTTCTTGAATCATCATAAGATTAGAGTAAGTAGGATGTTACCTTCTCTTACTAGAAGTGACTGATTCCTTGTTGACCTACTCATAACCTTCGTACAAAATCCACAATATCCAGAATACCCCATACACAACGCAATGTCGTAAATGAGGGTAAACCAAAACATAGCTTCAAGTGCACAAGGTACCATGGTGATCTCAGGTCTAAGGATCACTTGCACAACTCCCACTATGAGAACCATCTTTTGATAATTACGTAAGAATCCATAAGATGTTCTCATGGCTGGTCATTTCAGTGAACTCATTCCTCTAATGAGCACCCACATCTTTGTATTAGTGTCTCACACAAGTGATTGTGAGATCAATCACCCTCTACATTGAGCATACATAAGATGTGCCAGTCTTTCCGGTAATATTGATCCCCGACTCAATATACCAATTTGACTGAAAATATTCTAAATTAGGATTTTAGGATTTTAGGTCTCACTGGTATGATCTCATCATAACCCTAAAACCAATGTCCTAATTTATGGGGTTCATCATCCAATAATAAAATAGATAAGCAGCAAATGATGAAACACAATGCCTTTATTGATATATATCGAGTGTCAAAGTACATGATTTGGAGGATTACAAAGAGAAACCCATCAAATGATTGGCTTATAGAGCATCTACTCTTTCAATCTCCCACTTGCACTAAAGCCAATCGCCCTTATATTTTAACCCCATACAATCGAGGTGACGATTGAATTGCTGCTGTGGCAGAGCTTTAGTAAATGGGTCTGCTATATTGTTCTTTATGTCTACTTGTTCAATCTTGACGTCTTGTCTTTTGATTATCTCTCGAACAAGGTGGAAGCGTCTCAAAATGTGCTTGGATCTATGATGAGACTTTGGTTCCTTAGCCTGTGCAATAGCTCCAGTGTTATCGCAATAAACTGGGACTGGTCCGGCAATCTCAAGAACTACACCCAGCTCTGTGATGAACTTCTTCATCCAGACTGCTTCCTTAGCAGCTTCACTAACAGCTATGTATTCTGCCTCAATAGTTGAGTCAGGTACAGTTTGCTGTTTGGAACTTTTCCAACTCACAGCTCCACCATTCAAAGTGAAGATATATCCAGAGATTGACTTGCTATCATCTGGATCAGATTGAAAGCTAGAATCTGAATAGCCTTCTAGTTTCAATTCTGATCCTCCATAAATCAGAAAAATATTTCTAGTCCTTCTCAAGTATTTGAGAATGCTTTTCACAATTTTCTAATGATCCTTCCCGGGATCTGCCTGAAATCTACTTACCATACCCAAGGCATAAGCTACATCAGGCCTGGTACATAACATAGCATACATGATCGACCCTACTGCCGAAGCATAGGAAATAGAACTCATTCTATTCCTCTCTTCAGATGTCTTAGGAGACATCTTTCTAGAGAGTTGTATGCCATGTCCTATGGGTAAGAAACCTTTCTTACTTCCATCCATGCTGAACCTCTTCAGCACATTATCAATGTACCTAGACTAGGACAAACCTAGCATCCTTTTAGATCTATCTCTATAGATCCTTATACCAAGTATATAGGATGCTTCACCCAAGTCTTTCATGGAAAATTTCTTTGATAACCAAGTCTTGACCGATTGTATCATTGGAACATCATTTCCAATGACCAATATATCATCCACATATAATATCAAGAACACAATAGCACTCCCACTAGTCTTCTTGTACACACAAGGTTCATCTATATTTTTAATGAAGCCAAACTCTTTGACTATCATGTCAAAATGGATGTTCCAACTCCTAGATGCCTGCTTTAATCCATAAATGGATTTCTTAAGCCTACATACTTGATTTGCTCTCCCTCTTGAGACAAATCTCTCTGGCTGTGTCATATAAACCTCTTCCTCAAGGTGACCATTAAGAAAGGCGGTTTTGACATCTATCTGCCAGATCTCATAATCATAATATGCAGCTATAGCAAGCATAATCCGAATAGATTTGAGCATAGCTACTGGCGAAAAAGTTTCATCATAATCAATACCTTGTTTTTGCCTGAAACCTTTTGCCACTAGCCTGGCCTTGTAGGTTTCTACTTGGCCATCAGCTCCTATCTTCTTCTTGTATACCCATTTGCACCCTATTGGAATCACTCCCTCAGGTGCATTAACCAAAGTCCACACTTGGTTTGTATACATAGAATCTATCTCCGATTTCATGGCGTCCAGCCATCTGTCAGAGTCCGTACTCTTGACAGCTTCCGAATAGGTCAGAGGGTCATCGTTATCAATGATGTGGGCTTCATCATTCTCAATGATAAATCCATACCTCTCAGGTGCATTTCGCACTCTTTCTGACCTTCGGAGAGAAGTAGTGTGTAGTGGCTGTACCTCTTCCATGGGTACATCTGGTTGAGGATTATTATGTGTCTCACCTTGTAGGTCTTGAACTTCATCAAGTTCAATTCTTCTATCCTTGCCCTTTTCTAAGAAAAACTCTTTTTCCAAGAAAGTGGCATGCCTAGCAACAAATACCTTTTGTTCGGTAGGATCATAGAAGATATATCCTAAACTATCTTTAGGATAACCTACAAATGCACACTTGTCCGATCTAGCACTTAGCTTATGTCCAAAATTTCTTTTGACATAAGCATGACAACCCCATATCTTAAGATACTTAAGATTAGGTTTCTTTCCTTTCCATATCTCGTATGGAGTGCTAGATACAGACTTAGATGGTACTCTATTTAATACTAATGCAGCAGTTTCTAGGGCATGTCTCCAGAAGAAAATTGGAAGATTTGTGAAGCACATCATGGACCGTACCATATCTAATAAGGTACGATTTCTTCTTTCAGCTACACCATTTAATTGTGGCGTATATGGAGGTGTCCATTCAGAGAGTATACCCTTTAATTTAAGATAGTCTAAAAATTCACTAGAAAGGTATTCTCCTCCTCGATCAGATCGAAAGATTTTAATACACTTCCCAGTTTGTTTTTCGACCATACTTTGATACTCTTTAAATTTATCAAAGACTTCGGATTTATGTTTCATTAGATATACAAAACCGAACCTTGATAAGTCATCAGTAAATGTGATGAAGTAAGAGTATCCACCTCTAGCTGGAGTTGATATAGGACCACACACATCAGTGTGTACGAGTTCTAACAACTCACTTGCCCTTTCTCCATGTCCCGAGAATGGAGACTTGGTCATTTTACCCATAAGACAAGATTCACAAGTTCCTAATGATTCAAAATCATAAAGGTCAAAGAATTTAACTTTATACAACTTGTGTAACCTTGTCTCACTAATATGACCTAATCGATAATGCCAGAGGAGGGTATTATTAATATTCTCTCTTTTTCTTTTATTATCTTTGCCAATATGAAACATAACATTATTAAGACATAATACTAAAAGACCATTTTCTATAGTGCCATGACAATAATACTCATTAGATAAAGAAATAGAGCAACCATTGCTCTTTCCATTTATTTCGAATCCTTTCTTAAGCAACAAAGGAATTGAAATTACATTTCTAATGATTTTTGGCATAAAATAACAGTCTTCTAGCTTCAAGAACTTCCCGAAGGGTAGCTCTAGTATGTAGGTGCCAACAGCTTCAGCCTGGATGGATTCCCCTCCAGCGCCATATAGCTCGAAGTCACCTTTCTTCAGACTTCTAATTTTCTGCAGTCCATGCAAAGATTTGCATATGTGAACCACAACCGGTATCCAATACCCATGAATTAGAATCAGAAGAACTTAATGTCATATTGGCATGTAATAAAAATATATCTTTTGATGCAACACTTGCATCAGGCTTCACACTTGCAAGAAAGCTCTTGTAGTTCCTTTTCCAATGCCCCGTCTTGCCGCAGTGGAAACAGGTACCGGATCCAGAGATTTTCTTTTCCTTCTTCTTTTTGATGCGACTCTTAGGGTTTAATTTTTTCTTTGAACCCTTGTTGCCCGTTTTCTTCTTTGAGCTCTCACCAACAAGAAGGATTGGACCTTTGTCCTTCTTGATGTGAGACTCTGCTGTTTTCAGCATATTTAGAAGCTCAGGCAGGGAGGAATTCAGTTTGTTCATGTGATAATTCACAACAAACTGCGAGAATGAGTCGGGTAGTGATTGCAGGATCAAATCCTGACTGAGCTCACTGTCCATAGCAAAGCCAAGTTGACTCAATCGAGTGATCAAGTCTATAACCTTTAAACAGTGGTCTTGCACAGACGATCCCTCGATCATTCTAGCACGAAACAACTGCTTAGATATCTCATATCTAGCAGTTCTACTCTGCTCACCATATAACTCCTTCAAGTTAAGGAGTATGGAGTGAGTATTCATACTATCATGCTGCCTCTGCAATTCATTATTCTTAGAAGCAAGCATGATACATTTGATAGTCAAACTGTCATTTTTCCACATATGATATGTGGCCAATTCCTCCTCAGTTGCATCTTCCCCTGCTGACCCTAGGTCAGGGGTTTCAAGAATGTGGGAAATTTTTTCTTGTGTGAGAACAATCTTTAAATTCCTCAACCAGTCCACATAGTTGGGACCAGTCAATTTGTTTGCATCTAAGATACCTCTAAGTGAGAGTGAAGATGCCATTTTTGCAGAATTAATCTATAATTACAAAGAACACTAATATAAGCAGACCAATCATGATGACATGTATTCAATCAGACAAGGACTTTTATCTAATTGTTACTTCCACTATTTTTATCGAATATCATAACCCTCAAGTATGATGAACGAGAAAATACTAATTTTCTTAGTAGGGTTGAGATCCAAATTCCTTATAAAAGACCTTGTGGGAATCACAACAAGCCCTTATAAGTTCAAAGGTAGAAAACTCTTTCCAATTGCATCCAATGCAATTCCCAACTTTATTCTATTCTCTAGCACACATATAGTCTTGTGGGAATCACAACAAACTATTGTGTCTAGTTAAGTCAAACCCTTCATTTTTATACAGTCATATTTGAATAATGCTGCCCTTGTGGGAATCACAACAAGGCAACATATTAAAATATGCCATATGCATCATATGCACCAAGATATTACAATATCAATCCCTAATACTAGCCTTGTGGGAATCACAACAAGCTAGCGTAGATATTGACATAATAATATCTAAGCATGAAGGAAGGACCTTTATAGTGTTATATCACCAATTAGCTTTTCCATGGAGGTCAATCAAATAGTTGGCCAGGTAAGTAGATGGGAGGCTCTCCTTACTTAGTAAGGTCCTAATTAAATAACCACCTGTAGCCTCTTTCCTAGACACCAACTTAGTCAATTGATTCAGAATGGCTCAGCTTAAAGCAATTAATACTACGACTTAATTATGAATTTAGTGAGGGCTTTCAAATAGTAGTATCTTACTAACATTAAGCTCAACCATAAAGGACAATCAAATAATTGGCCAGGAAAGTAGGTGGGAGGCATCCCTCACTCAGAGAGTGAGGTCCTAATTAAGTAACCACCTGTGGCTTCCTTCCTAGACACCAACTGAGTCGATTGTTCCAGAATGGGTCAGCCCAAAGTTTTCATACTACTATATTGGCTTAATTGCACATTCTATAATTTAGCACTAGCAATTATACTATGCTACAACATGAATATAACACTATCTCATGGCATAAACTAATCATGCGTACAAACAACCTAGCTATCTCATAGCATCAAGATAATAGCATGTATTATCATTTGGTTAAACTGATTAAGGGTGGCTCTGATACCACTGTTGGGTTTTCCAGTGCCCTAGGGCACAGCGGAAGATAAGGGATTATAAAATTTTCTTATAAAACTCATTATATGAAATCCTAATAAGCCAAGATCGCCTTAATAGTATAACCAAATAATGTAGAAAATATAATCTTGGTATACAAGAATACCTATCACGCTATATCCAATATGTCTGAAGATGTCCTAAGGTGTCCAAATGTTCACCCTCCGATGTTGATCCACACAGGAATGGGTTCAAGACTCTAGCTCCACCAAAACTTGATTCTAATTGTTCAATCCTTCCAAAGGATTTAATTGGCTGATTTTCCTTCACTTTCTTCTTCCTTTCTACCTTTAAAACATTCACTAGTCTTTTTGTCCTAAAGAAGACCCTCTTGTCTTGGGTTAGGACAAAAGAGAGAGGCTTGTAAGAAAGAAGGGATAAGGGAGAGAGAAGGAGAGACTTTTTCTTTGATGATCTTTAGAACCCCAAGGCACCTTCTTATTTATAAGAGATGGATGGATGCATCATAAAGGGATGCATCCCATCCACACACCTCATCATGATGAGACATGTGCCAAGAGAGGCATCCCATCATGATGGGGTGCTAAGGAGAAGGGTGTATCAACTTCTTTCTCATGTCTTCCTCTTAAATCCTGATGATCCAAGGGCCCAAATGCAGTGAACCAAAGCCAATGGTCCAGATCTAGGCACCATCTAATGGTCCAGATCAAGATGCCTTCACCGATGGTCCAGATTCAGGCGCTGAGCAACGGTCTAGATCTTTCATCCAGAGAGCCATCCAGTCGTCCAGATTCAGGCGCTGACCAATGGACCAGATCCTTCATCCAGAAATCCATCCAATGGTCCAGATGAAGGCGCCAACTAGTGGACCAGATCCTTCATCCAGGAAACCATCCAATGGTCCAGATGAAGGCGCCAACCAGTGGACCAGATCCTTCATCCAGGGAGTGATCCAATGGTCCAGAAGTAAAGGCCCAATCAAACCCAATCCAATTGGGTTTAACCAACTTAAAGAAAACATTAAATCTAATCAAATCAGGTCTAATTAAAGCCAAATGGGTTCCAACTCTTGGCTAACCCATATTAGGTCATGATCTAATCATATTAGATCAACCTAACCTAAGAATCAGATTCGAATTTAATTTGAATCAGGATCTAGGGTTTGCAACACGTGCTAGCATGTTCATCTTGCAAACATGATCTAATCTAATTAGACCCTTGATCAATCTAAAGCGCCACTGATCCCGTCCTTCCAGCCGAGATCAGCGCCCCCTGCAGCCTTCCACGATTCTCCCGCATCATTTCCTTTCCCCATTTCAAAGCTTCCGCAGTCAACGTCTTCCATGATATCCCAGCGCCCGTGAAGCTTCCCAAAACACCCAAAGCACCACATCCTCTTCCTCTTGATTCTCCTACGGAACTAGCAAGCAGCACCCCACATCATCTTCTTTCCCCGTAATTCCAGCTTCCGGATCAAGCAACGCAACGCCCGCGATCACCTCCCAGCATCATGCGTCCAACCGCGTCCGCGTGCCAACCTCCAGCCCGAAATCCAGCCACAGATTGACGCCCTCCGCCTCTGCAGCACCCGTTTCTTCCTTCTGCAGCGCCCCAGCAACGAATCCATCTTCCGCGATCACCTTCCAGAGCATCCAACTCTTCCGGAGTCCTCATCACAGCCGGATCCGGCGACCGGGCATCCCGCGGCCAGCCGAGATGGGCATCCCGAACGATCTCCTCCTCCCAGCGAAATTCCAGCATCTTTAGTTTGGAAATTTTGGTTTTAATTTGTGAGGAAATCTTGTTTTTGGGGGGAGGTTTTCATTGTATAAAACAGGGGAGGGGTCGGCTGGGAGGTTGTTCTTGATTCCCACACAAAAATAGGGGAGGCTCTGCTTCCACAAAGAAAGAAAAAAAAGAGAGTGAACAGGGGAGATATTCATGTCAATGGCTAGTACATTCATGTCAATGGCTAGCTAACTCCATTGGTCAAGGGAGATGGAAGAACCCTTGACTTTTTGCTCTCATGAAGTAAACTCTGAACTTTGGTTTTAATTGATTTACATACTCTCATATGTTCTTATTCTCTCATATGTATTTATTAGATAGATTTGTTATGGTTTATATTTATTGATGCACGAATTGCTCCGATATTTGATTTGTCGTAGACATAACCGACACGATGAATGCTTAGAAGTTGAGTTCATATATTCAATCGATATATTCCATGATCAGAACTATTTTATTTATTTGATCCTTAATCGAGAATCGTCGAGTTTATTTGTTGAAAGTAAAATTGTCAAGGGGGATTCCGGATCCCTGGCCATCTCCATATTATTGAACTTTGTTTAATTATCCATTAATTCTCTGCTTTTAATTTTTGAAAATTGACTGAAAATTACATCTAAAAATTACGCTAGTAATCTCTAGATCGTTCCCTGAGAAATCGACCTCGGACTCCCGAGTTATATTACTTGTGCGATTCTCCTGCACTTGGGAGAACAGTTTTATTTTTGCACCAAGTTTTTGGCGCCGTTGTCGAGGAACGGCTGAGTTATTAGTATAATTTTAGATTTAATTTTTACCTTAGTAGTTAGTATTTTTTTTTTGAAAAAAAAAATTACTACTATTTTTAATTCCCTGCACAGTCTGCATCAAACTCTGATATCATAGAAATTAGCCGTCTGATTGGACTCAAATTTGGTCAGCTGGTGCAAGACATATTTTTAAGACCATTAGATTAATACGAAACCTTGCTGCTTTCTGCTTTGAATTTTCTGCATTTAATTTTTTTAGAATAAGAAATTTTATTGTTATCATATCTCATTAACCCTTGTTGCTAATTGAAAATTTAAGAAAAAAAAAACTTTAAGAAAAGATCAAGTGTGATCATTCAAAATTAAAAAAAGAGGGAAAACCTAAAATTTCAAATTTTAAATTTCAAATTTCAGAATTCAACTCATAAAATTAAAAAAAATAAATAAATAATTTGCTTGATCACCTATTCAATGAAATTTAATGTCATGTCATAAAACATAAAATAATCTTTTGATTGTTGCATATAGTATAAGGCATCGGCATAAAATATTTTAAGGGCTGAACCCATTTAAAAAGATAAGGTCGGGATTTCATCACTCGTCCTTAGCCCAAAAATCACCCCAGTGCATAAATATACTAAGCTTAACTATCCTAAGCTTAACTAAAATCAACTAGACGTTGGCCCCTAAGGATATTCGAGCTCAATAGGACGAAGACCACCGAAAGTTGCACCAATTTCGCTCTGTGGCTTAGTTGATGTCTAGGCAAGCTTTGTCCCTATAAGGGAGACAGTTCATCTGTTCGAGGCAAGTGGGTTTTAAGTGGGACCTTTGCGAACGCATCGTGACCCCTCCACTTATCTGGAAGCTTACCTGGTCAACTCGGTTCATTAGACCGGATTGGAGGCTTAGGTGCCCTCTTCAAACCAGTTAGGAGCGGTCTAGAAATTTAAGAAAAACATTAGAAATTGAGGTGTAATGTTTTGTTGCATGTTTAATTGTAAATAGATTTTCGTTTTAGGGTATCTTTAGTTGGTACTTATATTTATTTAAAAAAAAAAAGAGAGAGGGAAATATTTTGCATGCTAAAGTGGAATAGGGACGACACTGGTCCATTAAGTCGTACAACTTTAGAGCATCTCTTAGGACATACCCCTGAAATTCCTTCTCAATATCTCACACCTTGTGAGATGGCTGATTTAAATGAAGATGCGGGGAGTCACCACAATCGAGAACGTGAACCCCATATTATGACCCTAAGACAATACCTACAACCGGCTAGGACTAGTCAGCCTTCATGCATAATTTTTTCCGATAATGTAGGACATTTTGACATCAAACCAGGGGTAATTCAATTGCTGCCCAAGTTCCACGGGTTAGAGTCCGAGAGTCCGTATCTTCATTTAAAGGATTTTGAAGAATTGAGCATTACATTTAGAGTGCCAAACGTCACCGAGGATATCCTCAAGTTGACATTGTTTCCTTTCTCTCTAAAGGATAAGGCCAAAATATGGCTAAACTCTTTGCGACCTAGATCAATAAGAACTTGGCAAGATATGCAGAGAGAATTTTTAAAGAAGTTCTTCCCCACACAAAGGACCAACTTTTTGAAAAGACATATTAGCAATTTCCAACAAAAAGATAATGAAACATTTTATGAATGTTGGGAAAGATTTAAAGACCTTCTTCTCTCATGCCCTCATCACGGATTCGAAACTTGGAGAACCATTAGCTTCTTTTATGAAGGTTTATCTCCACAGTTGAAACAGTTTGTAGAGACCATGTGCAATGGTAGATTCTTAGAAAAACAACCAGATGAGGCATGGGAGTATTTGGATTCCCTTGCTGAGACTGCCCAACTTTGGGATAACGGGGATAGAAACAACAAATCTTTGCTTAAGCCTACTAGCTCTGTACAGGGAGGCCTTTACAACCTCAGAACTGAGGATGATCTTCATGCTAAAATGGCAGCCCTCACTAGGAAGGTAGAAGAAATTGAGCTTAGGAAGGTTGAGCCTGTCAAGACTATAGATCTTAGAAACGAGTGTTGTGGCATCTGCGATATGTCGGGTCATACCACTACAGATTGCCCCACCATACCGGCATTAAAGGAAGTCTTGCACGATCAAGCAAATGCTATGAACTCCTACCAAAAGCCTTATAACGATCCATACTCGAATACCTATAACCCTGGTTGGAAGAATCATCCAAACTTTAGGTGGAGAAACGATCATCCTCAACAGTCACACCATTCAGCTCCTCCACCTGCACATCCTACTTATGCACCATCACCTTCTCAAAAGCCAAATATCGAGGATACCTTGCAATCCATACAAACTTTTCTACAAGGTCAAGCTAATATCAATGCTCAAAATACTCGAAATTTTGAAGATATAAGGAACCAATTATCAATGTTGACTACCGTCCTAAGTACCCAAGAGAAGGGTAAGCTTCCAGCTCAACCCCAACCTAACCCACAAATGCACGGTAGTAATAATACGGCTCCCTCTAGTTCACATACAGAACATGCAAAGAGCATCATGACTTTGCATAATGGGAAAGTCATTGATCAAACCGTCCCATTGAGACCGCAAGTCACTTCTAATTCTGATGCTCCCAAAGTCGATGAAGGGACAAAGAAGAAGTTGAGGTCCCAACTTCTACCGAGAAAGTTGAATGTCCTTTTCCTCCACCTTTTCCACAACGGTTAAAGCCGTTGCAAAAGCTCGAACCTAATTCTAAAATTCTTGAGCTTTTTAAACAAGTAAAGATCAACATACCTCTTCTTGATGCAATCAAACAAGTACCCTCATATGCCAAATTTTTGAAGGACTTGTGTACTGTTAAGTGCCGATTAAATGTTAAGAAGAAGGCATTTTTAACTGAAAATGTGAGTGCTATTTTGCAGCACAACATTCTCCCTAAATATAAAGATCCAGGTTGCCCAACCATCTCATGCATCATAGGCGACTTTAGGATAGAGTGAGCATTGTTAGATTTAGGGGCGAGTGTGAATTTGTTGCCATATTCTGTATATGAGCAACTTGGTTTAGGTGAGTTGAAGCCAACCTCCGTCACTTTGTAATTAGCTGACAGGTCAGTTAAAATTCCAAGGGGAATTATCGAGGATGTATTAGTCCAAGTAGACAAGTTCTACTTTCCTGTCGATTTTATTGTATTGGACACACATCCGGCTTCAAACTCACAGTCTCAGATTCCGGTCATTTTAGGACGTCCATTCCTTGCAACTTCTAATGCATTGATTAATTGTAGGAATGGCGTCATGAAGCTTTGTTTTGGTAACATGACCTTAGAATTGAACATTTTTAATGTGTGCAAACAACCCAATGATCCCAAAGAGAGTAAGGAGGTTGATTGGGTTGAAACCATCGCAGAAGATTATTTGTTAGCTAAAGCAATTAACGACCCATTCAATGATAGCTTAATTGATTGGTGTCCTAATGGAACCAATGATGATGATTTGTCAGTCACACCTATTGTGGATAATCTGGATATCAAGATGGTCAATGGGTGGAGATCAAAAGTAGGAGAATTTGAGGGATTGTCGCCTCGAGAGGTGAAAATAGTACCATCCCATGAGCAAGCACCCAAGCTCGAATTGAAACCCTTACCAAAGGAACTTAAGTATGCTTTTCTTGGACCCGAAGATACTTTTCCTGTAACCATCTCGTCTGGACTTGATCATACCCAAGAAAGAAAATTAATTGATGTTTTAAAGAATCATAAAGGAGCCTTAGGGTGGTCTATTGCCGATTTGAAGGGAATTAGCCCCTTAATTTGCACGCACCGGATATATTTGGAGGACAATGCCAAAACCACAAGGCAAATGCAACGAAGGTTAAATCCTACGATGAGAGATGTGGTTAAGGCAGAAGTCCTCAAGTTGCTTGACGTGGGTATTATTTATCCAATTTCCGACAGCAAGTGGGTAAGCCCTACTCAAGTCGTTCCTAAGAAGTCGGGTTTGACGGTAGTAGAAAATGAACAAGGTGAACTAGTTCCAACTCGTGTCCCGACGAGTTGGCGCATGTGTGTTGACTATCGAAAGCTGAATTTGGTCACACGAAAGGATCACTTCCCTCTACCCTTCCTAGACCAAGTGTTGGAGAGAGTTGCAGGGCATGATTTCTATTGTTTCCTCGATGGCTATTCGGGATATTATCAAATTGAAATTTCACCAGAAGATCAAGAGAAGACTACCTTCACTTGTTCTTTTGGCACATTTGCTTTCCGACGAATGCCATTTGGGTTGTGTAATGCACCTGCAACATTCCAAAGATGCATGCTCAGCATCTTTGAAGACATGAACGAGAAATTTTTGGAAGTGTTCATGGACGACTTCTCCATTTTTGGCGACACATTTGATGATTGCCTGTCACATTTACAAGCTGTCTTAGCTCGATATATGGAAAAGAATTTGATACTGAATTGGGAGAAATGCCACTTCATGGTGCCAAAAGGAATTGTCTTAGGACATATTGTTTCATCGAAGGGCATGGAAGTAGATAGAGCTAAGACTGATTTAATTGCTAAGCTACCTGCACCCAAGATGGTTAGAGATGTTAGATCATTTTTGGGTCACGCCGGATTTTATAGGAGGTTCATCAAGAACTTTAGTGTCATATCTCGACCATTATGTAATCTCTTATCCCTTGATACACCGTTCAATTGGACTGAAACCTGTCAAGAGGCATTCGAAAAGTTGAAGTCTATGCTTAGCACTGCACCCATCGTGCGACCACCCGATTGGTCATTACCTTTTGAGATTATGTGCGACGCTAGCGACTATGCAATAGGAGCTGTCCTAGGACAACGCAAGGATAATAAGCCATATGTCATTTACTATGCAAGCAAAACCTTAAACGATGCTCAAATGAATTACACTACCACTGAGAAGGAATTGCTTGCAGTAGTATTTGCCTTAGATAAATTTCGCTCTTATATCCTTGGTGCTCCTATTGTTATCTTCACGGACCATGCGGCACTAAAATATTTGTTGGATAAGAAAGAGGCCAAACCACGCTTAATACGATGGATACTTTTACTCCAAGAATTTGACATCACTATCAAAGATAAAAAAGGAGTAGAGAATGTGGTTGCTGACCATTTATCACGATTAGTTTTTCATGATTCAGTACCACAGTTTTCCATCAAGGACTCATTCCCTGAAGAGCAGTTGTTTGCACTTTCTAGTATACCATGGTATGCAGATATTGTAAATTTTCTTGTTACAAGCCGGATGCCGGAGCATTGGGGGTCGACAGATAGAAAAATTTTCTTGTGCGAAGTAAAGAATTATTACTATGACGAACCCTATTTGTTTAAATATTGCAATGATCAAATCTTTAGACGATGCATACCGGATCATGATATACAAAGCGTACTTTCTTTCTGCCACACTGATGCTTGCGGTGGACACTTTGCCCCTAAAAAAACTGTTGCAAAAGTTTTGCAATGTGGTTTCTATTGGCCCACTATGTTCAAAGATGGCCACGAGTTCTGCAGGACATGTGATCCATGTCAACGTATTGGAAATCTAACTCGTAGGCAAATGATGCCTCTTCAACCCATTACTATTATCGAAATTTTCGATTGTTGGGGCATCGATTTTATGGGCCCATTCCCACCGTCTTTTGGATATGAGTAGATTTTAGTCGGTGTCGAATATGTATCCAAATGGGTAGAAGCTGTTGCTTGTAAGACCAATGATCACAAACCCGTCCTGAAGTTTTTAAAAGAAAATATTTTTTCACGATTTGGGATGCCTAAGGTCATAATTAGTGATGGTGGAAAATACTTTTGTAATAAGCCTTTTGAGATATTATTAAAAAAGTATGGTGTCACCCACAAAGTTGCTACCCCATATCACCCGCAAACTAGTGGCCAAGTAGAATTAGCCAATAGGAGATCAAGCATATTTTAGAGAAAACGGTGAACCCATCACGAAAAGATTGGTCCTTAAAACTATCAGATGCATTATGGGCCTATCGTAATGCATACAAAACCATTCTTGGCATGTCTCCCTACCGTCTAGTCTATGGAAAAGCGTGTCATCTGCCTGTAGAAATAGAACATAAATCGTATTGGGCAATTAGAAAATTGAATTTTGATTTACAAGATGCCGGTCTAACTAGAAAATTGCAATTGAACGAGCTTAATGAGATTCGCAGAGATGCTTATGACAATGCTAAAATTTGCAAAGAACGAATGAAGATCTTACATGATAAAACAATTTTAAAAAAATCTTTTGAACCTTTGCAAAAAGTTCTTTTATATGATTCCCGCTTACATCTGTTTCCTGGTAAGTTGCGATCGAGATGGACAGGTCCTTACATTATAAAAACTGTTTTTCCACACGGGGCGGTTGAGATTGAGAATCCACGGGATGATAGAATTTTTAAGGTAAATGGACACAGACTTAAACATTTTCTTGAGAATTTTACAGATGCAGAAGACTCCTTTTTCTTGGGGGAGCCTTCTTATGACTGAACATGAAGGCAAAGGTATGTGTATATTAGTTACGATTATTTTTCTAGTTTTGTAGGTTTTATTTTCTGGATATCAACAGCTCAAGGTATTCCTCTTCTCTCCAATATTATTTTCTTTACTATCTTTCATTATAATTTTTTTGTATCTATTACATTGAGGACAATGCAATGTTTAAGTTGGGGGGAGGGAAGTATTTTGCAAAAAAAAAAAAAAAAAAAAGAAATATTTTTGCATTCTTTTCTAAGCAAATGCACATGTATTTTCATATTGAGTTTTTGCAACTATTAAGGCAAGGAATACATGCGTACTATGACTGATTAGAGATCTATTATTAGATCCCCGCACATGTATTTAATGATTATAGGAAGGCCTCAGGAGTTCACATTTGTTTAATGTATTTTTATTAAGCCATATCTGTAAAAGAAGTACGAGTATCCTTGTCCGTACTATAAGGTTCTTGATTTGGTTTTCACATAAAGATAGAGGTTGAATACCCCGGCTAGATCATCTAAGTGCCTTATGTTCCGATCTTGGTTGACCTATAGTCACGTTGCAGTCACATTATATGGTTCAGTTTACCTTCTCTATTTTGAAAAAAAAAATTAAAATAAATAAATAAATAAATAAATGAGGAGATGACAAGTCTAACCTCGTGGCGTAGTTTGGTTCGAGTAATTAAGCCCGAGGGGTGTTTTCACCTAATGCCTTGAGCCAACTGGATCAAGAGTCATTGGCCGAAAACTCGCTACATGGACCTTGCTAGAGCCTAAGGGGGTTGGACTATTGTAATCACCATATGTGTTTAAAAAAAAAAAAAAAGCATGAATAGGGTTGGTCGGGCTGAACCCAGTGACATGTGGTAATGGCTGGTTTGACTCCATTGTATTGGACCTTTGTGTACTTTGGATATTTAGTTGGGATTGATAGCTCTTTCTTTACATACGAACCATTCTTGACGAATGTAGACAACATGTGATATTCTGAAAATTTGATAGATCAGGTTCTAATAAACTGTAGTAAACACTTGCAAACTTGAGTAGTGCACCTAAAATTCAAGCGGTACCATGTTGTGGTGGAGGTATTAGTGCTCTAAGAAAGTCATTCTGTTTATGCATACTACACTTTAGTATTCCCCTTGCTTTGATAGTTGCCAAGCTTGAGAAAAATATATATATCACATGTGTATAGACTTAGATTTCATTGTATATTATTTTATGAATGATGTTTGTGGGTAACATTACTGCAAACCCTCACGAGACAACACTCGTCCACTAGGATAACCTAGGGGTTTAACGGCTTGTTGCACATGCTAAGTGCAATCGTAATGCTCTACGAAAGTGGGCATGTATCTTTGTTTTGTATCTTTAGCTTCAATAAAAAGTCATAGGTTTTACCACACCTTTTGCGCTCTCATTTTATCGTTTGCTCGTTAATTGCTAGAGACTAGCAATAAGCCAGTTGGGGGGTGTGATGAGAGCACAAAAGTGCGATCTACACATCACTTAAATTGGTATTGTTGCTAATAAATAATAATAAAAGTGCTACATTAATATTATATTTTTGTAAGGTGCAGGTGATTGTAAATCAAAGCAAAAATGTGCATTAGGTCCAAAAAGATGCACCACCACGGATGACCAGCCAACCGTATGAGTCAACCCCAGTTGCACACTTGAAGGAGGCTAAGTTCAGCCGACCTGCAACCAATTCCCAGTAGCCCAACGCAAAGTGTGCAAGCTCAGCCATCTCGCAGCTTGTTGAGTTGGTTTCCGCATCAGCCTTCCATCCCAGCATCGAAGCAGGGGAAGCATCCAACCCTCCGTGATCCACGCGGTGAACCAGCGACCAGCTCCTTCCAACGCCACATCCAACGAGTGCCCACCGAGATCAGCGCCTCCCATCAGCCCGTCCCAGCCACCCCGTCTTCACTGCATTCCAAGCTTCAATCCCGTAGCCGTCCTCTCACCCTCCAGCTCCAGCTACCGCGATCGGCTCCCAGGCACCAATCGATCCCAGCCATCTGCCGCGTCTCATCCAAGAACACCCAAAGCGCCACTGATCCCATCCTTCCAGCCGAGATCAGCGCCCCCTGCAGCCTTCCACGATTCTCCCGCATCATTTCCTTTCCCCGTTTCAAAGCTTCAGCAGTCAATGTCTTCCATGATATCCCAGCGCCCGTGAAGCTTCCCAAAACACCCCAAGCACCGCATCCTCTTCCTCTTGATTCTCCTACGGAACCAGCGAGCAGCACCCCACATCATCTTCTTTCCCCGTAATTCCAGCTTCCGGATCAAGCAACGCAACGCCCGCGATCACCTCCCAGCATCATGCGTCCAACCGCGTCTGCGTGCCAACCTCCAGCCCAAAATCCAGCCACGGATTGACGCCCTCCACCTCTGCAGCACCCGTTTCTTCCTTCTGCAGCGCCCCAGCAACGAATCCATCTTCCGCGATCACCTCCCAGAGCATCCACCTCTCCCGGAGTCCTCGTCACAGCCGGATCCGGCGACCGGGCATCCCGCGGCCAGCCGAGATGGGCATCCCGAATGATCTCCTCCTCCCAGCGAAATTCCAGCATCTTTAGTTTGGAAATTTTGGTTTTAATTTGTGAGGAAATCTTGTTTTTGGGGGGAGGTTTTCATTGTATAAAACAGGGGAGGGGTCGGCTGGGAGGTTGTTCTTGATTCCCACACAAAAACAGGGGAGGCTCTGCTTCCACAAAGAAAGAAAAAAAAGAGAGTGAACAGGGGAGATATTCATGTCAATGGCTAGTACATTCATGTCAATGGCTAGCTAACTCCATTGGTCAAGGGAGATGGAAGAACCCTTGACTTTTTGCTCTCATGAAGTAAACTCTGAACTTTGGTTTTAATTGATTTACATACTCTCATATGTTCTGATTCTCTCATATGTATTTATTAGATAGATTTGTTATGGTTTATATTTATTGATGCACGAATTGCTCCGATATTTGATTTGTCGTAGACATAACCGACACGATGAATGCTTAGAAGTTGAGTTCATGTATTCAATCGATATATTCCATGATCAGAACTATTTTATTTATTTGATCCTTAATCGAGAATCGTCGAGTTTATTTGTTGAAAGTAAAATTGTCAAGGTGGATTCCGGATCCCTAGCCATCTCCATATTATTGAACTTTGTTTAATTATCCATTAATTCTCTGCTTTTAATTTTTGAAAATTGACTGAAAATTACATCTAAAAATTACGCTAGTAATTTATAGATCGTTCCCTGAGGAATCGACCTCGGACTTCCGAGTTATATTACTTGTGCGATTCTCCTGCACTTGGGAGAACAGTTTTATTTTTGCACCAATGAGTTCAAAAGGCTTAGTTGTTGATACTATATTCTTTGATTTGAAGGATGATTTTGTTTGTTTTCCTAAAGAGCATGGTCCACAAATTTTGTCCTTTTCAAAGATTAATTTGGCACATCTTTTATTAACTCCTTCTTGACTAGTTTTGATATTAATTCCATACTAGCATGTCCTAGTCTACGATGCCAAAGCCAACTTTGTTGACCCCTAATGGATTTTGATGAATACAAAATACTAGAGCATAATTCCCTTTATATTAACAATTTACTTGAGCATTTCAGGTGTTTAACTAAGAATATTGTTAAGAATTGTCAAGACATGTTCCCATATTTTTCGAAGGATTTATTGAAGATTTTTTAGATGAAGAAAACGGATCAGGAGCAGCCGAGACGTCTCCGGTTTGTTCCAGAGACGTCTCTGGCACGTAGAGAAGAAACTGGGACGTCTGGAGACGTCTTCGGCACCTGCCGAGGCGTCTCGCAGGGTCGGAGTCGACTCCCGGCTTTCCGGAGTCGACTCTCTCAGAGACGGCAGAAAGGCCGATTTCAAGGGATGCGCGCGAGTCGTCTCCGAAGGACGCGGAGTCGACTCTCTCAGGGATTTCAGAGGACCTGCTTTTTCGTTGAGAAAACGTCGGAGCCGTCCCCGACGTCGCAGAGTCGTCCCCACGCATAAAGCACAAATATCCCGAGACGTCCCCCCGAGGCACGCGAGCCGACTCTCTCAGAAAAACAGAAAAAATAAGAAATCGAGCTGTTCTTCTCACTCGTCTCCAGAAAGCACTGAGTCGACACCAACATCGTCAAAAGATTTTTTATACAGCCGAGACGTCTCTCGTTCAAGCGGAGACGTCTCCGGAACGCCTGGGACGCGACTGACACATTTTTGCAGGTTTGTTTGAAATTCTAACGGCTATATTTTTATCTAACGGATCTATTGCTTGTAGGAGTATAAAAAGGAGCTCTTAAGTGCTTTTAAATATCTTCTCACCAACCAAACATAAGATCATTCAAGAGAGAAGAAAGAGAAAGAGTTTCAAGGGAGTTGGTGCTTTCAAGAGGAGAAATCAAGAGCATTCAAGTCTTCTTCATCTGATTTCATGCTCATCTACTCACTCCCACTCGGCAATCAAAGCTCGCATTCAAGCCAACGTGATCCACATCGGAAGAACCACCATCATCCACGCTTTTCAACGGCAAAGAGGGTTTTTCCGGTTTTGTTGTTCTTCATCGTTTTATTTGCTTTCATAGAAGCTTTTAAATTCTTGTAATACACTTGAATATTGTGCTTGTTCCAGTCAAGGGACTTGGAACAAGGGTTAGGCATCCCAAGCCTAGGTTAAATTGGGGGATTGTAGGGTTCGTTGTTAGCCCGGGGTAAAACAACGAGTTGGGTAGTTCACTTGAAAAACTACCGGACTGTAATCGCTGATTATAGTGGAAAATTCCCAAAGATGTTTGGGGAGTGGATATAGGAGCAGTGGAAGCTCCGAACCACTATAAACCTTTGCGTTTGCGATTGACTGTGCTTACAACTTTAAATTTTACTTTTGCACATACACTTGTGTGTTTTGTTTAATTAGACAAAAAGTTTTAAAACACCCAATTCACCCCCCTCTTGGGTGACCATCTCTGGGCAACAAGTGGTATCAGAGCAGGTGCTCTGTGTATTCTTGAAGACCTAACCGTCTTTGCCAAAGATCAAGATGGCAACACCTTTCAACAATGTTCCTGCTGAGGGGCAGGCTACCAATAGACCTCCACTCTTCAATGGGACAAATTATTCCTATTGGAAAACTAGAATGAGAATTTTTATTCAAGCACAAGATTATGCCTTGTGGAGGGTTATAATCAGAGGACCACACGAACCATCTCTCACAGTTAATGGCGTTCAGGTTCCCGAACCTGAGGAGGATTGGGATGAGAATGATAATAAGATGGTTCAACTCAATGCTAGAGCCATGAATTCATTGTTTTGTGCTCTAGATGTAAATGAGTTTAATAGAGTCTCCACCTATAGTTCTGCCAAGGAAATATGGGATAGGCTTGAAGTTACCCACGAGGGTACAAATCAAGTCAAGGAGTCTAAAATGAACATTCTAGTTCACAAATATGAATTATTTAAGATGGAACCCAACGAAACTATTTCATGCATGTTCACACGCTTCACTGATATAATAAATGGTCTAAAGAACTTGGTTAAATCTTACACTAACTCAGAACTTGTGAGGAAAATTCTTAGGTCCTTGCCAGAAGTTTGGGAAGCGAAGGTCACGGCGATCGTAGAAGCCAAAGACCTCAACACCTTGGCACTTGAAGAACTATTGGGCTCATTGATGACGCATGAGCTCACAATGAAGCAACATGAAGAAGAAGTGCCAAAGAAGAAGACAATCGCCCTCAAGGCTACTTCAAGTGTTTGTGAAGAAGAAAGCAGTGAAAGTGAAGAAGAAAGTGAAGATGAAGACTTGGGCTTAATAGTAAGGAAGTTCAAAAAATTCATAAGAAGAAAGAAGGCCCTCCCAAGAAAGAAGTTTGGAGGAAAAAATGATTGGGAAAAGGAAAAAGAAAAAGAAAGAGACCCAATCATATGTTATGATTGCAAGAGACCGGGACAAATCCGCTCCGAATGCCCTCAACAGAAGAGGCACTATGGAAAGAAGAAGAAGAAGGTGTTGAAAGCGACTTGGGATGATAGTGACACATCGTCCTCCAAGGAAGAGAAGGAAGAGACCGCCAACTTGTGTTTCATGGCATTCGACGACGATGAGGTATGTCAAAGCTCAACTACAGATTTTACTTTAGAAGAATTATATGAAGCTTTCCAAGAACTCATGAATGATTGTAGTATGTTAGGAGTAAAAAATAAAGAACTAAAGGCCTCCAATCAAAAACTAAAGGATGACATTAAAAACCTATTGATTGAAAAGGAGAGCTATGAAAATGATAGCATCATTGACCTAAAGGATAAAAATTCAAAACTTAGCATTGAAAATGAAATGGCAAAAACACTCATTAAGGAATTAAATCTAAGAGTCAAATTCCTACTCAATAGTAATACTTCACTTGCACAAAATGTTGAATCCCTTAAAAATGATAAGGAAGAATTAGCTAAAAAAAATTTGGACCTTAAAGATGAGCTACACAAGTATAAACCAATTGCGCAGAAATTTACACATAGCTCGGAAAAATTAAATCTTATTCTATCCAATCAAAGAGCTGTTTTTAATAAAGCCGGATTAGGATACAAAACTAGCAAACAACAAAAATATCTAAAGAACTTTTTTGTAAAAGCAAAAGATGTCAAAACTGAAAAATCTACATGCTTTTATTGTGGGAAAAGTGGACATAAAGCTTATTCTTGCATTCAAAGAAAGATTCAAACTAATAAGAACACACTTGTAAAGGGTAAAAACACAACCAAAATGTGGGTGCCTAAGGGAACCAACTACACTAACCAAGAAGGACCCAAGAAAACTTGGGTACCTAAGAGCTTCACATGATTATTTTGCAGGTATGCCTTGCAGCCGGGAGCAAAAAGAGAATGTGGTATCTTGATAGCGGTTGCTCAAGGCATATGACCGGTGATAAGAGCCTTTTCGTCACCTTGAAATCAAAAGAAGGAGGAGTAGTCACATTTGGAGACAATGCTAAAGGTCAAATCATTGGCGTTGGTAAAATCTCCATATCACCCTCCTCATTTATTGACAATGTATTGTTAGTTAATGGATTAAAACATAATTTATTAAGTATAAGTCAATTTTGTGACAAGGGTTTTAAAGTGTCATTTGAATCTTCCCTATGCATAATTAGTAGTCCAATTGATAATGAGATCATACTTATGGGACATAGGCGTGAAAATGTTTACATGGTAGATCTTGATGATCTCACCATGAAGGATGGCCAATGTCTTGCAGCCATGGATGCCAAGGTCAATGAGACAAGCTGGTTATGGCATCGTAGGTTAGGGCATGCTAGCATAGATTTAATTTCTAAATTGATTACAAAAGATCTAGTCAAAGGACTACCAAAAATAGACTTTGAAAAGAACAAAATTTGTGCTGCATGTCAACTAGGAAAACAAACAAGAAGCTCCTTCAAATCTAAGAACATAGTCTCAACATCAAAACCCTTAGAACTAATTCACATGGATTTATTTGGACCCACTAGAACTGCTAGTCTAGGGGGTAAGAAGTTTGGTCTTGTAATTGTTGATGACTTTTCACGTTTTACATGGGTTCATTTCTTGCCCACAAAGATGAGTCCTTTTCCGCTTTTATCAAGTTTCATAGTAGGATTTCGAATGAACTTAATCTTAAACTAAAAGCAATTAGGAGTGATCATGGTACCGAGTTTGAAAATCAGCATTTTGAAAAATTTTGTGAAGAAAACGGTATCAATCACAATTTTTCGGCCCCTAGGACACCCCAACAAAATGGGGTGGTAGAAAGGAAGAATCGCACACTAGCAGATATGGCTCGTACCATGTTGTGCGAATCGGATCTACCAAAGTATTTTTGGGCTGAAGCAATCAATACTGCCTGCCATATTTTAAACCGTGCTTTAGTTAGATCTATCTTAAAGAAAACACCTTATGAGTTGTTGAAAAATAAGAAACTCAATATAAGTTATTTTCATGTTTTTGGTTGTCACTGCTTTATTTTAAATAATGGAAAGGACAATCTACGTAAGTTTAGTGCTAAATCAGATGAGGGATCTTTTTAGGTTATTCCTCATCTAGTAGAGCATACAGGGTCTTCAACAAGAGAACTCTCGTTGTTGAAGAATCCATTCATGTTGTTTTTGATGAAGCTAATGGAGATTCTTCTAGAAAAGAAGAAGATGGTGATGCAGGTATACTTGAAGACAGAATGAAGGAATTCTCCATACAAGACAAACAACATGAGGATGAAATCAAAGAAGTTACAATTCAGCAAGATGAAGAAGATCAACCCCCAGCGAGAAATCAAGATCTTCCTAGGGAATGGAGGTATGCACATGGTCATCCAAGGGATCTAATCCTTGGTGACCCTTCACAAGGGGTAAGGACAAGATCCTCTTTAAGAAACACTAGTAATTATCTTGCATTCGTTTCACAGATAGAGCCTAAATCATTAGAAGAAGCCGAAAAAGATGAAAATTGGATAAATGCTATGCAAGAGGAATTAAACCAATTTGAAAGAAATCAAGTTTGGACTCTAATGAAAAGACCCCCTAATGTTTCAATTATAGGCACCAAGTGGGTATATAGAAATAAACTAGATGAAGATGAAATAGTAATAAGAAACAAAGCTAGGCTAGTAGCCAAAGGCTACAATCAGGAGGAAGGCATAGATTTTGATGAAACTTTTGCTCCTATTGCCAGGTTAGAGGCTATTAGACTACTTTTGGCATATGCATGCTTCATGGATTTCAAACTCTATCAAATGGATGTAAAAAGTGCTTTTTTAAATGGTTATATAATGGAGAAAGTTTATGTAGAACAACCTCCAGGTTTTGAAAACCACTTACATCCAGATTATGTTTTTAAATTGCATAAAGCATTGTATGGACTTAAGCAAGCCCCTAGGGCGTGGTATGAAAGATTAAGTAATTTTCTAATTGAAAATAAGTTTAAAAGAGGAAATGTAGACAAAACACTCTTCATTAAAAGAAAAAGGAATGACTTATTGCTTGTGCAAATTTATGTGGATGATATAATTTTTGGCGCTACTAATGATAGTCTTTGTCAAGAGTTTGCTAAGCTTATGCAGGGAGAATTTGAAATGAGCATGATGGGTGAGCTCAACTTCTTCCTTGGGCTACAAATAAAATAATCATAGGAAGGCATCTTCATCAGTCAGTCCAAATACATCAAGGAAATGTTGGAGAAGTTCAAGATGAAGGATGCAAAGGAAATCAGCACACCCATGGGCTCAAGTTGCAAGCTTGACAAAGATGAAAAAGGTAAAAGTGTAGACTGCAAATTGTACAGAGGTATGATAGGGTCTTTACTTTACCTTACTGCTAGTAGACCAGACATATTATTCAGTGTTTGCATGTGTGCTAGATACCAAGCATGTCCTAAGGAATCACACTTACAAGCTGTTAAAAGAATATTCAAATACCTAGTAGGGACATCTAATGCAGGCTTATGGTATTCTAAACAATCTGATTTAAATTTAATTGCTTATTCCGATGCTGATTTTGCCGGGTGCAAACTCGACAGAAAAAGCACAAGTGGCACCTGTCAATTCTTGGGTGCTAACTTGGTTTCTTGGTTTAGCAAGAAACAGAATTCAGTTGCCTTGTCCACAGCTGAGGTTGAGTACATTGCAGCTGGAAGCTGTTGTGCCCAAGTTCTTTGGATTAAGCAACAACTTGAAGATTTTGGTATCAAAATGGACAACATTCCAATTAGAAGTGATAATACAAGTGCAATTAATTTAACAAAAAATCCTGTCCAACACTCTAAATCAAAACACATAGAGATTAGGCATCACTTTATAAGGGATCATGTGCTGAAAAATGATGTATTAATTGAGTATGTATGCACTGAAAATCAATTGGCTGATATCTTTACAAAGCCCCTTTGTAAAGATAGGTTCAACTTTTTAAGGAATGCCTTGTGCTTGTATGATCCTAGCAAGTAGATTGAATTTGTAATGCAAGCATGACTCGATTTCAACACTATAGCTTAAATGATTTAACTCTTCAAACATATGCAATGCTTTGAATGCTCTAGAGATAAACATGAATTCTACTCAAACTAATAATACACTTCAAGGTCACATATAGGAAACCAAGTGCCTAATGAGTGAAAATATGAATTTATCAAA
The DNA here is from genome assembly GCF_051530095.1 of Phoenix dactylifera. Lineage (NCBI taxonomy): Eukaryota > Viridiplantae > Streptophyta > Magnoliopsida > Arecales > Arecaceae > Phoenix > Phoenix dactylifera. The sequence continues at coordinate 27,414,259 of NC_143190.1, forward strand.
TTAGATGACGAATTGTTTGACTTTTCAGAGGATGGTCATCCCCCCTTGGACTCTTCATAGAGATATTTTCAGAGCCTATTCCATAGGCATTCGAAATTTGGTCAAACATTCTTCATTTCAATATTGATAATTCAAAAATCATTGTCAAGCTTTTATAGAATGTATTATTAAAGGGAAGGATCACAAGCAAGGTCACTTTATATTCGCCAAAAGAAATCAAACTGATCATTAAGGTTGAATAAAATGAATTAAGAAAAGATTGGGAACCTTCTGAAATTTTTCAGTGCTGGAGACGTCTCTGGCAAATCACAGAGACATCCCCCCGGCGAGACGTCTCGCATTAGTCGCGGAGACGTCTCGAGGACAGAATGAATGTTTTTTTAAATAGGCCGAAATAGCTCGAGCCGTCCCGAGCTGCTTTCCATCGTCCCCAACGAAACCCTAAACCCTAGCATTCATCTTCTCTCCACCACAAATCGAACCAAAATCACTGCCCATTTCTCTAGATTTCCGATCAATGGCACCTAAGAAAGCTAGGCGTAGTGGTGGGAGGCGTCCTAGGGTGGCAAACGACGAGGAACGGAGGGAAGAGTCCTCCGCGCCGTCTCCTCCGGTTGCTCCGCCAACCGTGACTCCCTCCTGTGTGAATCGCACAGTGACAATAGGTAGGCACATAGATTTTCATTTCTTAGCGAGTGAGGGGTTCTCTATTGGAGAGAGACTCCGTGCCCAAGGTTGGGAACACATATGTTCCCTAAACATGTCTACCTATCCCGGCCTAATGAGAGAAATCTTTAGTAGTTTGGCCTTAGGGAGCTCGGGGTACACCGGGTATGTCCGAGGCACATTGGTAGAAATCAATGAGGACATTTTATCCAGTTTATTGCAAATACCCAAGTACGGTGAGGCTCCGACCTCACATCCCCAAAGGGAGATTGCCTTAAACCTAATCCTAGGTAGAGAAAACTGTGGTCCTCTTGACATAGTTAAGTCCCAAGACCTCAATGCTGAAATGAGATTGCTTTTGAGCATAATTAACAGGGTCTTGTTCCCAAAAACCGGTCGCTTCGACTTCGTTTCGGAGCGAGATCTAGCCATTATGCACCACATCTTGCTAGGGATTCCCCTAAACCTTCCTAGGCTCATGTTGAACTACATCTCAATATGTCATAGGTACTCCAGATTCAGCATACCATATGGGATGGTCTTCACCCTACTTTTCAAGCACTTTAAGGTTCCTATCCCTGAAAATTAGCCAGAGAAACCCTTGAGAAACACTGACTTCTATAACGAGAGCACACTCCATAGGATGGAGTTTCACAAGAAAAACGGATCTTGGGTTAAGGTCTGTAAAAGAAAATCCCAAACTGTAGAGCCTGAGATCCATCATCAGGAGCCTGTCCATCTCTCTCCTCCACATAGCCTTATACCCTTTACTGATCATATGGAGAGCTTTCCTGATGTACCTTCCAGCTCGGCTGGACCATCCACTTCCATGCCTCCTCCTCCAGCTTGTGGATCGACGCTCTTGTCAGATGAGCAGATGCACACCCTAGCATCCATGGTGTGCCAGCAAATGAGGGAAGAAATGAGATCAGTGATTTCTGCTGAGATAGCTCCCATCCGCACCTCACATGAAGCACTCTTAGAAGAGTTGAAAGAAATCAGAATTCAAATGGAAGCTATAGGGTCAGAATTGGTTTGTGTGGCATCAAACCAAACTAGAAGATCATGTGAGATACAGGCTGAATTGAAGATCATATCGGATGGACTTCAAGAGCTGACGAGCCCTGAAGGCAATGTGGGCAGTGTGGCTGCCCAGCTTAGAGGAGGATTGACAGGGCAACCCATGAATTTGAAGCCTTAGTGACAGCCCTCAATCAATCTCAGGGAGATAACTTTAGAAGTCTAATGGATGCAATAAATAGGTTTGTGGAGGCTACTGCTGGGGCTATTGAGCGTGGTCGCCGGTGAGGCACATTTTGTGGACACCTAGGATTCATCTTTTTGTAAAACCCTAGGCTTATATGAAACTCTTTCTTTTGTATTAGCAATCAATCCTTGTAATGGCTTCAAATGATTGTAAAACTATATGAATGTCATAACCCTTCTTTTTGAATCTTGGAGTATGTTTCTAATACTATGATGTGCCATGGATTGCTAACTTGACAATGCATATGAAACAGGGGGAGCACAACTTGTAATAATTGCATTTAAAAGGTCTGAAATGAATTCCGAAACAAAGGAGGAGTAAATTTCACCTTCCCAAATCATTGAATGTTTCATGGTAATATGAATGCTGAATTCTAATAGGCATCGCGTTTTTAGGTACCTAAGGAAAATTTGTCCCCTTCATTGTTGATGACAAAAAGGGGGAGTAGAACCACCAATATGGAAATGGAATGCAAAATGCAAAATTTACACTTTAACTTGTTTCAAATCTAAAAGTGATAGATGATATGCCAAAATTGCTCAAAGAGCTACTAAGATCAATACTTATGCATAAGGATAGAACTGACAGTTGACTATATTGAATTATGCATACTGTATCTAGCTCTAACCAAAACACAATACTTGTACATCTGATCAAATACTGTGTATATGTTTAATTTTAAATTTTGCATATACTCAGTGTTTTGTCATCATCAAAAAGGGGAAGATTGTTGACCCCCTAATGGATTTTGATGAATACAAAACACTAGAGTATAATTCCCTTTATATTAACAATTTACTTGAGCATTTCAGGTGTTTAACTAAGAATATTGTTAAAAATTGTCAAGGCATGTTCTCATATTTTTCGGAGGATTTATTGAAGATTTTTTAGATGAAGAAAACAGATCAGGGGCAGCTGAGACGTCTCCGGTTTGTTCCAGAGACGTCTCTGGCACGTAGAGAAGAAACTGGGACGTCTGGAGACGTCCCCGGCACCTGCCGAGGCATCTCGCAGGGTCGGAGTCGACTCTCGGCTTTCCGGAGTCGACTCTCTCAGAGACGGCAGAAAGGCCGATTTCAAGGGATGCGCGCGAGTCGTCTCGGAAGGATGCGGAGTCGACTCTCTCAGGGATTCCAGAGGACCTGCTTTTTCGTTGAGAAAACGTCGGAGCCGTCCCCGACGTCGCGGAGTCGTCCCCACGCATAAAGCACAAATATCCCGAGACGTCCCCCCGAGGCACGCGAGCCGACTCTCTCAGAAAAATAGAAAAAGCAAGAAATCGAGCTGTTCTTCTTCGGAGTCGTCCCCAGAAAGCACCGAGTCGACTCCAACATTGTCAAAAGATTTTTTATACAGCCGAGACGTCTCTCGTTCAAGCGGAGACGTCTCCGGAACGCCTGGGACGCGACTGACACATTTTTGCAGGTTTGTTTGAAATTCTAAAGGCTATATTTTTGTGTCTAACGGATCTATTGCTTGTAGGAGTATAAAAAGGAGCTCTTAAGTGCCTTTAAATATCTTCTCACCAACCAAACATAAGATCATTCAAGAGAGAAGAAAGAGAAAGAGTTTCAAAGGAGTTGGTGCTTTCAAGAGGAGAAATCAAGAGCATTCAAGTCTTCTTCATCTGATTTCGTGCTTATCTACTCACTCCCACTCGGCAATCAAAGCTCGCATTCAAGCCAACGTGATCCACATCGGAAGAACCACCATCATCCACGCTTTTCAACGGCAAAGAGGGTTCTTCCGGTTTTGTTGTTCTTCATCGTTTTATTTGCTTTCATAGAAGCTTTTAAATTCTTGTAATATACTTGAATATTGTGCTTGTTCCAGTCAAGGGACTTGGAACAAGGGTTAGGCGTCCCAAGCCTAGGTTAAATTGGGGGATTGTAGGGTTCGTTGTTAGGCCGGGGTAAAACAACGAGTTGGGTAGTTCACTCGAAAAACTACCAGACTGTAATCGCTGATTATAGTAGAAAATTTCCAAAGGTGTTTGGGGAGTGGATGTAGGAGCAGTGGAAGCTCCGAACCACTATAAACCTTTGCGTTTGCGATTGACTGTGCTTACAACTTTAAATTTTACTTTTGCACATACACTTGTGTGTTTTGTTTAATTAGACAAAAAGTTTTAAAACACCCAATTCACCCCCCTCTTGGGTGACCATCTCTGGGCAACAAACTTGTTTCATTTTTCTTTTCTTCATTAGTAATTAAACGTAATCCATTTTTCTTGCCTAACTCATGAAGATCTACCATGTAAATATTTCCTTGTCTTTGTCCTACAAGTACAATGCTATTATCTTTAGGATTTGTGATTATGCATACTGATGATTCAAATGTGACTTTAAACCCTTTATCACAAAATTGACTTATGCTAAGTAGGTTATGTTTCAAACCATTAACTAATAAGACATTTTCTATGAAGGTAGATGGAGTAATGAAAATTTTACCCTTTCCAATGATATACCCTTTTCCATTGTCTCCATAGATTACTACTCCACCCTTCTTAGATTCCAAGATGACAAATTGGTCTACGTCACCGGTTATGTGTCTTGAACAGCCGCTATCTAGATACCATCGTTTTTCCACTTTGTTAGCTGCAAGATACCCCTGCAATCAAGATCAAGAATGAGCTTTAGGTACCCAAACTATGTTGGGTCCTTTAGGGTTAGTACTTGATGTTCCTTTTGGAACCCAAACTTTCTTGAATTTAAGCTTATGATTATTACTCAATTTGTTTTGACTGGACTTTCTATAGTTACATTTATATGCTTTATGTCCTAATTTATTGCAGCAATGACAAGTAATATTTTCATTTTTAGCTTTTACAAAAATGTTCTTTAAGTATTTTTGTTTTCTATTTATTTTATATCCTAATCCAGCCTTATCATATACAGCTTTTTGACTATCAAGAATCATATTTAATTTGGTTGAACTAAGTGTAAACTTATCTACTAAAGATTTATATTTTTCAGCATCTTCTTTTAACTTGACATTTTCAGTAATTAGATTCTTGGTTTCATTTGTGAGTTTTCTACTTAATGTTTCATAGTTATGAGATAGTTTTAATTTATCTTTGATAAAAGATTAATTTTCTTCTTTTAGAACTTTATTTTTATTGATTAGTTTTTTATGTTCTTCCATGAGTTCTAAAAATGCATCATGTAATTCATAAACAGTAAAATCACATTCAAGTTCAGAATCTACCTCATCGTCATTGGCCATATGGCATATTTGGGCCGTCTCTTGATGATCTTCCTCTTCCGAACTTGACTCCTCACTTTCACTCCATTCAGCCATGAAGTTCTTCTTTTTAAGTTTTCTTGCCATCCACTTTAATTCCGGGCAATCTATCTTATAATGCCCGGGTTTGTTACACTCATAACAAATAGGTGTTTCTTTTTCCTTTTCTTTGTCCTTACCCTTTTCTTTACTTGAGCTACCTTTGAAAAAGGGTTTCTTTTTATGAAATCTATTCTTACCTCTCATAAATTTTCTGAATTTTCTTCCAAGCATAGCCATTCCTTCTTCATCAAATTCACCATCATCATCAGAATCTTCCGACTCAGTTTGTTGTTTTGGAGTGGTAGACTTTAAGGCAATGGTCTTTCTTCTCTTGACCTCATCTTCTGAATTTTGCCTCATGGTCAACTCATGGGTCATAGTGATCCTAGAAGTTCCTCTAATTGCAGTGTATTGAGGTCCTTTGCTTCCTGAATTGCAGTTACCTTGGCCTCCCAAACTCTTGGTAGAGATCTGAGAATTTTTCGCACCAATTCAGAATTAGTATAAGACTTTTCTAAACTCTTTAGCCCATTTATAATTTCAGTAAAACGAGTAAACATATCAGTTATGGACTCAGTGGATTCCATTTTAAACAATTCATACTTATGTACTAATATGTTTATTTTTGACTCCTTAACTTGATTAGTTCCTTCATGTGTGACCTCAAGTTTGTCCCAAATTTCTTTTGCAGAGATGCATGTATATATTCTATTGAATTCACTTACATCTAATGAATAGTAAAGTACATTAATCGCTTTAGCATTTAATTGTGCTAATATTTTGTCACTTTCATTCCAATCCATTTCTGGTTTGGGTATGATAGTGCCCTCTATACTAATTGTGGGTGTGTGAGGTCCTCTAGTTATAATATACCACAATTCATAGTCTAGAGCTTGAATGAATATCCTCATCCTAGCTTTTCAGTATGTGTAATTTGTGCCATTAAATAGAGGAGGTCTATTTGTGGATTGCCCCTCACTCATAGAACATCTCACTTGGGTTGTCATGATCTTTAACTCTTGATTGTGAGATCAATAAATACTATTGGAGCACCTTGCTCTGATACCACTTGTTGCCCAAGGTGACAAGCCAAGAGAGAGGGGTGAATTAGTTTCTCTTAATTTTTACTATATTACTTATGTCAATTGATGAGTTAGTGGAATTTAACAAAGCACAATACAAACACACAAGAAGTATAGTGGTTCAGTGCTCTCCTAAGCACCTACGTCCACTCCCCAAGCGACCCCTTGGGAATTCACTATAATCCCACAGATTACAGTTGGATTGTTTTCCAGGCTCACAATCCAAAAACCTTTACACTTTAGTTTTCCGGGTTCACCAAAAACCTATGTTGGTTTTACGGGCTCACCAACGAACCTATGTTGGTTTTTCGGGCTCACCAACGAACCTTTACAATTGGTTTTACGGGTTCACCAATCAACCTACACCGTTGGTTTTGCGGAATTACCAACAAACCTTTACAAGGTGATTAATAAAAGAAGTAAGAAGATTTAAGCTCCTAGATGAGCAAATATAACAATATAATCTACAAAGAAGAGTTTAGAGAATAGTTATCGCTTGATGAGACTTCTCTTTTCTTTGTCAAGGATGCTTTACTCTTCAAGGGTGGATGGAGCTCTTAATGACTCTTGGAATCTGCTCAACCACTTTCTTTCTACTCTTGAATGAAGCACTTGGATGAAGAAGATTAGGGCACTTGTCTTTCTTGTGTACTCTTTGATATTTTTCAAAAAGGATGTTTTCTCTGATGAATAGTGCCACTTTAAATAGTTTCCTTCATCCATTGGACAAGCCCCAATGGTTAGAATTCAAAAACTACCGTTACTCACTGTTGGAAGAACAAAAAGTACTTCTGCAGAACTAGCCGTTATGCTTCTGCCCGTACATGGGTCGACACAACTTTTACTGGGGTCGACCCAACTTTCACTTGGGTCGACTCAACCTTTCCTTGGGTCGACCCTCTCAGAACCACAGAACCTTACAATTCAGCCTTCCTTCACTTGGGTCAACTCAACATCTTTTTGGGTCGACTCAAGGTTCAGTTGGGTCGACTCAACTTCCACTTGGGTCGACCCTCTCAGGGTTTCCAGAGAATCTATTTTGAATGTCATTGCCTTTGGGTCGACCCTCTCAGTGTTTGGGTCGACTCAAGTTTGGGTCGACTCAACTTCCTTTTGGGTCGACCCTCTCAGTGTTAGATGTATGCCCTAGAAGCCAATCTGGCTGACACATTATTAATTCTAGGGACATAATTTTGTACTTGACTATTTATTATTGAATAAATAAAAGGCATCTTTTCATTCATATTGTTTATGTGTCTATGAATCGTCCAAGGAATTAATAAGATGATGATACATATTCTCAAGAGTTGAGAATTTGAGCCATGTATCATTGGTGATTAATTTCTAAATGCTCCTGATCAATGGATCATCACGAGGACGGTGATCGATCCGATCAGTACACAGATCACTTTCCTTCTGGATGGACGAGACTTGAGTCCACAGTGTAGGGACACTGAAGTGATAGTGCAGGTGCTTATTAGAGAACAAGGGTACTGAGCGTGACCAAGACAAGAAGTCACTTGGATGTCTATCCACTCGTCAGTGACTTGCTTGATGTTGCAGTAGTGTGACTGGTCCTTTGACCTGCGGTGCTTCGGCTACTCACAGTGAGGTTATTGTAGTTTGACTGCACACATACATGGTCTCTAGCCATATGGGTCCATGCAGTGTAGATTGGCTGCAGTAGGTTCACTGTAGGAGTAGGGTATGCACCTATAAGGAATCTATCGACCTTGATAGAAGAGGAGTGATCCTATGTGATTTGTTAGACTGAGTTCTAAGACCTTGGCCAGGGCAGTAATATAAAGTGGAGAAAGAGTTTTTCACTATCGAACTCGAGTCGAATAAATCTTGACATATGACAGACGATGGGGTTTGACGAGTTGTCCATGACCTCCGTCCTGTAGGGATCCACGATAGTAGGACTGTATCACATGTTAACTGCACCTAGAGGTTCATCATTCCATTCTGCTGGGTAGCCACTACATGCTGCTAGGTGTCACTGGTGGATGGTGGGACTCACAGGGATTATCTCGATGATCGATAAACCCTAATGAGTTGAGTTGGAATCGTTCCAACCCATTGAAAGGAGTTTTCAATGATATTGAGATAGAGATCACAATATATCTCACTACCAGTCAGAATAGAACCTATGGGGTCACACACACTAGAAGTATTGACCGATCCGATGGTTGAAATCGTGATTAAGAATCACAAGTAATCAATTTGATTGATAAAGAAGTTGAAGAAGGAACAAAGGGAATTAATTAATTGGACTTGAAACAAGAGTCCTACTTCGGGTAGGATTCCTGGAGTCCTAATTGGATTAGGACTGGGAATCCTAGTTGGAGTAGGACTGGGATTCCTACTTGGAATAGGATTTCTACAATCCTAATGAGATTAGGAATTTTGAATCAAAATCGGATTCCTACTTGGAGTAGGATTCCTAGAGTCCTAATCGGATTTGGACTTTGGATTCAAATAAAGTCCTAATTGGATTAGGACTAAAATTAAATAAATCCTAATTGGATTAGGATTCCTTAAGTCCTAATTAATTATTAATCTAATGAATCAATATGACTCCTAATTGGATTAGGATTGAAGAGTTCAATTGAGTCATGGTTCATTCAAGTCCTAATTGGATTAGGATTAGCATAGATTGAACCCAATTTGGCTAATCCTAATTAGATTGGGATTAAACCAAGAGAGAGGCACCTAATCCTCTTTGGAAGAGGATTAGGTTAACCAAGTAAGAGGGACATCAGCCCCTCTTCACTTGGCTAGGGCGACATGAAGAGCTAGGGCCGGCGCCCCTTCTTTGGTAAGTTATCATGGAGCTCCTAATTGTTAGGAGCTCCAATCCCTTTAAAAGGACGACTAGGGGCCGGCGCCCTAGGGAATTGAAGCATCCTCTTCTTGCTGCCGCCACCCTCCTCTCTTCTCCCTTGGTTCAGCCGCAAGTAAGGTGCAAGCAAGTTGAAGCTTGGCGGCATCCTTTCTCCTTCCTCTTGGCTTCAACGCATAAGAAAAGAAGAAGGCTGCGAAGGGCTTTGATCTTCTTCCTCTTCTTCATCCTTCTTCTTCCTCCTCTCAAGTGCAATCAAGAGTTGATTGAAAGAGAGGAGATCAGCCATCAAAAGAAGTCTTTGCAAGGGAGCTAGCACCCCGGGAAGACAAGAAAGATTTGATCGGTCCTCTACTTCGTGTGGATACCCGTAGAGGCCGGACGTTTGAACGGCTTCAAGCGAACCCTCTTCTAAAACCACGAATTCAGATTTGCGGTGATCATCTACCCGCGCAAGGTGAAGATTTGATCTTCCTAATAGTTTTAAAAGTTCTAATTCTTACCTAATTACGAAAGGTCTCGAAACAACGTTCATGCGATGAACGTCGAACCCGTGCATGCCGATTCCGCTGCCATCTGAAAAATTTTTGAAATATCAGCGGCATGGGCGGGTTCCCAACAGTGGTATCAGAGCCTAGGCTTCGTAGATTAAGGTAAGAATTAAATATCTAAAGGCTTATTAGATCTGAAAATTGAATGATCATGCATGCTGAAAAATTCTGCATGCAGATTTTTCAGGGGTGCTGATTTTTGCATGCTGATTTTTATGTGATAAAAAGATGATTCTAATTGCATTGTTAATGGGATTACAAAGTTTAGAATCATGATTAGCATGATCAGCGACCGATGTCATGATATAATCAGTTAGTTTTCAGATCTGAAAATTATAATTGTTGCATACGGTGATGATCGTAGGATTCAAACCCTTTTGGTATCAAATGTAATGACCTGCGATGTGATCTGCGATGTCATGTAATTTTTCAGATGCTTGCATGCATCTTATTTGATGTTTTGAGAGGCCTGCGTGCCTCCTAAGAGGAGATGTAATTTATTTTTATTTTTATTTTACATCTGGTTGTATTTCTGTGATGTGATGTACATCAACGATCAAGTTGAAGCAAAGGCATGAGATGAAAGGTGATCCAAGCGGTTGATGGCGATGGGATCAAGGGTTGATCAAGGATCGAATCAAGGAGGCTTGGAACCAATTCAAGAGTTGAAGACCACTTGATCGATTGATGTGCATGTGCTTGTAATACGACCTAATTAGAATCCATGATCATCACCTAGTTAAAGTTTAGCTTTAATTTGATGCTGCGATTATAACTGCCTGTGATGTACCGTTTGCATGTGATGTGAATGCGAGTCGGGTAGATAGGTTTACATGTGATGTAGCAAACCCAATCAAGTCGAGAGTGAACCGACATGAGCAAGTCATATTAGATTAATTGATCTAATTGGTGTCTAGGAAAGCATGAAAGGTGGTTACTTAATTAGGACCTTACTCTCTGAGTAAGGGGAGCCTCCCACCTGCTTACCTGGCCAATTGTTCGATTACCTCTTATGAAGGGCTCAAGTTGCAAACACTAAGACCTGATTAACCAATATTAAGTCAATAGGTCTTCCACTGTAGTAGAGCTGCTAAGGCCTTTCTGATGTTGATTTGTCTCGGCTGGACACAGTGGTCAAGTTGCATCGGGGGGCTGGACCTCTCTATAGACATGAGATGTTGTAGGGTAAAGGTGGGGTTGGGCACCAATAACTGTTAGGTGAGGACCCAATGACAACTTTATTCCTACGGTTATACGGTGGGTTTGACTTAACTTAGAAATGGGACCAATAACTGTTAGGTGAGGTCTTCATGGCTTAGAGACCAAGTTACACTGCAACATGCTTGAGAAGCATTGTACAAGAGTTGTACACTCATCCATCTATGTGTCACCAATAACTGTTAGGTGAGGTGGCATGTAAATTGGTGGGACCGCAGTACCCACTAGAAACCCTAGTCGTGTGGGATTTCTGTTTTCCTACCAGGGGAGTGTGAGGGATTCGAGAAAATAGTGGGAGTTACATTTGTCCTAAAAGACCTTAGAACAGATTAGGATCAAGTACAAAAGTCTAACTAGAATCTTTACTCTCTGCAGATACAATGTCGGCTTCAAACCCTTTGACCCGTATTCTTGAGACCAACCGACTGACCGGAACCAATTACAAAGACTGGCTTAGAAATCTCAAAATAGTTTTGGACTGTGAGAAGATAGGCTACATACTCGATTCAGATATCCCCACACTACCAGCACGTCCTACTGATGTTCAGCGTGAAATGCATAAAAAGTGGTTGGATGATGACATTAGAGTAAAATGCTATATGATGGCATCCATGTCTAATGAACTCCAATGCCAGCATGAAAATATAAAGACTGCTAGGGACATACTGGCACACCTGCAAGAGTTGTATGGTGAGCAGAGTCGCACAGCTCGTTTTGAAGTGTCCAAGAGGCTCTTCAAAGCGAAGATGCGCGAGGGGCAGTCTGTCCATGATCACGGTCTGACCATGATCAAGGACCTAGAGGAGCTTGAGAAGCTCGGTATGGACATGCACAAGGAATTACAAGTGGATTTGATCCTACAGTCACTTTCTGATTCATTTGGTCAGTTTATAGTAAACTACCACATGAATAAGATTGAATGCACTAAGACTGAACTAATCAACATGTTGGTAACTGCTGAGGGAGCCTTGAAAGGTTCAAGGGGCAATGTCCTTGCTGCTGAGTTGACTTCTGGTTCCAAGAGAAAGTCTACTTGGAAGAAAAAGAAGCCTGCAAAGAAGCAGAAGAAAGACAAGAAGCCAAAGAAGGAAGTTCAAAAGAAAAAGGCTAACGACAAAGGAAAATGTTTCCACTGCAATGTCGAAGGCCACTGGAAGAGAAACTGTCCTTCATACCTCGAGAGCCTGAAGAACAAGAAAGGTGACACACCTTCAGAAGGTATAGACTTGCTCATAATTGAAACTAATCTAACGGTTTCTTCTACTTCTAGTTGGGTTATAGATTCTGGTTCTAGTGCTCATTTGTGCACTACCATGCAGGGTCTAAAGGAAAGTAGAAGGCTGGCGGAAGGTGCGGTAACCCTTCGGGTTGGCAACGGGGCAAAAGTTGCTGCTGTGGCTGTGGGCACCTACCATCTGCGACTACCGTCTGGATTTAGTTTAATACTTAGAGACTGCTATTATGTACCTGTTGCTAGCAAAAATTTGATTTCTGTTTCATGTCTAGCACAGGAAGGTCATGTTTTTACATTTGACAAAGACTGCTGTTCTATTTATTTAAGAAATAAAATAGTCGCACGTGGTTTCATGATTGACAATCTCTATCACTTACATATGGATGTATCTGTGAATGTTACCGAGCAAGAAGTGAGTGCCAAAGGATCCAAAAGATCCAGAGATGAGATAAACCAAAGATATTTGTGGTACCTCAGGCTTGGTCATATTGGAGAAGACAGAATGAACAAAATGGATAAAGATGGGCTTTTAGGCTCATTGACTTCCGAGTCATATCCAGTTTGCGAGTCCTGTCTTCAAGGAAAAATGGCTAGACTGCCCTTTGTAGGACATGGGGAGAGGACCACTGAAATACTTACCCTAGTACATACAGATGTATGTGGCCCATTCGATGTGCTAGCCAGGGGACATTATTCTTACTTCATTACCTTTATCGATGATTATTCACGGTATGGGTATGTGTATCTTATGAGACACAAGTCTGAATCTTTTGAAAAGTTCAAAGAGTTCAAGAATGAAGTAGAAAAACAAATTGGAAAACCTCTTAAGGCTCTTCGATCAGATCGAGGAGGAGAATACCTTAGTGGGGAATTCCGGGACTATCTCAAAGAAAACGGCATAGTCTCACAATGGACACCTCCGGGTACACCTCAACTCAACGGGGTGTCAGAAAGGAGGAATCGGACCCTATTGGATATGGTCAGGTCCATGATGAGCTTCACTGATTTACCTATGTTCCTTTGGGGAGATGCCTTACTCACAGCGATTTATTTATTGAATAGAGTTCCCTCTAAATTCGTTCCTACCACACCGTATGAGATATGGCATGGTAAGAAACCAAGTCTGGGTCATCTCAAGATTTGGGGATGTCCAGCCCACGTCAAGCGACTACAGGCGGACAAGTTAGAGGCTAGGACCATAAGTGCTCGTTTTATAGGATATCCTAAAGAGTCATTAGGATACAATTTCTACATCTCAGAGGATCACAATGTGTTTGTGAGCCGTCATGCCATCTTCTTGGAAAATCAGTTTATCCTTGATAGAGGCAGTGGGAGGAAAATTGAGCTTGAAGAGAAAGTCTCTGAAAAGCAACGAGTCATGGATCCTATAGAACCCATTCATAAAGAGCCAGTACACGATGTCCCTCAACCACCTCGTAGATCTAGTAGGGTCTCCCATCCTCCCGATAGATACTTAGGTATACTAGCAGAGGATACCGAGGAAATGTTCCTAGTGGGAGATAGGGATCACATACAGGATCCCAAAACCTACAACGAGGCGATATCTGATATCGATTCCGAGAAATGGCTGGAAGCTATGAAGTCAGAGTTAGACTCCATGCATTCCAACCAAGTCTGGACCTTAGTAGATCCACCAGAAGGTATTGTACCTATTGGATGCAAATGGATCTACAAAAGGAAGATAGGTTCGGATGGAGAGGTAGAGACCTATAAGGCAAGGCTTGTAGCGAAAGGGTATAGTCAACGCGAAGGCATTGACTATCAGGAGACCTTTTCACCTGTAGCCATGCTAAAATCCATCCGAACATTGCTTGCCATTGCAGCATTTCATGATTATGAAATCTGGCAGATGGATGTGGAAACTGCTTTTCTGAATGGATATCTTGATGAAGATATCTATATGGAACAGCCTTTGGGTTTCACTTCCAGTGATGGAGATCACAAGGTCTGCAAGCTGCAAAGGTCCATCTATGGACTAAAGCAAGCATCTCGGAGTTGGAACACTCGTTTTGATGATGCAATCAAAACGTTTGATTTCATCAAAAACGAAGAGGAACCGTGTGTTTACAAAAAGGTTAGTGGGAGTGCTGTCGTTTTTCTCGTACTGTACGTAGATGACATTCTCCTGATTGGGAATGATATTCCCGTGCTAACCTCGGTCAAGGTCTGGTTGTCAAAAGAATTCTCTATGAAAGACCTTGGGGAAGCATCCTATATTTTGGGAATAAAGGTCTATAGAGATAGATCTAAAAGGATGCTTGGCCTTTCACAGAAGATGTACATAGAGGAGGTTGTTGCCCAGTAGATACAACCCAAGAGGGGGGGTGAATTGGGTCTTTTAAAACTTTTATGCTACTTCTAAAACTTTATGATTAACTATGCTAAGTTGTATAGATGCACAGTGAAAGTTAACCTTAGCAAGGGTTTGATGTATAGACTTCGACTTGATTAAATATGCTTGCAACTAAAGGATGTGCGGATAAGAATTAAGCAAGCAATTTATCTAAGTAAGTAAGTGTGTTAGTTAGACAATAACTAGAGGCATTACAAACACAAAGGACATATAGTGGTTCGGTGCACCCCAGCACCTACATCCACTCCCCAAGACCTCTTGGGAATTTCACTATAATCCTACCGATTACAGCCGGTTGTTTTACAAGCTCACAACCCAACTTGTTGTTTTACGAGCGCACAACGAACTCGGTCGGTTTTTCCAGGCTCACCGACTAGAACCAACCCCGATTGTTTTCCCGGGCTCACAATCAAACCCTTACACGTTGGTTTTACCCTCGGCTCACCAACAAACCTAAACCCCGTTGGTTTTCCCTTTGGCTCACCAACAAACCTTACACCGTTGGTTTTCCCTTTGGCTCACCAACAAACCTTTAACCCCTTGATTCAATCCCTTGATTGAATCAAGTTACAAGATATTAAAACAAAGAATAAAAACAAATCAAAGCTTCTTAAACAAGCAGATATGACAATATAAACAAATAGAGTAAAGAGAAGCCCTCAAACGAGTTTTGAAGATGGAGGAGCTCGGCTTCTTCTTTACTTGATCCTCCTCTGATTTGGCATGAAGTAGAGGATCCCCGAGGCAGCACACGGATGGAGAGGAAGCTTTCGGATTCACTTGGATGCTCTTCTTCTCTCTATTTCGTTTTGGATGGCCCTTTTGTGCTTGTGGGAGATTTTCTTTGTAATCTCTTTGAGATCTCTTTCCTAGATGATCTCTCCCACTTCCATGATTTCTCCCCTAGCTCTCTTCTTGTTTTTATAGCTTTAGATGGCGTGGAAACAAGAATATAGCCGTTAGAGACAAAAATAGAGCCGTTGGACACAGTCTGCACTTCCTGACAATATTACCGTTGGGATCGGAGTCGACTCGCACGATCAGGAGTCGACTCGCCTGTTGCAGGAGTCGGCTCGTGCTTTACTGAAGACGACTCGGCCACTGTTCCAAATTTGAATTAAAGTGCATGCCTTGACTGGGAGTCGACTCGGCTTAACCTGGAGTCGACTCGCCAACTTCTGGAGCTGACCTGGCAATTTCGGAGTCGGCTCATCCACTGAAGTCCGTGGATCCAATTTTGAATTTTGTCCTCTCGAGTCGACTCGACTGTCCTGGGAGTCGACTCGAATCTCAGAGCCCGAACTCCCGATCCTCTGTCTTTTGGCTCGTCCAGTCTTGGAGTCGACTCGAACTTCCTTGGAGTCGACTCGGCTCTCAGTTTGCGAAACACAGCCTTCTGCCATCTTGGTGTAGCGCTGCCTTGGAGTCGACTCGAGCTGTCTGGGAGTCGACTCGAATCTCAGAGGCAGTAACTTGGTTTTCTGTCTGTTGATGGTCGCGGAGTCTCGGAGTCGACTCGTGCAATGCGGGAGTCGACTCGAATCTCAGAGTCCCAAAAATGCTCTCTGACTTTTTCCTTGTGTTCCGCTGAGAGTCGACTCTTGCTTTCTTTGGAGTCGACCTACCAACCATCGGAGTCGACTCGCGTTCCACTGGAGTCGACTCGAATCTCAGACCCGAAAACTGCTCTCTGACTTTTCTGCCTGTGACTCCTAGGAGTCGATTCATACTTCTCCGGAGTCGACTCGAATTCCACTGGAGTCGACTCGAAGACTGTTCTTTTGAATTTTTCTTTTGATTTTACTCCTCCAATTTGAATCCTTTGAACTTTAAACTTGGGCCAATAAATTGTAGTTTTCTTCCAACTTGAGAGCTTTGGAGGCCTTCTTGTGTTCTTCCAACTTGCTATGTTCCTTGCAAAATAAATATCTTTCTCTTTGCAACATAAACATTAGTATCTATACTTCAAGGTTTTGTGATCATCAAAATCAATCTATGAATCAATCTTTGGGTCATCAATCTCCCCCTTTTTGATGATGACAAAACTTGGAGTATATGCAATATAAAAGATATTGATTTCTAGAAGTAATACATAGCTAAGTTGCATGAAGTAGAAAACATATATATGTAAAAACATACTTCATGATAATGCTTTAGATTTAATCAGCTTAACACAATTAACATATTTAAATTTTAAGCTGATTTGTATTCAATTCAAAGTAATAAAGCATTATGAGTATATATAGCATATACTTAGATATTTCTCCCCCTTTTTGACAACATCAAAAAGATAGTGAAACATTAAGCACAAAGATCAGAGCAGAACACATCGAGTGTGAAATCAAGAGGTTTTCTAATTTGATACCACAGATAGTTTTCTAATCAAGTGTAGGTGGAATCTTCCTTAGGTTAATTCAAAAAGTACTACAAATGATATTCAAGGAAAAACATGAGTGGAAATCTAACCTCTCTTCACTGAGTATGAAAGCTTGTTCGTTTAAGACCTTTTGCCCAATCTATTAAGTATTTTATCAACCATGAGAGCAATTTAATTAATTTTCTTAATGACTTCAAAGTTCTTTTATGATAATAGGAGCATTGGGGTACAAATATCAAAATATACATTCATGCAATTTTTGATACATCTTAGAGCTCTTTTAAAGACTTTCTTTTATTTCTTTAGAAAATAAGCACAATTTGATACATAAAATAATGAATTTGCACAAAATTGAAGTTCCAAAAAGCAAGCCAATTAGAGCTCATTAGTGAAGTTCCAAAAATAGATTTTCTAAGAGATACTCAAGAAAATTTAACACATTATTCTCCCCCTTTTTCATTAAATTAGAGGCTCTTAAGATTTGCAATTTGGTTCAAGAGTGATGCATGAGATATACTAACCAAATAATACGCCTCAAGGTGTATCATACAGATTTTCAGATTTAAATTTCAGATGATACATATTGGAGAGTATTAGAATCACTTTTCATTTAGTGTTCTTTCTCTCTCCTTTAGTTATAGATTTATGCGATTAAGTTCCATAAGACCTTTCCTTCTGAAATTTTCTTTCTCCCCCTCAATTGATCATTCCATTTAAGAGTTTAGAATCCTAAGATAATGTTCAATAAGATTGTCAATCTCAAAAATATATTTCAGCTTATTTTCATAAGACTCAAGGTTTGAGATAAGACAACCTTTATAGAACTCATCTCAAGAAAATTAAAGCATGTCTTGCAATATAAGGAGGTTCATCAAAATCAATCCATAAAATTCAAAGTATGCATCAAAATAAAGTGTCTTTGGGATAGGATACTGAATATCTAAAGCTCCCCCTCAAAAGATGCATTCTTCTTTAATCATTTTAAATTGTTGAATTTCAGATTTTAGTGATAAACGTGAATAACACTGAAATTCTGTAATATCGAGAATGTAGAGTAATCTAGTATTATTCCAAAATTTGTAGTAATTACTCTTTCTAATCCTTTACGAACAAGTTATGCTTTCTCTTAATCTTAGAGAAAATGTATAGAAATATTAATCAGAAAATGATTCATTTGAAGCTCAATTTCTTTCAAAAGCATTTACATTTTCTTTCTTTTAGAGTCATTTGAGTGAACTGAAATATTTCTAGTTTTAAGATCATTCACTCTATTGATGGAAGTCTTTAATAATGTAGGAGAGAAAAACATATAGATGATCATTGAAGTATATCTATTTATAGAACTCAATTTCTTAATTATAGTTTTTCTGCAATGGATACATGAAGCACAATAAATCTTTTTAATATCAAAATAAAATCATATATTTAGAAATTTTTGTTTGCAATCAAGATCATCGAAAGACACATCATTTGGACCAATATTAGTACACTTTGAAGATAAGAAATGATATATTTCGGATGCGTATCGGAGCAATCAACCAAAGGCATCAGAATTAATTCTGTTTTTCTTACATTAAGATTTTATTTAGAAATCATATTGAGTCTAAGCTTGTATACAAAATCAGATTCTGAATTACATAGGATTTTCAATTGAGGCTTTCAAAATCATAATTTGAGATATGTATCTTCCACATTATAGCTCATCTTAAATCATTAAGATTGAAAACGCATATTTCAATAACATTAGAGCACTTTCAGAATCTTTGTATTTAATTTTGAGTTTTGATACAAAATGGAGGATATTTTAACAAGTATTAGGATATTATGTATCAAAGTTAGGCAAGTAAAAAGATAGATCAAGATTAATTCATTCTGCCTAAATAGAGATATCTTTCTCTTCTCCTTTTTACAAATTTATTTAACTTTCAGATTTTAAAGATGATTGTGAACGACAAATCTGAAATTTCTTTTCAATAATACCCAAAAATTTATACAGTATTTCAAACATTCAATTAAATTATCTAAGCATGGAGCATTACAAAATATTGAGAAACCATAATTCAAAACATCATACCATATGCACACTATATTAAGTGTTAAGTCATACATTAAAATAATAAGAACAAGCATGTCAAGGATCAAAATCAATTCTTTTCAAATAAACTCCTCCTATTTAAATATTATCTTGCATTGATTTCATCCTTAAATTATGTTTTCAAGTGATAAAAAAGACTTGATTCTTCTTATATACTTTCATTTACTTTGTCTTTCATTTTTGCTTTCTTATGCTCTATACTCTATTTGCTCCCTATCCGGTGGAGTTGGGAAGGGGCACGAGGTACTACCACTAGCCTCCCTCTTGTGCCGTCCCTAATATGCCCTACACCGAATAGTTGGGTCAAATAGTGCCGGGTACTACCACTAGCCTCCCCATTGGCACCATCCCTATGATGAGCAATATAGAAAGGTTAAAATGTTTACTTCAAAACCTCCCTGTTTAAGTGTAATTAATTATGGATTTTATCCCTTCCAAAAGAATGCTCACACAAGTCTCACAAATGTGTCGAATATATTAAGTTTGTTTTGCTTTTCCTTAAGGTTGAAGTGTTTGCCTCTACTTGGATTTTACTTCTCTTGAATAATATCCATTTTCTTTTCTTTATCTCTCTCTCTTTTTGTTATTCTCAAGTAATTTTCATGAGAGAGCAGAATAGAGAATTAATCTTACGTATCATATATATGTATATCATGCAAACAACATTTTCATTATGCTCAAGGATTCATAACTTCTCACAAGTTATTTTACATCAACATTTTAAGCATATACTTGTGTATTTCATGGTTATGACATAGGCAAAGATATATTTTAGTTTGGGCAAACCATGAAATAATTTCTAAAAGTATAAGTCAGTCAATACACATATAGACATGATATCAAAAATTAATAATTAAAGAATTTAATCATGCCATAATAAAATTTAAGTTACTGACTTTGCTCAATTAATTTGTGAGAAAGGTATCTAAATTACCTATTCATTATATGTTCTTCAAGCCAAACTAGATTTCTTATGTGTGAACTTTTGGCTGAAGAAGATCCTCTCTCTTGTTTGCATGTGAATGTTTAGTGTATCTTACATGAAGATATCCTTCAAGTTGAAATTTCTCATTTTTCTTTCTTGAAGGAAGGTCATTAGTTTCTTTAAGATACAAAGCATTCATCCAACATATATATATATTTTTTAATTAGATGACTCAATATGAGATATGACAATAGTTGCATGTTGAGTCACTTTACTCAAGAGATTTTCTAAATATAAGCAAGCACATATCACTTGAACTAAAGAGATAGATTTATTAACCAAGATAGTTCAAGGACAAGCATGTGAGGCAATAGACAGATTTATCAAGGTCAAATCAATTTAGTTTAGATTCTATTTGCTTAAGATAATTATCAATAAGATGTGTTAACTAAGTTTTAATCAACTTATCTTAAACGTTTGTTTCTATCAAAATTCAGATTATGACGTATTTGTTATCAATAAAATATGATTAATTAAAGTTAGATTGAAGTCTTGCACAAGGTCACATAATGAGCATACAATCTGGTCTACTAGCTGTATGATAAAATAATTATTCTATCATGCTTCAATACAGCTTTAAACAATAGATCTACTTTGCTCATCCTTTACAATTTCTACAAGATGGGGTCATAGATATACCTTCTTCACGCCAATCTTCTATAAGAGTTTTCTTGTGGACTAACGTTGGTCAATGAAGATCCCCTTTCCTGTTTGTCTTAATTTGGAGTTTGAGAGAAGATGTTAATTCATTCATCATATTTCAAACTCACCTTGCAATATAACTATTCATATAAATTTTCATTGGTAGAACAAAAATGATGCCATCAATGTGTGCTATGAGCAAGCAAGATATCATAGATTCTTCTTTTTGATGCATAGATTTATCACTATTACTTTCTATCAACAAGGTTACCTAAGCTTTTATATATCAAGCTTTTGATGCTTGTTTTAAATCACATATTGCTTTATCATATATGTAATGTGTAATTTTTAAATATGGTGGTTATTTAACATAGATCTACTTTTTAATGAAATAACCACATAGGAGTGAATTCTACACATTCATTTGACAGAATATAAAGCTCATGAGTCAAGCAAATGATAGTGGTGATCTTTACTTTTAATCATGAAAGAATCAAGATCTATTTCATCTTTTCTTGATTCAGTCTTTTAGTAGTTATCAATTTTTCTTCATTTAGTGCATTTCTGAAAAACTCAATTTTGTTATAATTATTAACAAGTTTTCAGATTGTTATATGTAAAAGATTAACCATATATAATTTGATCTTAGTATCTTGACAATAAATCATTAGTCTCATAGAGAATAAGACGACTTGATATTTTTGCAACTAAAATCTTTTCATTGAATATTCTATATGCATTGCTTGATGAATGATATCCAAGGATAGACATATCTCTATCAGATTTGGCATTATTTTTCATAAGAACATATCAAGCATAACATGTACGACTGAAAAATATGAAAGATATGCAATGGTTCATTTTCCATTTTTCAGAAGATCAAAGGGAGTTTTCATAAAAAATAGATCTAATAGAAATCATATGTATGACAAGCAGTGATGATAGCTTTTTTTAAAAAATCATTTAAGTAGATGACTATCATACACAATTGTCTTTTTCATTTCTTCAAGAATTCTATTAATCCTATTTTACTTAAGGTGTCCTTGGTGCTGAAAATATTATTTTTCTGTGCACAACTTAACACAAAATTGGTTTTCAATCACTATGCCATGATTTCATAGTTTGCAAACCTTTATCATTTGATCGCTTTTTGTGAGTTTGTGCCAATGCAAAAAATATTTTAATTTGAGTGCCAAGAACAAGGCTAATGTAAGCTTTTGAAAAAAAAAAAATTAGTGTTGGAAACAACATCTCTAGATTTAGAAATTATTTTTGTTTGTTTCCTTAGTTAGCATGCATAGTAAAACTTTGACCTTTAAGAGGATAATCTAAGTAAGCCTATGGCAAGGTCTTTTGAGATTAAGTACATACTAGCATGAGCTGATTTCATATGCCAAATATGGTTTCTTTAATCTTGGTATTCATAGTGCATATATTCAAAAGCATACCAAGTACACATTATCATATCTATGATCAATAAACAATAATGCCATAGATAAAAACTCTCAATCAAGCATATAGAGAATTCATAGAGTTATTCTTAATAAGTTGATTAATCATTTAGCACCTTATCCACTAGTGAGTAAAATGAAATGATTTGATTATATTTCCAAAAGTATTTTCTATATCACAAAATTGATCACTACTAGCAAATCATATCAAATACTAAGCAAAAATAATGATGAGATGCAAGGATTACTGATTTTTGTTAATAACTTTTCATAAGTATATTTTAAGTTTCTTTTGTTCCATGGGTATCTTGGTACACCTATGTGTACATCCTCATTTTCTCATTTTGGGTACCCAAGCTTGCTTGAGTCCTTGAGAGTTAGGACATATGGTTTCTTTTGGAACCCATATCTGTTTAATAGTAATAACTTTACCATTTGATTTAATTATACTAAAACGATAGGTAAAGTTGTTATTCCCATCCTTTTCATTTTTGAAATAACTTATCTTATTTAATGGTTTGCTTGATGAATTGATAACCTTTTTCTCTAGAGATTTATTGTTAAGTAAAGGAATCAAGCCAAGTTTTGATTTATCACAAGCAACATATTGGCTTTCAAACATCATTTTTAATCGTTCTGAACTTACGGTGAATTTGTTAATAAAAAATTTTAATTGATTAATTTCTTTACTTAAGTTTTGATTTTCTTTAATTAAGCTATGATTTTTCTGAATCAATTCTTCTGAAAATGACCTTAAACTTTTATTTTCAGAATTTAGTTTGTCTTGTATTTCAGTAATAGAATTTCTTTCTTTTGAAATTTCCAAATTTAGCTTTTTAAGATTTTTATTTTTCCTAGCTAATTTTCTACATTCACAATACAAATCATGAAAAGCATTTAAAAGTTCATCATAAGAATATTTTTCATGAAAGTCATTTGGTGTAAGATTAGATTCAGATTCTATTTTATCTTCTTGTACCATAAGACATAAGTTAGTTACCTCTTGTAGTTCATTGTTGCTCCTAACTTTCAATTCCTTGTCTGACTTTCTCTTGGTCAAAGCTTTCTTGCGCTTTACCTCTTTCTTCCTTTCTTCTTGCTTCCTCTTCTTCTTTGTCTTTAGGAAGCTGATTTGCCTCGGAGTCGACTCAGACCTTATTGGAGTCGACTCGACTAACTTGGGAGTCGACTCTGAGCTACTTGGAGTCGACTCGACTGAGGGAGATTCATCACCCTTTTCTGCAGTCTCATTGTTAGTATATAATTGAATCATATGAGAGCTAATCTGAGATTTATCATAAATATTTTCTAAAGTATCCCAGATCTCCTTAGCAGATAGGCATGCAGAAATTTCATTAAACTTTGTTTCTTGAATAGCACAATATAATATGTTCATAGCATTAGCATTTAATTGTGCTAAGTCCTTCTCATTAATATGAGAGAGTGTGTGAAGGTCATTTATTATGATTTTCCATAGATAATAGTTTTGTGATTGAATGAAAATGCGCATGCGTATTTTCCAATGTGGGTAGTTTATACCATTAAACAGTGGAGGTATATCAATTGATTGTCCTTCTCCTAGAAAACTATCTATTTGAGTTGTCATGATCTTTGGCTCTAGTCGGTTAAGACTACAAATAATATTTGAGCACCTGCTCTGATACCACTTGTTGCCCAGTAGATACAACCCAAGAGGGGGGGTGAATTGGGTCTTTTAAAACTTTTATGCTACTTCTAAAACTTTATGATTAACTATGCTAAGTTGTATAGATGCACAGTGAAAGTTAACCTTAGCAAAGGTTTGATGTATAGACTTCGACTTGATTAAATATGCTTGCAACTAAAGGATGTGCGGATAAGAATTAAGCAAGCAATTTATCTAAGTAAGTAAGTGTGTTAGTTAGACAATAACTAGAGGCATTACAAACACAAAGGACATATAGTGGTTCGGTGCACCCCAGCACCTACATCCACTCCCCAAGACCTCTTGGGAATTTCACTATAATCCTACCGATTACAGCCGGTTGTTTTACAAGCTCACAACCCAACTTGTTGTTTTACGAGCGCACAACGAACTCGGTCGGTTTTCCCAGGCTCACCGACTAGAACCAACCCCGATTGTTTTCCCGGGCTCACAATCAAACCCTTACACGTTGGTTTTACCCTCGGCTCACCAACAAACCTAAACCCCGTTGGTTTTCCCTTTGGCTCACCAACAAACCTTACACCGTTGGTTTTCCCTTTGGCTCACCAACAAACCTTTAACCCCTTGATTCAATCCCTTGATTGAATCAAGTTACAAGATATTAAAACAAAGAATAAAAACAAATCAAAGCTTCTTAAACAAGCAGATATGACAATATAAACAAATAGAATAAAGAGAAGCCCTCAAACGAGTTTTGAAGATGGAGGAGCTCGGCTTCTTCTTTACTTGATCCTCCTCTGATTTGGCATGAAGTAGAGGATCCCCGAGGCAGCACACGGATGGAGAGGAAGCTTTCAGATTCACTTGGATGCTCTTCTTCTCTCTATTTCGTTTTGGATGGCCCTTTTGTGCTTGTGGGAGATTTCCTTTGTAATCTCTTTGAGATCTCTTTCCTAGATGATCTCTCCTACTTCCATGATTTCTCCCCTAGCTCTCTTCTTGTTTTTATAGCTTTAGATGGTGTGGAAACAAGAATATAGCCGTTAGAGACAAAAATAGAGCCGTTGGACACAGTCTGCACTTCCTGACAATATTACCGTTGGGATCGGAGTCGACTCGCGCGATCAGGAGTCGACTCGCCTGTTGCAGGAGTCGGCTCGTGCTTTACTGGAGACGACTCGGCCACTGTTCCAAATTTGAATTAAAGTGCATGCCTTGACTGGGAGTCGACTCGGCTTAACCTGGAGTCGACTCGCCAACTTCTGGAGCTGACCTGGCAATTTCGGAGTCGGCTCATCCACTGAAGTCCGTGGATCCAATTTTGAATTTTGTCCTCTCGAGTCGACTCGACTGTCCTGGGAGTCGACTCGAATCTCAGAGCCCGAACTCCCGATCCTCTGTCTTTTGGCTCGTCCAGTCTTGGAGTCGACTCGAACTTCCTTGGAGTCGACTCGGCTCTCAGTTTGCGAAACACAGCCTTCTGCCATCTTGGTGTAGCGCTGCCTTGGAGTCTACTCGAGCTGTCTGGGAGTCGACTCGAATCTCAGAGGCAGTAACTTGGTTTTCTGTCTGTTGATGGTCGCGGAGTCTCGGAGTCGACTCGTGCAATGCGGGAGTCGACTCGAATCTCAGAGTCCCAAAAATGCTCTCTGACTTTTTCCTTGTGTTCCGCTGAGAGTCGACTCTTGCTTTCTTTGGAGTCGACCTACCAACCATCGGAGTCGACTCGCGTTCCACTGGAGTCGACTCGAATCTCAGACCCGAAAACTGCTCTCTGACTTTTCTGCCTGTGACTCCTAGGAGTCGACTCATACTTCTCCGGAGTCGACTCGAATTCCACTGGAGTCGACTCGAAGACTGTTCTTTTGAATTTTTCTTTTGATTTTACTCCTCCAATTTGAATCCTTTGAACTTTAAACTTGGACCAATAAATTGTAGCTTTCTTCCAACTTGAGAGCTTTGGAGGCCTTCTTGTGTTCTTCCAACTTGCTATGTTCCTTGCAAAATAAATATCTTTCTCCTTGCAACATAAACATTAGTATCTATACTTCAAGGTTTTGTGATCATCAAAATCAATCTATGAATCAATCTTTGGGTCATCAGAGGTGCTGAAGAGGTTCAGCATGGAAAACTCCAAGAGGGGTCTCTTACCCCTAAGGCATGGAATTCATCTCTCCAAGAAGATGTGCCCCAACACATCTGAAGAGATTCAACGCATGAGCAAGATTCCTTATGCATCGGCAATAGGAAGCCTCATGTATGCCATGCTATGTACACGACCTGATATAGCTCTTGCTGTGAGTGTCACAAGCAGATATCAGTCGAATCCAGGTGAAGAACACTGGACAGCTGTGAAGAATATTCTTAAGTACTTGAGAAGAACTAAAGATTTATTCTTGGTTTTTGGAGGATCATCAGAGTTAAAGGTAGAAGGGTACACAGATTCAGACTTCATGACTGATGTCGATGACAGGAAGTCAACATCTGGATATGTGTTCTTGTGCAATGGTGGTACGGTAAATTGGAAGAGTTCTAAACAACCGATCATTGCTGATTCTACTATGGAAGCTGAATACATCGCCGCCTCTGAAGCTGCTAAGGAAGGCTTTTGGTTCAAGAAATTCATTGCAGAGTTGGACGTGATGACATCAGATGCCATAACACTCTACTGCGATAATAATGGCGCCATAGCCCTTGCTAAGGAGCCAAGGTCTCATCAGAAGTCTAAGCATATAGAGCGGCGCTTTCACCTCATACGCGACTATGTGGAGAAGAAATATGTAGAGGTGCAGAGAGTAGACTCCACGGAAAACGTGGCGGACCCGTTCACTAAGCAGCTGAGCCAGCAAAAGACTGAAGCCCACCTTGAGAAGATGGGCCTAAGATATATGACCAATTGGCTTTAGTGCAAGTGGGAGATTGTTAGATGTATGCCCTAGAAGCCAATCTGGCTGACACATTATTAATTCTAGGGACATAATTTTGTACTTGACTATTTATTATTGAATAAATAAAAGGCATCTTTTCATTCATATTGTTTATGTGTCTATGAATCGTCCAAGGAATTAATAAGATGATAATACATATTCTCAAGAGTTGAGAATTTGAGCCATGTATCATTGGTGATTAATTTCTAAATGCTCCTGATCAATGGATCATCACGAGGATGGTGATCGATCCGATCAGTACACAGATCACTTTCCTTCTGGATGGACAAGACTTGAGTCCACAGTGTAGGGATACTGAAGTGATAGTGCAGGTGCTTGTTAGAGAACAAGGGTACTGAGCGTGACCAAGACAAGAAGTCACTTGGATGTCTATCCACTCGTCAGTGACTTGCTTGATGTTGCAGTAGTGTGACTGGTCCTTTGACCTGCGGTGCTTCGGCTACTCACAGTGAGGTTATTGTAGTTTGACTGCACACATACATGGTCTCTAGCCATATGGGTCCATGCAGTGTAGATTGGCTGCAGTAGGTTCACTGTAGGAGTAGGGTATGCACCTATAAGGAATCTATCGACCTTGATAGAAGAGGAGTGATCCTATGTGATTTGTTAGACTGAGTTCTAAGACCTTGGCCAGGGCAGTAATATAAAGTGGAGAAAGAGTTTTCCACTATCGAACTCGAGTCGAATAAATCTTGACATATGACAGACGATGGGGTTTGACGAGTTGTCCATGACCTCCGTCCTGTAGGGATCCACGATAGTAGGACTGTATCACATGTTAACTGCACCTAGAGGTTCATCATTCCATTCTGCTGGGTAGCCACTACATGCTGCTAGGTGTCACTGGTGGATGGTGGGACTCACAGGGATTATCTCGATGATCGATAAACCCTAACGAGTTGAGTTGGAATCGTTCCAACCCATTGAAAGGAGTTTTCAATGATATTGAGATAGAGATCACAATATATCTCACTACCAGTCAGAATAGAACCTATGGGGTCACACACACTAGAAGTATTGACCGATCCGATGGTTGAAATCGTGATTAAGAATCACAAGTAATCAATTTGATTGATAAAGAAGTTGAAGAAGGAACAAAGGGAATTAATTAATTGGACTTGAAACAAGAGTCCTACTTCGGGTAGAATTCCTAGAGTCCTAATTGGATTAGGACTGGGAATCCTAGTTGGAGTAGGACTGGGATTCCTACTTGGAATAGGATTTCTACAATCCTAATGAGATTAGAAATTTTGAATCAAAATCGGATTCCTACTTGGAGTAGGATTCCTAGAATCCTAATCGGATTAGGACTTTGGATTCAAATAGAGTCCTAATTGGATTAGGACTAAAATTAAATAAATCCTAATTGGATTAGGATTCCTTAAGTCCTAATTAATTATTAATCTAATGAATCAATATGACTCCTAATTGGATTAGGATTGAAGAGTTCAATTGAGTCATGGTTCATTCAAGTCCTAATTGGATTAGGACTAGCATAGATTGAACCCAATTTGGCTAATCCTAATTAGATTGGGATTAAACCAAGAGAGAGGCAGCTAATCCTCTTTGGAAGAGGATTAGGTTAACCAAGTAAGAGGGACATCAGCCCCTCTTCACTTGGCTAGGGCGACATGAAGAGCTTGTTAGATGTATGCCCTAGAAGCCAATTTGGCTGACACATTGTTGATTCTAGGGACATAATTTTGTACTTGACTATTTATTATTGAATAAATAAAAGGCATCTTTTTCATTCATATTGTTTATGTGTCTATGAATCGTCCAAAAAATTAATAAGATGATGATACATATTCTCAAGAGTTGAGAATTTAAGCCATGTATCATTGGTGATTAATTTCTAAATGCTCCTGATCAATGGATCATCACGAGGACGGTGATCGATCCGATCAGTGCACAGATCACTTTCCTTCTGGATGGACGAGACTTGAGTCCACAGTGTAGGGACACTGAAGTGATAGTGCAGGTGCTTGTTAGAGAACAAGGGTACTGAGCGTGACCAAGACAAGAAGTCACTTGGATGTCTATCCACTCGTCAGTGACTTGCTTGATGTTGCAGTAGTGTGACTGGTCCTTTGACCTGCGGTGCTTCGGCTACTCACAGTGAGGTTATTGTAGTTTGACTGCACACATACATGGTCTCTAGCCATATGGGTCCATGCAGTGTAGATTGGCTGCAGTAGGTTCACTGTAGGAGTAGGGTATGCACCTATAAGGAATCTATCGACCTTGATAGAAAAGGAGTGATCCTATGTGATTTGTTAGACTGAGTTCTAAGACCTTGGCCAGGGCAGTAATATAAAGTGAAAAAGAGTTTTCCACTATCGAACTCAAGTCGAACAAATCTTGACATATGATAGACGATGGGGTTTGACGAGTTGTCCATGACCTCCGTCCTGTAGGGATCCACGATAGTAGGACTGTATCACATGTTAACTGCACCTAGAGGTTCATCATTCCATTCTGCTGGGTAGCCACTACATGCTGCTAGGTGTCACTGGTGGATGGTGGGACTCATAGGGATTATCTTGATGATCGATAAACCCTAATGAGTTGAGTTAGAATCGTTCCAACCCATTGAAAGGAGTTTTCAATGATATAGTGATAGAGATCACAATATATCTCACTACCAGTCAGAATAGAACCTATGGGGTCACACACACTAGAAGTATTGACCGATCCGATGGTTGAAAAGTGATTATGAATCACGAGTAATCAATTTGATAGATAAGGAGTTGAAGAAGGAACAAAGGGAATTAATTAATTGGACTTAAACACAAATCCTACTTCGGGTAGGATTCCTAGAGTCCCAATTGGATTAGGACTGGGAATCCTAGTTGGAGTAGGACTGGAATTCCTACTTGGAATAGGATTCCTACAATCCTAATGAGATTAGGAATTTTGAATTAAAATTGGATTCCTACTTGGAGTAGGATTCCTAAAAATCCTAATTGGATTAGGACTTCGGATTCAAATAGAGTCCTAATTGGATTAGGACTAAAATTAAACAAATCCTAATTGGATTAGGATTCCTTAAGTCTAAATTAATTATTAATCTAATGAATCAACATGACTCCTAATTGGATTAGGATTGAAGAGTTCAATTGAGTCATGGTTCATTCAAGTCCTAGTTGGATTAGGACTAGCATAGATTGAACCCAATTGGCTAATCCTAATTGGATTGGGATTAAACCATAAGAGAGGCACCCAATCCTCTTTGGAAGAGGATTAGGGCATCACAAGAAGGAGGGATCACGCCCCTCCTCCTCTCCTTGTGTGCGGCATGAAGAGAGGGGCCGGCGCCCCCCTTCTCTCTTTGGAAAGTTATCTAGGGCTCCAACTTTGGAGGAGCCCTTGATGGCTATAAGAGGGACTATGAGGCCGGCACCCTAATGCATTGAAACCTCTCTTCCTCCAAGCCGTGGCCCTCTCCTTCCTTGGTGTTTTCAGCCGCCAGCAGCAAGAAGAGGAAAAGGCATTGCCGGCTCATCCTTCTTCTCTTGTTTGGGCTCCAACGCAAGCAAGGAAGAGAAGGCTGCAAGGGGTTCTTATTCTTCTTCATCATCTCTCCTTCTTCTTCCTCCTCTCAAGCACTTTCAAGAGTTGAAAGAAAGAGAGGAGATCAGCCATCAAAGGAAGTCTCTGCAAGGGAGCTAGCACCCCGGGGAGACAAAGAAACATTGATCGGATCTCTACTTCGTGTGGATACCCGTAGAGGCCTGACGTTTGAACGGCTTCAAGCGAACCCTCTTCCAAAACCACGAATTCAGATTTGCGGTGATCATCTACCCGCGCAAGGTGAAGATTTGATCTTCCTAATAGTTTTAAAAGTTTTAATTCTTACCTAATTACGAAAGGTCTAGAAACAACGTTCATGCGATGAACGTCGAACCCGTGCATGCCGATTCCGCTGCCATCTGATTTTCTCTTTGAAATATCAGCGGCATGGGCGGGTTCCCAACAGTGGTATCAGAGCCTAGGCTTCGTAGATTAAGGTAAGAATTAAATATCTAAAGGCATATTAGATCTGAAAATTGAATGATCATGCATGCTGAAAAATTCTGCATGCAGATTTTTCAGGGGTGCTGATTTTTTGCATGCTGATTTTTATGTGATAAAAAGATGATTCTAAATGCATTGTTAATGGGATTACAAAGTTTAGAATCATGATTAGCATGATCAGCGACCTATGTCATGATACAATCAGTTAGTTTTCAGATCTGAAAATTATAATTGTTGCATACGGTGATGATCATAGGATTCAAACCCTTTTGGTATCAAATGTAATGACCTGCGATGTGATCTGCGATGTCATGTAATTTTTCAGATGCTTGCATGCATCTTGTTTGATGTTTTGAGAGGCCTGCGTGCCTCCTAAAAGGAGATGTAAATTATTTTTATTTTTATTTTACATCTGGTTGTATTTCTGTGATGTGATGTACATCAACGATCAAGTTGAAGCAAAGGCATGAGATGAAAGGTGATCTAAGCGGTTGATGGCGATGGGATCAAGAGTTGATCAAGGATCGAATCAAGGAGGCTTGGAACCAATTCAAGAGTTGAAGACCACTTGATCGACTGATGTGCATGTGCTTGTAATACGACCTAATTAGAATCCATGATCATCACCTAGTTAAAGTTTAGCTTTAATTTGATGCTGCGATTATAACTGCCTGTGATGCGCCGTTTGCATGTGATGTAAATGCGAGTCGGGTAGATAGGCTTACATGTGATGTAGCAAACCCAATTGAGACCTAAATCAAAACCTCCTCAATAAAGTCGAGGGTGAACCGACATGAGCAAGTCATATTAGATTAATTGATCTAATTGGTGTCTAGGAAAGCATGAAAGGTGGTTACTTAATTAGGACCTTACTCTCTGAGTAAGGGGAGCCTCCCACCTGCTTACCTGGCCAATTGTTCGATTACCTCTTATGAAGGGCTCAAGTTGCAAACACTAAGACCTGATTAACCAATATTAAGTCAATAGGTCTTCCACTGTAGTAGAGCTGCTAAGGCCTTTCTGATGTTGATTTGTCTCGGCTGGACACAGTGGTCAAGTTGCATCGGGGGGCTGGACCTCTCTATAGACATGAGATGTTGTAGGGTAAAGGTGGGGTTGGGCACCAATAATGTTAGGTGAGGACCCAATGACGACTTTATTCCTACGGTTATATGGTGGGTCTGACTTAACTAAGAAATGGGACCAATAACTGTTAGGTGAGGTCTTCATGGCTTAGAGACCAAGTTGCACTGCAACATGCTTGAGAAGCATTGTACAAGAGTTGTACACTCATCCATCTATGTGTCACCAATAACTGTTAGGTGAGGTGGCATGTAAATCGGTGGGATCGTAGTACCCACTAGAAACCCTAGTCGTGTGGGATTTTCGTTTCCCTACCAGGGAAGTGTGAGGGATTCGAGAAAATAGTGGGAGTTACATTTGTTCTAAAAGACCTTAGAACAGATTAGGATCAAGTACAAAAGTCTAACTAGAATCTTTACTCTCTGCAGATACAATGTCAGCTTCAAACCCTTTGACCCGTATTCTTGAGACCAACCGACTGACCGGAACCAATTACAAAGACTGGCTTAGAAATCTCAAAATAGTTTTGGACTGTGAGAAAATAGGCTACATAGTCGATTCAGATTTCCCCACACTACCAACACGTCCTACTGATGTTCAGCGTGAGATGCATAAAAGGTGGTTGGATGATGACATTAGAGTAAAATGCTATATGATGGCATCCATGTCTAATGAACTCCAATGCCAGCATGAAAATATAAAGACTGCTAGGGACATACTGGCACACCTGCAAGAGTTGTATGGTGAGCAGAGTCGCACAGCTCGTTTTGAAGTGTCCAAGAGGCTTTTCAAAGCGAAGATGCGCGAAGGGCAGTCTGTCCATGATCACGGTCTGACCATGATCAAGGACCTAGAGGAGCTTGAGAAGCTCGGTATGGACATGCACAAGGAATTGCAAGTGAATTTGATCCTACAGTCACTTCCTGATTCATTTGGTCAGTTTATAGTAAACTACCACATGAATAAGATTGAATGCACTAAGACTGAACTAATCAACATGTTGGTAACTGCTGAGGGAGCCTTGAAAGGTTCAAGGGGCAATGTCCTTGCTGCTGAGTTGACTTCTGGTTCCAAGAGAAAGTCTACTTGGAAGAAAAAGAAGCTTGCTAAGAAGCAGAAGAAAGACAAGAAGCCAAAGAAGGAAGTTCAAAAGAAAAAGGCTTACGACAAAGGAAAATGTTTCCACTGCAATGTCGAAGGCCACTGGAAAAGGAACTGTCCTTCATACCTCGAGAGCCTGAAGAACAAGAAAGGTGACACACCTTCAGAAGGTATAGACTTGCTCATAATTGAAACTAATCTAACGGTTTCTTCTACTTCTAGTTGGGTTATAGATTCTGGTTCTAGTGCTCATTTGTGCACTACCATGCAGGGTCTAAAGGAAAATAGAAGGCTGGCGGAAGGTGCGGTAACCCTTCGGGTTGGCAACGGGGCAAAAGTTGCTGCTGTCGCTGTGGGCACCTACCATCTGCGACTACCGTCTGGATTTAATACTTAGAGACTGCTATTATGTACCTGTTGCTAGCAGAAATTTGATTTCTGTTTCATGTCTAGCACAGGAAGGTCATGTTTTTACATTTGACAAAGACTGCTGTTCTATTTATTTAAGAAATAAAATAGTCGCACGCGGTTTCATGATTGACAGTCTCTATCATTTACATATGGATGTATCTGTGAATGTTACCGAGCAAGATGTGAGTGCCAAAGGATCCAAAAGATCCAGAGATGAGATAAACCAAAGATATTTGTGGCACCTCAGACTTGGCCATATTGGAGAGGATAGGATGAACAAAATGGATAAAGATGGGCTTCTCGGCTCATTGACTTCCGAGTCATATCCAGTTTGCGAGTCCTGTCTTCAAGGAAAAATGGCTAGACTGCCCTTTGTAGGACATGGGGAGAGGACCACTGAAATACTTACCCTAATACATACAGATGTATGTGGCCCATTCGATGTGCTAGCCAGGGGACGTTATTCTTACTTCATTACCTTTACCGATGATTATTCACGGTATGGGTATGTGTATCTTATGAGACACAAGTCTGAATCCTTTGAAAAGTTCAAAGAGTTCAAGAATGAAGTAGAAAAACAAACTGAAAAACCTCTTAAGGCTCTTCGATCAGATCGAGGAGGAGAATACCTTAGTAGGGAATTCCGGGACTATCTCAAAGAAAATGGCATAGTCTCACAATGGACACCTCCGGGTACACCTCAACTCAACGGGGTGTCAGAGAGGAGGAATCGGACCCTATTGGATATGGTCAGGTCCATGATGAGCTTCACTGATTTACCTATGTTCCCTTGGGGAGATGCCTTACTCACAGCGATTTATTTATTGAATAGAGTTCCCTCTAAATCCGTTCCTACCACACCGTATGAGATATGGCATGGTAAGAAACCAAGTCTGGGTCATCTCAAGATTTGGGGATGTCCGGCCCACGTCAAGAGACTACAGGCGGACAAGTTAGAGGCTAGGACCATAAGTGCTCGTTTTATAGGATATCCTAAAGAGTCATTAGGATACAATTTTTACGTCTCAGAGGATCACAATGTGTTTGTGAGCCGTCATGCCATCTTCTTGGAAAATCAGTTTATCCTTGATAGAGGCAGTGGGAGGAAAATTGAGCTTGAAGAGAAAGTCTCTGAAAAGCAACGAGTCATGGATCCTATAGAACCCATTCATAAAGAGCCAGTACACGATGTCCCTTGACCACCTCGTAGATCTAGTAGGGTCTCCCATCCTCCCGATAGATACTTAAGTATACTAGAAGAGGATACCGAGGAAATGTTCCTAGTGGGAGATAGGGATCACATACAGGATCCCAAAACCTACAACGAGGCGATATCTGATATCGATTCCGAGAAATGGCTGGAAGCTATGAAGTCAGAGTTAGACTCCATGCATTCCAACCAAGTCTGGACCTTAGTAGACCCACCAGAAGGTATTGTACCTATTGGATGCAAATGGATCTACAAAAGGAAGATAGGTCCGGATGGAGAGGTAGAGACCTATAAGGCAAGGCTTGTGGCGAAAGGGTATAGTCAGCGCGAAGGCATTGACTATCAGGAGACCTTTTCACCTGTAGCCATGCTAAAATCCATCCGAACATTGCTTGCCATTGCAGCATTTCATGATTATGAAATCTGGCAGATGGATGTGAAAACTGCTTTCCTGAATGGATATCTTGATGAAGATATCTATATGGAACAGCCTTTGGGTTTCACTTCCAGTGATGGAGATCACAAGGTCTGCAAGCTGCAAAGGTCCATCTATGGACTAAAGCAAGCATCTCGGAGTTTGAACACTCGTTTCGATGACGCAATCAAAACGTTTGATTTCATCAAAAACGAAGAGGAACCGTGTGTTTACAAAAAGGTTAGTGGGAGTGCTGTCGTTTTTCTCGTACTGTACGTAGATGACATTCTCCTGATTGGGAATGATATTCCCATGCTAACCTCGGTCAAGGTCTGGTTGTCAAAAGAATTCTCCATGAAAGACCTTGGGGAAGCATCCTATATTTTGGAAATAAAGATCTATAGAGATAGATCTAAAAGAATGCTTGGCCTTTCACAGAAGATGTACATAGAGGAGGTGCTGAAGAGATTCAACACATGAGCAAGATTCCCTATGCATCGACAATGGGAAGCCTCATGTATGCCATGCTGTGTACACAACCTGATATAGCTCTTGCTGTGAGTGTCACAAGCAGATATCAGTCGGATCCAGGCAAGAAGCACTGGATAGCTGTAAAAGAACAGTCTTAAGTACTTGAGAAGAACTAAGGACATGTTCTTGGTCTTTGGGAGAAGATCAGAGTTGAAGGTAGAAGGATGCACACATATTGATGATAGAAAGTCTACATCAGAATATGTGCAATTGTGGTTCAGTAAATTGGAAGAGTTCCAATCAACCGATCATTATAGATTCTACCTTAGAAGCTGAATGTTAAGCCGTATCTAAGGGTGCAGTGGAAACCTTCTGATTAAAAGTTAATTGCAGAGTTAGGTGTAATGTCATTAGATGCCATAACACTTTACTGCGATAACATTGGCACCATAGCACAAGCTATGGAGCCATGGTCTCATCAGAAATCCAAGCACATAGAGCGGCGCTTCCATTTCATACGCGACTATGATGTAGAGGTGCAGAGAGTAGACTCCGCGGATAACGTGGCAGACCCGTTCACTAAGCAGCTGAGTCAGCAAAAGACTGAAGCCCACCTTGAGAAGATGGGCCTAAGATATATGACCAACTGGCTTTAGTGCAAGTGGGAGATTGTTAGATGTATGCCCTGAAGCCAATTTGGCTGACACATTGTTGATTCTAGGGACATAATTTTGTACTTGACTATTTATTATTGAATAAATAAAAGGCATCTTTTTCATTCATATTGTTTATGTGTCTATGAATCGTCCAAGAAATTAATAAGATGATGATACATATTCTCAAGAGTTGAGAATTTAAGCCATGTATCATTGGTGATTAATTTCTAAATGCTCCTGATCAATGGATCATCACGAGGACGGTGATCGATCCGATCAGTGCACAGATCACTTTCCTTCTGGATGGACGAGACTTGAGTCCACAGTGTAGGGACACTGAAGTGATAGTGCAGGTGCTTGTTAGAGAACAAGGGTACTGAGCGTGACCAAGACAAGAAGTCACTTGGATGTCTATCCACTCGTCAGTGACTTGCTTGATGTTGCAGTAGTGTGACTGGTCCTTTGACCTGCGGTGCTTCGGCTACTCACAGTGAGGTTATTGTAGTTTGACTGCACACATACATGGTCTCTAGCCATATGGGTCCATGCAGTGTAGATTGGCTGCAGTAGGTTCACTGTAGGAGTAGGGTATGCACCTATAAGGAATCTATCGACCTTGATAGAAAAGGAGTGATCCTATGTGATTTGTTAGACTGAGTTCTAAGACCTTGGCCAGGGCAGTAATATAAAGTGAAAAAGAGTTTTCCACTATCGAACTCAAGTCGAACAAATCTTGACATATGATAGACGATGGGGTTTGACGAGTTGTCCATGACCTCCGTCCTGTAGGGATCCACGATAGTAGGACTGTATCACATGTTAACTGCACCTAGAGGTTCATCATTCCATTCTGCTGGGTAGCCACTACATGCTGCTAGGTGTCACTGGTGGATGGTGGGACTCATAGGGATTATCTTGATGATCGATAAACCCTAATGAGTTGAGTTAGAATCGTTCCAACCCATTGAAAGGAGTTTTCAATGATATAGTGATAGAGATCACAATATATCTCACTACC
This sequence comes from Phoenix dactylifera, assembly GCF_051530095.1. NCBI lineage: Eukaryota > Viridiplantae > Streptophyta > Magnoliopsida > Arecales > Arecaceae > Phoenix > Phoenix dactylifera. Next base: position 27,451,306 of record NC_143190.1, read on the forward strand.
AGTCAGAATAGAACCTATGAGGTCACACACACTAGAAGTATTGACCGATCCGATGGTTGAAAAGTGATTATGAATCACGAGTAATCAATTTGATTGATAAGAAGTTGAAGAAGGAACAAAGGGAATTAATTAATTGGACTTAAACACAAATCCTACTTCGGGTAGGATTCCTAGAGTCCCAATTGGATTAGGACTGGGAATCCTAATTGGAGTAGGACTGGAATTCCTACTTGGAATAGGATTCCTACAATCCTAATGAGATTAGGAATTTTGAATTAAAATTGGATTCCTACTTGGAGTAGGATTCCTAAAAATCCTAATTGGATTAGGACTTCGGATTCAAATAGAGTCCTAATTGGATTAGGACTAAAATTAAACAAATCCTAATTGGATTAGGATTCCTTAAGTCTAAATTAATTATTAATCTAATGAATCAACATGACTCCTAATTGGATTAGGATTGAAGAGTTCAATTGAGTCATGGTTCATTCAAGTCCTAGTTGGATTAGGACTAGCATAGATTGAACCCAATTGGCTAATCCTAATTGGATTGGGATTAAACCATAAGAGAGGCACCCAATCCTCTTTGGAAGAGGATTAGGGCATCACAAGAAGGAGGGATCACGCCCCTCCTCCTCTCCTTGTGTGCGGCATGAAGAGAGGGGCCGGCGCCCCCCTTCTCTCTTTGGAAAGTTATCTAGGGCTCCAACTTTGGAGGAGCCCTTGATGGCTATAAGAGGGACTATGAGGCCGGCACCCTAATGCATTGAAACCTCTCTTCCTCCAAGCCGTGGCCCTCTCCTTCCTTGGTGTTTTCAGCCGCCAGCAGCAAGAAGAGGAAAAGGCATTGCCGGCTCATCCTTCTTCTCTTGTTTGGGCTCCAACGCAAGCAAGGAAGAGAAGGCTGCAAGGGGTTCTTATTCTTCTTCATCATCTCTCCTTCTTCTTCCTCCTCTCAAGCACTTTCAAGAGTTGAAAGAAAGAGAGGAGATCAGCCATCAAAGGAAGTCTCTGCAAGGGAGCTAGCACCCCGGGGAGACAAAGAAACATTGATCGGATCTCTACTTCGTGTGGATACCCGTAGAGGCCGGACGTTTGAACGGCTTCAAGCGAACCCTCTTCCAAAACCACGAATTCAGATTTGCGGTGATCATCTACCCGCGCAAGGTGAAGATTTGATCTTCCTAATAGTTTTAAAAGTTTTAATTCTTACCTAATTACGAAAGGTCTAGAAACAACGTTCATGCGATGAACGTCGAACCCGTGCATGCCGATTCCGCTGCCATCTGATTTTCTCTTTGAAATATCAGCGGCATGGGCGGGTTCCCAACAGAGCTAGGGCCAGCGCCCCTTCTTTGGTAAGTTATCATGGAGCTCCTAATTGTTAGGAGCTCCAATCCCTTTAAAAGGAGGACTAGGGGCCGGCGCCCTAGGGAATTGAAGCATCCTCTTCTTGCTGCCGCCACCCTCCTCTCTTCTCCCTTGGTTCAGCCGCAAGTAAGGTGCAAGCAAGTTGAAGCTTGGCGGCATCCTTTCTCCTTCCTCTTGGCTTCAACGCATAAGAAAAGAAGGCTGCGAAGGGCTTTGATCTTCTTCCTCTTCTTCATCCTTCTTCTTCCTCCTCTCAAGTGCAATCAAGAGTTGATTGAAAGAGAGGAGATCAGCCATCAAAAGAAGTCTTTGCAAGGGAGCTAGCACCTCGGGAAGATAAGAAAGATTTGATCGGTCCTCTACTTCGTGTGGATACCCGTAGAGGCCGGACGTTTGAACGGCTTCAAGCGAACCCTCTTCTAAAATCACGAATTCAGATTTGCGGTGATCATCTACCCGCGCAAGGTGAAGATTTGATCTTCCTAATAGTTTTAAAAGTTCTAATTCTTACCTAATTACGAAAGGTCTCGAAACAACGTTCATGCGATGAACGTCGAACCCGTGCATGCCGATTCCGCTGCCATCTGAAAAATTTTTGAAATATCAGCGGCATGGGCGGGTTCCCAACACTCAGTGTTTCCAGAGAACTGCTTTCTTGAGGCTTGAGAGGCTTGAGGTTTGGGTCGACTCATGCTTTCCTTGGGTCGACCCAACTACTGTTCATCCGTGCCATTTTTGCAGAAGTATGCCAGATGCTTTCTTGATGTGCCGAGGTCGACCCAATCAATCTTGGGGTCGACTCAATCCACACTTTGCTGCAACTCAAGGTTAGATTCATCCATATAAACAATGAAATGCATCTTTATCTTATTATTCGAATATACTGAGAGTAACAGACTCATAAATGAAGTATCGAATTAACTTGTAACATACTCTTGATTATTGTATTAATCATTAAAATACCACTATCATCCTCAATGCGTGATTGCTGGGGATCCGATTGCTTGGGGGCTGGGATTTGAAAAAGGAAGGAGGGCGGCGCGGGCTGAGGCGCGGGGATTTGGTCGCAGATGGATGGGAACGGGTCGCGGACGGCTGGAGACGCGCTGTGGACGCGGCCGTCCTAGCTTCGATCGCGTTGATGGCGTGGAGGAAGAGAAGGTGCTGGCTGAGACGGCGACTTGATGCTTGTTGACGGGTGCTGCTGGGGCGGAGGAAGCGGCGGAGGAGGTGGAGATGGGAGGGATCATCGAGGAGGCGATAATGGCGTGATCCGTGGACGGCTGGGAGGAGAAACGGGCATTGCTTTGATTCGAATGAAGGGCTGGCCGCGGGATGATGGCGTTGAAGACGTGGACGCGAGTGGCTCGATTGCAGCTTGGATCACGGCTGTGAATTGGCTGCTGGGAGGAATCGCGGAGGAGATGGATCCGTGGATCTGGTGGATGGGAGACGCGGGGAATGGGCGTCAATTCGTGCTAGATCACGGGCTGGAGGAGGCGCGGGCTGAGGCGGAGGAGTTGTGGCGTTGATCACGGAAGAGCTGGGAGCGCGAGATTGATCACGGAATGGAGGAGATGCGCGTGGGCAGATAGGATGGCTGGGCGTTGTGCGATCTTTGGCCCTCCTGATATGGGAGCTGGGAGACACCAAGTTCAGTCATATAGATAAAAAAAACAAATAGTGTGATGTGAAATTTGGTTTGTAAACGGACGGACTTAGTTCGTCACGGATCATTTGTTCTGACTGGAGGTCTATTGCAAGTCTTTCAAGTCATGGGTTACCCAGCACCTTATAGTTATGATATGGCCAAATTAAATTTGCCCAAAATTCTTTCTCAATAAGCCTAAAAAAATTGGACCCGACTCGGACCCGAACCCGACTCGGACCCGACCCGATCTTCAACCGTGTCGGATCTGGGAAGGGATCCTTCTTTAGTCAAAATTTGTACTCAATGTGCATTTTATCTCTAATTTATGAAAATCTGTGTCAAACCCAAATATAATATTAATCTAGTGAATTTATCATTATCAGTTAGCAATAATACTAATTTAGGTGACATGTAGGTCGCACTTTTGTGCTCTCATCAATGCGCTGATCAGTAGGAAGCTAGCTCTGCAGATCGATGAAGGTTGGATTTGGAGGATGTTGATCCATCCGCGGGTGGCACTATTCGTATAGAAGGTGGCATAGAGTTGCCTACTGACCAGAAGGATGTTAGCTAGACGAGGTGTACGGAACACTCCGTTTTGTGATGTGTTCTCAAATGTTGAGGCGACCATCACTCATGTTATTTTCAGGTGCCCCAAGGCAGTGCAGATTTGGGAGTGCTCTTCCTCTCCTTCCCTATAGGCTTTGGAGTCAGTAGAGGATCTACTACACCATTTGAGGGACTCCATGAGGGGTCCGAGTTCTGTCGAGGAGGGGATCATGAGGGCATACCTGGCCTACCACATTTGGCTAGATAGGAATGCCTGTCTCTTTGAGGACAACAGCTGGCGCCGAGGATGGTGGTGGACAAGGCCTTTCTCCATGCCGCGGAGATCACTACGGCTACCACATCAAGATCTTATGGGATGGCCAAGGACATCTAGGATACCCGTTTCGCTATAACAGCGCCCAGGTTTTGCCCTTTTTCATGGGTACCCCCACCCTTTGGTCATCTCAAAGTTAACTTCGATGGCGACATATCAGCGGATGGATTACATGAAGGAGTGAAATTTGTGATCAGAGACTATCATGGCATGCTGGTAGTGGCGGGGGGTCGGCGCACTCTTGGCCTAACCGTCATTGAGGCGAAGCTTCGGGCAACCTGGGAGGGCATCTCTTATGCGAGAAGAGTACTCAGAGTTGATTGAGTACTCCTGGAGGGAGACTTCTCCACGGTTATTGACTGGATATGGGGAGTGGACCATTACGGGGATGGCCACCCATTGATTGGTGAGACTCGCAGACTGGTCAGAGAGATAGAGTACTTCCATGCAGCTCACATGTTTCGAAAGACAAACAGAGATGCAAATTGGGTTGCCTCCTTTAGGACTCGACACTCCAGTAAGTTAATTTGGATGAGGGCTGATATCCCTTCTCCCTTGTATCATTTTCTTTCTTTTGACTTGTCTAGTTGTATCCATGTGAGATCTAAATGAAATATCATTTTTATCAAAAAAAATAAAAGACAAAATATTTTCTACATTGAATCTAGAAAAGTAAAGCACAGAAAAAAGTTTCAGCCCCAAGTGCTTCCAAGCATAGAAACATGCCTCACATGCATCGGGTGCGGGTTGTATCTTTCGGAAAAAGAATGATTGATCGTTTTGTCGCAACATCAACCATCGGATCCTGCTATGCACAGATCTCAAAAAATATAAATATCCTAATCCATCATGATCTCAAATCGACAATTGCCCGATCTGACGATGGACTCGCCCGAAGGAAGGTGAATCGTTCTTTCAGGCCACAGATACAACCCCCGTCCCACTCGCATCGCCCTTCGACTCTACCAATCCTGGCCCACTGAAATCTGCCGCCGCGCATAGGCTCCCGGTTTTCGTTACTCTCCATAAAACCACAGCTCCAACCCCTCCCTACTGCACCCTTCCTCTCTCCCCCCTCTTCCTTCCTACCTCCTAGAATCCTTCTCAGTCCCTTGCTTCCATCTCGGATGAGACGAAGGAGCCTAGCTAGAACCTTGAAACACCCGCCGTTTTCGGCAGAGCTTAAGAACCTCCCATCCGGCCTCCATGATCCGACTATCCTCAGAAATGGAAGACCAACCGAATGCCCATACTTTCACCTCCGCCCACCTCCCCTCATCTCTTCCTCCTCCGCTCCTTACTACTCTGTATGCTCCCATACCAGCTTGCGGTTTCTTAACAGCTCCCCACATCGATCCCATGGCGTCCACCAACCTCAGCTACATCCTTGGGAATGTTCATGTCCTCGTAGTGAATGAGTGACGTTACTTCACATGCAGAAAGCTGCCCATCCTGTCCATGCGACTCCACTGCATTAATCAAGGTATAAAAATCTGCCAACTCTTTTTTCGAATCCGGCTTTTTCTAGTTTCCTCACTGTAGTTTCTGGGGAATTTAGGTTGCTTCGGTAATGGTCTTCCAGGTTAATTTATTTGCTTTATAGAAGAAAGATGTAACCAAGGCTTTGACACACATTTTATTCTTGTTCGCGTTATAAAGCAAATAAATTAATCATAGACTGGAAGTCATCGTACTTGGTAGGGCCGAAACGCCGACAAATTGCTGCAGAAAAATCCTCCCAACCGTTGAAAGGTCGGGCTCGGTCGGCGGTCTGCAACCATCGCAGGGCGGTCTCTTCTAGGTGAAAAGATGAGATCAATACCTTTTGGTCCTCCGCTGTGCCATGGTAGTGAAAGAACCGCTCAGCTTGATACACCCAATCGAGAGGATCGCCATCTTTAAACTTGGAAAATTTCAGCTTAAGAGTCAGTCCGCGATTTCCTCCCTCTCGATCTCCATTACGGTCCCGATCTCGTTCATATCCTCGGCGTGGGTACTCCCCCACACGCTGGTTCCCCATCTGAAAATTCTGGATGGGATCATCCTCCATATCCGACCCGTCGTCGATGCCAATCGGGCTCATCCCCCGAGCCCTAGCGCGTGCGCCAATCGGTATGAGCTCGGGTCGAGGTCTAGGTCGATCTTCTCCTTGGTCCAGCCGCATCTCCTCTGGTGGGTTGGGAAGGAGAGGCTCACGAGGAGGGGGTCCCCTCCGTCCTGGTCGTCCACAGATAGGGGCCGGAGATTCCACCCGGGTCCGACGCGGAGCTCCCCCCGGTGGAGTTTCTTGCCGCTGATTTAGCAATAGTTGCAACATCATCTCGATATGGCGTTGCGTGGTATCCATCTTCTCCATCAATTGTTGTTGGCTCTGCTGCATAGTTGTTTGATTCCCACGCAAGAACTCCAAGAGACGGTCGGTGGAATCAAGATTGGGTCTCAGGTCCGCCGAGGCCGCGGGTGATCGCGAGCCTTCTTGATGTGGGTCGACGCCCCTTGAAGATGCCGCTTCTTGCTGCTTCGAGGTTGTAGAGCGGGTGTTCGCCATCTTCCAAGGCCAAGGATTGAACTGCTCTAATACCAAATTGAAAGGCTTTCAATTTACAACTGCGACGAGAAATTTACACCGGAACACCGGTGTGCGCGGCCCGTCGGAGCGGTGATGTTGATCGACAGATTGGAGGACGAGGCCGTGGCTGAAGATGGTGATGAGGTTGCTGAGGACAAGCCCCAAGATTTAGAGGCCAAGGAAGAGGACGTGCCACCTCAGATTTCATTGCATGCCTACTCCGGATCGGCGACACCGAAAACGCTACGCGTGGACGGTATGATCAAAAGACGTGTGGTGCGTATCCTCATAGATACGGGCAGCACCCACAATTTTTTGGATGAGAGGCTCGTCAAACAGATCGGTCTCATAGCAGAGCCGACATTGGGCTTCGACGTGGCATTGGGCGACGGAGCCACGTTGAGGGCGGAGGGCATATGCCGAGGCATCACTTTGACGATCCAGGGCAGCCAATTCAAGCTCGATCTCTATCCGTTGGCATTACGAGGAGCTGATTTGGTCCTTGGTACGCAGTGGCTGCAGAGTCTTGGCCCGGTTACATTCGACTTCGCCGAGATGTGGGTGACTTTCAGACGGAGTGGACGACGAGTTAGATTGGATGGCATTCGGCCTAGCCCAAGGGCTGCACTTCAGCCCCTAGTCGGCTTGCCCGGACCCGGCGCGCACAGCTACTTGATGCAGCTCTTACCTCTGTCGACGGAGACCACGACGGAGGCAGGTATACCTACTGATTTGGCTGCTCTCTTACAGGGGTTCGCAGATTTATTTGAGGAGCCTCATGGTCTTCCACCCGAGAGGGAGCACGATCATCATATAGAGATTGTACCGGGAGCAGAACCGGCGAATGTGAGGCCTTACCGCTACCCGCACGTTCAGAAGGAGGAGATCTCAAAGATGGTACGAGAGATGTTGGAGAGCGGCATCATTCAGCCCAGTAGAAGCTCATATTCATCGCCGGTGCTGCTGATACATAAGAAGGATGGGACGTGGCGATTCTGCGTCGACTACCGGGCACTTAACGCGATCACCGTTAAGGACCGGTATCCGATTCCAGTCATCGAGGAGCTGTTGGATGAGCTTGCTGGTGCGGAATACTTCAGCAAACTTGATCTCCGTGCCGGATACCACCAGATCCGTGTCAGGCCCGAAGATGTGCACAAGACGGCGTTTCGGACTATTGTTTCTGATCGTGACCGCATTTTTGTTAGCGCATTCTGGCAGGCTTACTTCAAACACCAAGGGACGAAGCTTGCCATGAGCTTGGCTTACCACGCTCAGACCGATGGGCAGACGGAGGTGGTAAACCGCTGCATCGAGCAGTACTTGCACTGTATGATTGGTCATAGGCCCCGAGAGTGGCTTTCTTATTTACCTTGGGCCGAGTATTCGTACAACACCGCTTTCCACTCAGCCATAGGGATGACACCCTTTGACGCGGTGTATGGACGAGTACCACCGACGCTGCGAGTTTATGATCCACTGTCGCATGCGGACCGGACAGAGGCAGATTTTGAGCTCTTAGACCGCGATGCTACCTTACGGCGGTTAAAGTTCCACATAACGACTGCGCAGAACAGGATGAAGCAGCTGCATGATCGGAAGCACAGAGATCCAGTATACGAGGTGGGCGACTGGGTATACGTCAAGGTGCAGCCTTATCGACAGTTGACATTGCGGCCCATGGCGAACCAGAAGCTCTCTCATCGCTTCTATGGGCCCTTTCAGATAATGGAGCGCATTGGACCCGTGGCGTATCGCTTGGACTTGCCGACTACATCGAGAGTTCACCCGGTATTCCACGTGTCGCTTCTGAGGGCCCGGCTTGGACCCAAGACATCTGTCGGCCCAATCATACATGAGCCACCAGAGGACGAGGTAGTGGAGCCAATTCGAGTGCTGGCGAAGCGCAGAATACGAGTAAAAGGATGACTGGAAACCAAGATACTAGTGGAGTGGCTGGGGAGAGCATCAGACCAGGCCACATGGGAGTTTGAGACTGAGATACTTGATCGTTTCCCTGACTTCCGACCTTGAGGACAAGGTTAAGGGAAGCGTGGTGGAGTGATGCGGTTGGATCCACTAGACCGCCTCGGACTTAATCATTTAGTTATTTTTGCTTTTGAGTCCTTGATGTTAATTTTATTTCAGCATAGTCTTGCTCGGGTTAGCCGACTTGGCCTTTATTAGAGTCGCTTTGGGTTTAGTTGTTTCTTGAATTCAATTAGATCAAGTCAAGTTAAGGGGTCAGGTAGCCACCTATAAATAGATGTGGTGAGCACCTATTTCAGGATGCAAAAATTAATTGAAAGGCTTTTGCCCTAGCTCTCTTCCCTTCTCTCTTCTCTTCTTGCGACGCCTTCCCCCTCTCCCTAGGCCGCCGTCCAAGGCCGCCGCCCCCTCCTTCATCCGACTACACCACCTCTGTCCCGAGAGGCCAACCACCTTCTCCCTCTTCTTCCTCTCCTCCTTGATCCCTTCCAGCCTCTACAAACAACTCCATCCCGTCGGATTTTCAGCCCGTCCTTCCCTACGCAGTCATCAGTCGGAGGCTGATATCTTAAGATCTCGACGTCCTCTCTAGACCCACAACCTACCGCTGGAAAGCTAATGCGGAGATCTACAACATATCCAAAATTAAGATCGATCTGACGGACGGATCTTTAAAAATCTTGTCTGCAATCAGGTCGGAACTATCCTTCCAGAAATCAAGAAGAGTCAAGAATCTTAGGATACGGATCAAATTCTATCGGATCGCATCAATTTAGTGATGCGGTTGGATCCACTAGACCGCCTCGAACTTAATCATTTGGTTATTTTTGCTTTTGAGTCCTTGATGTTAATTTTATTTCAGCATAGCCTTGCTTGGGTTAGCCGACTTGGCCTTTATTAGAGTCGCTTTGGGTTTAGTTGTTTCTTGAATTCAATTAGATCAAGTCAAGTTAAGGAGTTAGGTAGCCATCTATAAATAGATGTGGTGAGCACCTATTTCAGCATGCAAAAATTAATTGAAAGGCTTTTGCCCTAGCTCTCTTCCCTTCTCTCTTCTCTTCTTGCGACGCCTTCCCCCTCTCCCTAGGCCGCCGTCCAAGGCCGCCGCCCCCTCCTTCATCCGGCTGCACCACCTCTGTCTCGAGAGGCCAGCCACCTCCTCCCTCTTCTTCCTCTCCTCCTTGATCCCTTCCAGCCTCTACAAACAACTCCATCCCGTTGGATTATCAGCCCGTCCTTCCCTGCACAGTCATCAGTCGGAGGCTGATATCTTAAGATCCCGACATTCTCTCTAGACCCACAATCTACCGCTTGAAAGCTAACGCGGAGATCTACAACATATCCAAAATTAAGATCGATCTGACGGACGGATCTTTAGAAATCGTATCTGCAATCAGGTCAGAACTACCCTTCCAGAAATCAAGAAGAGTCAAGAATCTTGGGATACGGATCAAATTCTATCGGATCGCATCAATTTGGTATCAGAGCAGTTCAATCCTTGGCCTTGGAAGATGGTGAACACCCGCTCTACAACCTCGAAGCAGCAAGAACCGGCATCTTCAAGGGGCGTCGACCCACATCAAGAAGGCTCGCGATCACCCGCGGCCTCGGCGGACCTGAGACCCGATCTTGATTCCACCGACCGTCTCTTGGAGTTCTTGCGTGGGAATCAAACAACTATGCAGCAGAGCCAACAACAATTGATGGAGAAGATGGATACCACACAACGCCATATCGAGATGATGTTGCAACTATTGCTACATCAGCGGCAAGAAACTCCATCGGGGGGAGCTCCGCGTCGGACCCGGGTGGAATCTCCGGCCCCTACCCGTGGACGACCAGGACGGAGGGGACCCCCTCCTCGTGAGCCTCTCCTTCCCAACCCACCAGAGGAGATGCGGCTGGACCAAGGAGAAGATCGACCTAGACCTCGACCCGAGCTCATACCGATTGGCGCACGCGCTAGGGCTCGGGGGATGAACCCGATTGGCATCGACGACAGGTCGGATATGGAGGATGATCCCATCCAGAATTTTCAGATGAGGAACCAGCATGTGGGGGAGTACCCACGCCGAGGATATGAACGAGATCGGGACCGTAATGGAGATCGAGAGGGAGGAAATCGTGGACTGACTCTTAGGCTGAAATTTCTCAAGTTTAAAGATGGTGATCCTCTCGATTGGGTGTATCGAGCTGAGCGGTTCTTTCACTACCATGGCACAGTGGAGGACCAAAAGGTATTGATCTCATCTTTTCACCTAGAAGAGACCGCCCTGCGATGGTTTCAAACCGCCGACCGAGCCCGACCTTTCAACGGTTGGGAGGATTTTTCTGCAGCAATTTGTCGGCGTTTCGGCCCTACCGAGTACGATGACTTCCGGTCTATGCTATCAAGGGTCACCCAAAAGACTATTGTTAGAGCCTTTCAAGAGGAGTTTGAGAGGATCAGCAACCGAGTGGTGGGGTGGAGCGACTCCGCGCTAAAAAGCGTATACCTCGGAGGACTTCGTGTCGACATTCAAGCCGAGGTGAGGACTTTGCGGCCACAATCTCTGGAGGATGCCTTTGCCTTGGCTCTAATGGTGGAAGAGAAGATCAAGACCACTCGATCAGCGGCACGGGGCAGCTAGACCAACCCCCGGGCCGGCCAAACTGCAGGGGGCTCCATCGGCCAGCCGAGAGCGCCGACGGTTGCAGCAGCCAACACAGGGCCGAGGACCCCTCTTCGCTTGTCAGGTGACGTCAAGAGGGTTGAGCATCCACCCGGGAGGACCTTGACACCAGCACAAGTGGAGGAACATCGAGCAAAAGGCCTATGTTTTCGCTGCGACGAGAAATTTACACCGGAACACCGGTGTGCGCGGCCCGTCGGAGCGGTAATGTTGATCGACAGATTGGAGGATGAGGCCGTGGCTGAAGATGGTGATGAGGTTGCTGAGGACGAGCCCCAAGATTTAGAGGCCAAGGAAGAGGACGTGCCACCTCAGATTTCATTGCATGCCTACTCCGGATCGGCAACACCGAAAACGCTATGCGTGGACGGCATGATCAAAAGACGTGTGGTGTGTATCCTCATAGATACGGGCAACACCCACAATTTTTTGGATGAGAGGCTCGTCAAACAGATCGGTCTCATAGCAGAGCCGACATTGGGCTTCGACGTGGCATTGGGTGACAGAGCCATGTTGAGGGCGAAGGGCATATGCCGAGGCATCACTTTGACGATCCAGGGTAGCCAATTCAAGCTCGATCTCTATCCGTTGGCATTACGAGGAGCTGATTTGGTCCTTGGTACGCAGTGGCTGCAGAGTCTTGGCCCGGTTACATTCGACTTTGCCGAGATGTGGGTGACTTTCAGACGGAGCGGACGGCGAGTTAGATTGGATGGCATTCGGCCTAGCCCAAGGGCTGCACTTCAGCCCCTAGTCGGCTTGCCCGGACCCGGCGCGCACAGCTACTTGATGCAGCTCTTAACTCTGTCAATGGAGACCACGACGGAGGCAGGTATACCTACTGATTTGGCTGCTCTCTTATAGGGGTTCGCAGATTTATTTGAGGAGCCTCATGGTCTTCCACCTGAGAGGGAGCACGATCATCATATAGAGATTGTACCGGGAGCAGAACCGGCGAATGTGAGGCCTTACCGCTACCCGCACGTTCAGAAGGAGGAGATCTCAAAGATGGTACGAGAGATGTTGGAGAGCGGCATCATTCAGCCCAGTAGAAGCTCATATTCATCGCCGGTGCTGCTGGTACATAAGAAGGACGGGACGTGGCAATTCTGCGTCGACTACCGGGCACTTAACGCGATCACCGTTAAGGACCGGTATCCGATTCCAGTCATCGAGGAGCTGTTGGATGAGCTTGCTGGTGCAGAATACTTCAGCAAACTTGATCTCCGTGCCGGATACCACCAGATCCGTGTCAGGCCCGAAGATGTGCACAAGACGGCGTTTCGGACACACGATGGCCATTATGAGTTCCGGGTAATGCCGTTCGGCCTCACCAATGCACCAGCGACATTCCAGAGGCTCATGAATGACATATTCAGACCATTACTATGACGGTATGTCCTTGTATTCTTCGATGACATACTGGTTTACAGTCGTTCATGGCAGGAGCACCTAGAGCACTTAGAGGAAGTGCTGAAAATTCTGCGCAGAAATCAATTGAAGGTAAAGCGATCCAAGTGCCGATGGGCCGAGCCGAAGGTCGAGTACCTAGGCCATGTCATCTCTGCTGCAGGTGTGGAGCCGGACCAAGCAAAGATACATTGCATGACCGATTTGTTAGATGTATGCCCTAGAAGCCAATTTGGCTGACACATTGTTGATTCTAGGGACATAATTTTGTACTTGACTATTTATTATTGAATAAATAAAAGGCATCTTTTTCATTCATATTGTTTATGTGTCTATGAATCGTCCAAGAAATTAATAAGATGATGATACATATTCTCAAGAGTTGAGAATTTGAGCCATGTATCATTGGTGATTAATTTCTAAATGCTCCTGATCAAAGGATCATCACGAGGACGGTGATCGATCCGATCAGTGCACAGATCACTCTCCTTCTGGATGGACGAGACTTGAGTCCACAGTGTAGGGACACTGAAGTGATAGTGCAGGTGCTTGTTAGAGAACAAGGGTACTGAGCGTGACCAATACAAGAAGTCACTTGGATGTCTATCCACTCGTCAGTGACTTGCTTGATGTTGCAGTAGTGTGACTGGTCCTTTGACCTGCGGCGCTTCGGCTACTCACAGTGAGGTTATTGTAGTTTGACTGCACACATACATGGTCTCTAGCCATATGGGTCCATGCAGTGTAGATTGGCTGCAGTAAGTTCACTGTAGGAGTAGGGTATGCACCTATATGGAATCTATCGACCTTGATAGATAAGGAGAGATCCTATGTGATTTATAAGACTGAGTTCATAAGACCTCGGCCGGGGCAGTATGCACAGTGGAGAAAGAGTTTTTCACTATCGAACTCGAGTCGAGTAAATCTTGACATATGACAGACGATGGGGTTTGACGAGTTGTCCATGACCTCCGTCCTGTAGGGATCTACGATAGTAGGACTGTATCACATGTTAACTGCACCTAGAGGTTCATCATTCCATTCTGCTGGGTAGCCACTACATGCTGCTAGGTGTCACTGGTGGATGGTGGGACTCATAGGGATTATCTTGATGATCGATAAACCCTAATGAGTTGAGTTGGAATCGTTCCAACCCATTGAAAGGAGTTTTCAATGATATAGTGATAGAGATCACAATATATCTCACTACCAGTCAGAATAGAACCTATGGGGTCACACACACTAGAAGTATTGACCGATCCGATGGTTGAAATCGTGATTGGGAATCACAAGAAATCAATTTGATTGATAAGAAGTTGAAGAAGAAACAAAGGGAATTAATTAATTAGACTTAAACACAAATCCTACTTCGGGAGGGATTCCTAGAGTCCTAATTGGATTAGGGCTGGGAATCCTAGTTGGAATAGGACTGGAATTCCTACTTGGAATAGGATTCCTACAATCCTAATGAGATTAGGAATTTTGAATTAAAATTGGATTCCTACTTGGAGTAGGATTCCTAGAAATCCTAATTGGATTAGGACTTCGGATTCAAATAGAGTCCTAATTGGATTAGGACTAAAATTAAATACATCCTAATTAGATTAGGATTCCTTAAGTCTAAATTAATTATTAATCTAATGAATCAACATGACTCCTAATTGGATTAGGATTGAAGAGTTCAATTGAGTCATGGTTCATTCAAATCCTAATTGGATTAGGACTAGCATAGATTGAACCCAATTTGGCTAATCCTAATTGGATTGGGATTAAACCATAAGAGAGGCACCCAATCCTCTTTGGAAGAGGATTAGGGCATCACAAGAAGGAGGGTTCACGCCCCTCCTCCTCTCCTTGTGTGCGGCATGAAGAGAAGGGCCGGCGCCCCCCTTCCCTCTTAGGCAATATGTCTAGGGCTCCTAGATTGTAGGAGCCCTAGATGGCTTTATAAGGAGGCATGAGGCCGGCGCCCTAGCCAAGAGCTCTCATCCTCCTCTTGCTGCCGCCACCCTCCCCTCTCCTCTCTTGGTTCAGCCGCAAGCAAAGGAAGAGCAAGGTCCAAGCGTTGGCGTCTTCCTCTTCCTCCAATCCTTCTTCCAACGCAGGGAAAAGAAAGAAGGCTGCAGAAGCTGTGTTCTTCTTCCTTGAGTTCCTTCTTCTTCTTCCTCCTCTCAAGCACTTTCAAGAGTTGAAAGAAAGAGAAGAGATCAGCCATCAAAGGAGTCTTTGCAAGGGAGCTAGCACCCCGGGAAGACAAGAAAGCTTTGATCGGTTCTCTACTTCGTGTGGATACCCGTAGAGGCCGGACGTTTGAACGGCTTCAAACGAACCCTCTTCCAAAACCACGAATTCAGATTCGCGGTGATCATCTACCCGCGCAAGGTGAAGATTTGATCTTCCTATTAGTTCTAAAAGTTTTAATTCTTACCTAATTACGAAAGGTCTCGAAACAAGCGTTCATGCGATGAACGTCGAACCCGTGCATGCCGATTCCGCTGCCATCTGAAAATTTTTGAAATATCAGCGGCATGGGCGGGTTCCCAACAGTGGTATCAGAGCCTAGGCTTCGTAGATTAAGGTAAGAATTAAATATCTAAAGGCATATTAGATCTGAAAATTAAATGATCATGCATGCTGAAAAATTCTGCATGCAGATTTTTTCAGGGGTGCTGATTTTTACATGCTGATTTTTATGTGATAAAAAGATGATTCTAATTGCATTGTTAATGGGATTACAAAGTTTAGAATCATGATTAGCATGATCAGCGACCTATGTCATGATAAAATCAGTTAAGTTTCAGATCTGAAAATTATAATTGTAGCATACAGTGATGATCATAGGATTCAACCCCTTTTGGTATCAAATGTAATGACCTGCGATGTGATCTGCGATGTCATGTAATTTTTCAGATGCTTGCATGCATCTTATTTGATGTTTTGAGAGGCCTGCGTGCCTCCTAAAAGGAGATGTAAATTATTTTTATTTTTATTTTACATCTGGTTGTATTTCTGTAATGTAATGTACATCAACGATCAAGTCGAAGACGATGCATGAGATGAACAGGGGTCTAAGCGGTTGATGGCGATGGGATCAAGAGTTGATCAAGGATCGAATCAAGGAAGCTTGAATCCAATTCAAGAGTTGAAGACCACTTGATCGATTGATCATCCATGCAGTCACAAAGTGGAGGCCGTACCTTATCGGCCGCCGATTCATCGTTCGGACTGATCAGCAGAGCCTTCTATTTTTTCTTGAGCAGTGCATACATACTCCAGCCCAGCAGAGGTGGGTGTCGAAGCTTCTCGGCTACGACTATGAGATGGTGTACAAAAAGGGCGCAGAAAATCGAGTGGCGGATGCACTATCGCGCCATCCCGAGTCCGGCGAGTTGGCGGCTTTGACTACGCCGGTTTTTCCTTTTATTTCAGACTTGAGGACCGCCACATGCCAGGATCCGGACCTAGTACAGATCCAGAGGGAGTTGGCAGCAGACTCGAGCAGTCATCCCGAGATGGAGGACCGAGATGGGTTGATTCTGGACCATGGGTTGATCCGCGTGCCCACCGATTCAGCAATGCGGCAGGTATTGATCCAGCACTTCCATGATACTCCTTTTGCTGGATGAGGATGATAGTGTTATTTTGATGATTAACAAGCAATTATCTAGAGTATGCTATAAGTTAAATTGATACTTCATTTATAAGTTCATTACTCTCAGTATATTTGGTTAATTGAAAATAGATACATGACCTTGTTCATTTGAATGAATCTAACCTTGAGAATGCAGCAAAGTGTGGATTGAGTCGACCCAAAGGATGATTAGGTCGACCCCGGCACATCAAGAAATCATTTGGCACACTTCTGCAAAAATGGCACAGATGAACAGTGAGTTGGGTCGACCCAAGGAAAGCATGAGTCGACCCAAACATCAAGATCCTCAAACAACTCAGAAAATGGTTCTCTGGATTTACTGAGAGGGTCGACCCAAGAAGAAGTTGAGTCGACCCAAGTAAACCTTGAGTCGACCCAAAGAAAGGTTGAGTCGACCCAAATGAAGAAAGGCTGAAATTCAAGATTCTGAATTTTCTGAAAGTTGGGTCGACCCAAAAAAAGTTTGAGCTGACCCAAGGTTGAGTCGACCCAAGAAAAGTTTGAGCTGACCCAAGGTTGAGTCGACCCAAAGAAAGGTTGGGTCGACCCAAGGGAAGGAAGGCTGAATTTCAAGTTTCTGTGTTTTCTGAGAGGGTCGACCCAAGGAATGTTTGAGTCGACCCAAGTGAAGGTTGGGTCGACCCAAGGACAGGTTGAGCCGACCCAAACACGGGCTGAACATAATGGCTAGTTGTGCAGAAATGCTTTTTGGACTCCCAACGGCTATAAACGGCTAGTTTCTTCAATCCAACGGTCAGAAAGGACTATTTGGAGGTTGGAGAAGTATTTAAGAGGGAGTATTCATCAGAGGAAGCAAGCTTTGGGGAAAATACATCAAGTGCATTCAAGAGAGAACCCTAGCAAGACAAGCTTCATCAAGAGCTTCATTCAAGAATCAAAGAAAGGGATTGAGCAGATTCAAAGAGGCATTAAGAGCTCCTTCCCCCATTGAAGAGTGAAGCTTCCTTGACAAAGAAGAGAGAAGCCACTTCAAAGCGATAAATATTTTCTAACTCTTCTTTGTAGTTTATATTGTTTTATATGCTCATTTAGGAGTTTGAATCTTTCTTTTTGTTTGTCAAACTACTTGTTGTAAGGTTTGTTGGTAAGCCCGTAAAACCAACATTGTAGGTTGTTGGTAAGCCCGTAAAACCAACGTAGGTTGTTGGTAAGCCCGTAAAACCAACGTAGGTTGTTGGTAACCCCGTAAAACCAACATAGGTTCTTGGTAAACCCGTAAAACCAATTGTGAAGGTTCGTTGGTGAGCCCGTAAAACCAACATAGGTTCTTGGTGATCCCGGAAAACCAAATTGTAAAGGTTTTGGATTGTGAGCCCGGAAAACAATCCTACTGTAATCCGAGGGGTTATAGTAAAATTCCCAAGGGGACGCTTGGGGAGTGGACGTAGGTGCCTTGGGGTGCACCGAACCACTATATATCGCTGTGTTTGTGTTGTGCTTGTTCTTATGCTTATTCTTGCATTATCTTTCATCTTTACTCTAGTTTAATTCATTCAAGTAATTTATGAAAGCATTCACCGCACTTAATTACGAAAGTTTTTAAAAGCACTAAAATTTAGAAAAACCCAATTCACCCCCCCTCTTGGATTGTCACCTTGGGCAACAAGTGGTATCAGAGCAAGGTGCTCTAATAGTACCCATTGATCTCACAATCAAGAGTTAAAGATCATGACAACCCAAGTGGGATGTTCTATACGAGAGGGACAATTAATTGATAGACCACCTCTATTTAATGGCACAAACTACACTTATTGGAAAGCTAGAATGAGGATATTCATTCAAGCTTCAAACTATGAATTATGGTACATCATTACCAGAGGCCCTCACTCACTCTCTCACACTATTAATGAAAAAGACTTAGCACAATTGAATGCTAATGCTATGAACATACTATATTGTGCTATCCATGAAACTGAATTTAATAAAATCTCTGCATGCTTATCTGCTAAGGAAATCTGGGATACTTTAGAAAATATCTATGACAATATTCAGATTAGCTCACATGTGCTTCAATTACATACTAACAGTGAGCCTGCAGAAAACGATGTTGAATCTCCCAATCCGGAAGAAAGAACAACAAATGAAGAATTCGGTGATGAAAACAAGGATCCATACCCAAACACCGAAAAATTCAAAAGCTTCCTAAAGACAAAGAAGAAGAGGAAGCAAGAAGAAAGGAAGAAAGAGATAAAAAGCAAGAAAGCCTTGACCAAGGAAGAGTCAAGCAAGAAAATGAAAGTGAGGAGCAACAATAATGATACTAGCTCCAAAGAACTACAAGAGGTAACTAACTTATGCTTTATGGCACAAGAAGATAAGGTAAAATCTGAATCTGATTTCACACCTAATGAATTTCAGGAAGAATTCTCTTATGATGAACTATTAAATGCTTTTCATGATTTGTATGGTGAATGTAGAAAATTAGCTACGAAAAATAAAAATCTTAAAAAGATAAATCTGGAAATGTCAGAAGAAAGAAATTCTTCCGCTAAAATGAGAGACAAATTAAACTCTGAGAATGAACGCTTAAGATTAAATTCGGAAGAATTGATTCAGAAAAATCAGAATTTAATTAAAGAAAATCAAAACTTAAGTGAAGAAGTTAACCAATTGAAATCTTTTATTAACAAATTCACTGTAAGTTTAGAAAGATTAAAAACGATGTTTGAAAGCCAACATGCTGTTTTTGATAAATCAAGACTTGGTTGGATTCCTTTGCTCAATAATAAACCCCTAAAGAAAAAGGTTATCAATTCGCCAAGCAAACCATCAAATAAGATAACTTATTTCAAACATAAAAAGATTGGGCATAAAAACTTTACCTATGGTTCTAATACAAGCAAATCAAATGATAAAATTATTACAATTAAACAGATTTGGATTCCAAAAGGAACCATATGCACTAACTCCCAAAGACCCAAGCAAGCTTGGGTACCTAAAATGAAAAACTGAGATTATCTTGCAAATGTGTCAAAGCAGCCCTTGAAACTCATGTGAAACTCTTAATTGGGTGCCATGGCACGTGACTTATAAATAAATGTTATTTCATCATTTGTGAATGTAATTTAAATTGTCATTTTATGTCTTGATATGCTTAACTTTATAAATTCAGTTAGGCTATTGAATATTTATTAAATGCCTTGTATGTATGACAAATCTTATCTACACGATCTTAGCATGAAATTTTCTAGTGCTTGCATGATGATAAGAAAACAATGAATGAATATGTATAACTTTCTCCTTCAAGTTTTCAAAATCTAAATTTTCTCTCTAGTATAAATGATAGATGCTGATTTCATGCCTTCATGTTAAAACTTCATTGAGCATAATCTTTGTATCCATGATTAATATCTTTCTCTAAAATTATCTCAAATTCTACTGATTAATTGTAACATGTCATGCTTAACTTGATCATAAAAATCTTTTAAAGCATGAATATTAATTCTTTTAAACTATCACTCATAAGTCAAAATAAAATCCTAATTGCTCTAAAAGAAGATTGCTCAACTCCCTGAAACATGATTATTAGTGTTGAAAACTAAATCATAATCAAAATTTTTGATAGAAACAACTGTTTAAGATAATTTGATTAAAACTCAACTTGTATATCTTATTGATAATTATCTTAAGCAAATAGAATCTAAGCTAAATTAATTCTGAAAATAAAAATTTTTTTTTGACCTTGATGAATCCTTCTATTGCCTCACATGCTTGTCCTTGAACCATTTTACTTAATGAAGTTATCTCTTTAGTTCAAGTGACTTGTGCTTGCTTATATTTAGACAATCTCTTGAGTAAAGTGACTTAATATTCAATTATTGTCATATCTTATGTTGAGTCATCTAGCTAAGAAATATATTGTATGAATGTTTTGTATCTTGAAGAAACTAATGACTTTCCTTCAAGAAAGAAAAAGATTTCATTAATGATACAGGATTTATGAGCAAGAAATTTCAACTTGAAGGACACCTCGATGAAAGATACAATAAACATTCCCTTGCAAACAAAAAAAAAAAGGAGATTTTCTTCAGCCAAGGGTGTAAAGAATCTAAAAGGTATTTGGCTTGAAGAATGCTAAATGCATTGGTAATCTAAACCCTTCTCTTGTGAGTTAGTTGAGCAAAATTAATAGTCTAAAATTATATGGTAGCATGATTAAACATTTAATTGCTAATCTTCTTGATATCATGCTTCATTCTCATGCTAATGATAATTGTTTCATGGTATGATTAAATTGAAGTTCACTTTTGCCTGTATAATGCATAACCATGAAATACACAAGTTTATGCCTCAAGTTTCAAATTCAAAATAACTTGTGATAAGCTATGAATCATTGGGCATAATGAAAATGCTGTTTGCATGATATATATTTATATGCAGCATATTAGATTAATTCTTTATTCTGCTCTTTCATGTAACTACTTGAAAATAACAAAAAGAGAGAGAGATAAAGAAAAAGAAAATGAACATTGCTCAGAAGAAGTAAAAGCTAAGTAAATACTCCAATCTTAAGTAAAAGCAGCGCAAGCATAATATATTCAGCATATTTGTGAGACTTGTGTGAACATTCTTTTGGAAGGGATAAAATCCGTAATTAATTATATTTAACTAGGGAGAGTTTGGAGTGAATATCTTGTTGCTAAAGAGAACAGTTTAACATTTCTACATTGCTCATTATAGGGATGGTGCCAATGGGGAGGCTAGTGGTAGTACCCGGCACTATTTGACCCAACTATTCGGTGTAGGGCATATTAGGGACGGCACAAGAGGGAGGCTAGTGGTAGTACCTCGTGCCCCTTCCAACTCCACCGGATAGGGAGCAAATAGAATATAGAGCATAGAAAAGTAAAACCGAAAAATAAATGAAGATAATCAAAATGTTCATTGAATGGTTAAAGAAAGAAATTAAAAATTTGGGGAATGAATGATAAATAAATGAAAATATATAAGAAGGTTGTGAAAAATCAAATGAAGTTTCAATCACTTGAAAACACACCTTAAGGATAAAATCAGTGCTAAATTGTATTTAAATAAAAAAAAAATTTATTGAAAAGAATTGATTTTGATCCATGACATGCTTGTTATGTTTTGCATACTTTGAATTATATATTTTCAATATTCAGTTTGAAATGCTTCATGCTTGAATAATTTGATTGAAACATGTTTCTACCAATAGCAAATTTATTTTTCTTTATAACACTCATAATTTGGAATAGGCTTTAACTTTGTATACAAGTTTTTGCTTCACCTTTGACTTCGAAATAACTTGTGCCTCAAAGCCTAATGAAAATTGTTTTACTTGTATTCTATACTCATCAATGATATGTTGGATTTCTCTTGTACTCTCTTGATCAAAAATAAAATTTCTTATTAAATCGGTTCCAATGCTTGAATGTTTGAAAAATTACATAAAAAATTTTTCTAAAAATATTTTTGAAAGAAATTTTAGATTTGTCGTTCATGATCACCTTTGAAATCTGAAAGTTGAATATATTTATAAATAGAAGAAGAAAAGGATAATCTGAATTTGCAAATTAGGCAGAATGAATTGATTATAATTTATCTTTCAACTTGCCTAACATTAGTACATAATGTCCTCCAATTTGTACCAAAATTCAATATGAATTACAAAGATTCTGGATGTGCTCTAATATTTTTGAAATATGTGTTTTCAATCTTAATGATTTAAGATGAGCTACAATGTGAAGATACATATCTCAAATTACAACTTTGAAAGCCTCCTTGAGAATCTTTATGAAATTCAGAATCTGATTTTGTATAAAAGCTTAAACTCAATATAAATTTCTAGATAAAACTACAGCTTAAGAAAAATAGAATAATTCTGATGCCTTGATTGCTTGCCCCGATACGCATCTGAAACATATCATTTCTTATCTTCAAAGTGTACCAATATTGGTCTGAATGATGTGTCTTTCGATGATCTTGATTGCAAACAAATATTTTTAATATATGATTTTATTTTAATATTGAAAAGATTTATTGTGCTTCATATATTCATTGCTGAAAAACTATGACTAAGAAATTAATACTTTGAATATACACTCCTGCATAATTAAATGCTTCCATCAAAAAAAAAAAACTATTTTTAAGAAAAGAGTGAATGATCTTAAGTCTAGAAATATTTCAGCTCACTCAAATGATTCTTAAAAGAAAGAAAATGTAAATACTTTTGAAAGAATTTGAGCTTCAAATGAATCATTTTCTGATTAATATTTCAGTACATTTTCTCAAAGATTAAGAGGAAGCATAACTTGTTCTTAAAAGATTAAAAAGAGTGATTGCTATAAATTTTGAATAATTCTAGATCACTCTACATTCTTGATATCATAAAGTTTCAGTTTTATTCACGTTTATCATTAAAATCTGAAATTCAACAAAAGATAAGAATAATTAAAGAAGAATGCATCTTTTAAGGGGGAGCTTTAGATATTCAGTATCTTATCCTAAAGTTACTTTAATTTGATGCATACCTTGAATTTTATAGATTAATTAATTAAGAGGGAGAAAGAAAATTTCAGAGGGAGAGATCATATAGAACTTAATCATGTAAATTCACAACTAAAGATAAAAGAAAGAATACTAAATGTAAAGTGGTATTAAACTTTGTGCTTCATTGAATATCTTTTGAAAGTTGGATTTTTATCTGTACTTAATTTGTAAACCACTTGTTTTGAAAACTAAGTGAAAAGGATTCCAGTTGTCTTAGCATTGAAAATTTACTTTGGAATCCACTAATGATCTCTTATTGGCTTGCACTTTAGTGTTTCAATCATGAGCCAATTCATTTTAATTGATTTTGATGCTATGATCTTTAAAGGAGTAAAAGAAAGTCATTAAGAGAGGTTTAAAAGAACTTTCAAAGCCCTGAATTTTATATATCCTACATTGCATAAATTCATGTCTTGGTATCTATGCTCCAATACTTTTATATCATGAAAGAACTTTGAAGTCATTAAGAATTAAGGATTCAACATAATCTTATATTTTTTGAGTATATAAGTTTTGATCTTTATCTGCTCTTATACTATACTCTAAAAATTAATTAGATTGCTCTCATGTTGCTATATACTTAATATATTAAAAAAAAAGGGAGGATATTGGATTTTCATTCGTGCTTTCTTTGAATATTATTCTTGATACTCCTTGAAATAACTTGAAAAAGATTCCATCTACACTTGATTTCAAAACTATCTTTGGAATCTACATTTAGAGATCACTTCTGGCTTACATTCTAAATATCTCATTCCTAAAGCCAAACACATAGAAATAAGATATCATTTTATTAGGGATCATGTGCAAAATGGAAACATATGAACATATATGCACTGAAAAACAATTAGCCGACATATTCACAAAACCCTTGAGTGAAGATAGATTCTGCACGCTAAGGAGGAAATTAGGCATATGTGATCCATCTTATTGAAGAGATATAAAAGGAAGCAAACAATCTCATGATACATTCCTCTCATTTCTAAAAACCTATGAAACATGAGTCAAACTTGTAATCTATAGATTCTTTACTCATGTATCATTGTCCCATAAAGAGTTTATAAGGATTGGAAGCAAGGAAAACATTTTAGAAGCAAAACGGAAGAGAAAAGAAAAATTCTGCACTTGGGTCAACCCAACCCAGAATAGGGTCGACCCAACGTTGAGTCGACCCAAGAAATTTCTTGAGTCGACCCAACGTCGGGACCCCACTGTTAAAAGGGGGACCCGTGAGCTATCTAGGGCACTGTTTACCCTTTGTCCTCTTCCGAAAATCCTATTTTCCACTCTCAATTAGAGTCTCCCTAGGCTGATCTTAGCATCTATATTTAGAGCCTAGGCTAGAAATCTAGTTCTCGTATGTATCTTGCCTTTTCTCATATGTATCTTGTTTTTTCCCTTATGAATCTTGTCTTTCCCTTATATCTTTAAATCTTGATTGTGGAACATTGTACTTTTCATCATTTTGAGCATTAATATATAAAAATGTTCCTATTTTGATCAATGAAGTCTGAAGTTTGTTCTTTATTGCATCTTTTCCTATATATATATTTTTGATGATAACAAAAAGGGGGAGAAGAGAAGGAAAGAGTATATAAAAGAGAAGAGAAGGAAAGAGTATATAAAGGGAGAAGAGGAAAGAGTATATAAAGGAGAAGAGAAGGAAAGAGTATATAAAAGAGAAGAGAAGGAAAGATAGAGTATATAAAGGGAGAAAGAGTGTATAAAGGGAGAAGAAAAGAGTATATAAAGGGGGAGACGAAAAGATAGAGTATTCACTCTAAGAAAAGAAAGAGTATTTCATTTGAGAAGAAAGAGTATTACTTTTGTGAGAAAGAGTGAGTAAAGAAATTATGTAAAGAAAAGAGAAATAAATGGGCAAACAAATTGAAAATCATATAAGAAAGCTTATACATCTAAGGGGGAGCAATTTGTAACAATGAAATTGACTAAATCAAAAATTTCCATCAAAGTTCAGAATTTGGCACATATAAATTCAGAATTTGGCACGCACCTCTCGCACCCCGATACATAACCTGAAACTCAGAGTTTATCTCCAATTTTTGAAGTTTCATTGCTAATGAATTATAAATGAAAGGGGGAGTAATTCAAAAAGTCAAATTGGCAATATTTGAATGATATAGGGGGAGATTTCACAAGTATATATGAAAAGCTGAAATTCAGCAATTTAATCCCTTTTATAAACTGATTTTAAAGACAAGTATCAATAGACTTATACTCTTTATTTTGTAATCATCAAAAAGGGGGAGATTGAGGATGATAGTGTTATTTTGATGATTAACAAGCAATTATCTAGAGTATGCTATAAGTTAAATTGATACTTCATTTATAAGTTCATTACTCTCAGTATATTTGGTTAATTGAAAATAGATACATGACCTTGTTCATTTGAATGAATCTAACCTTGAGAATGCAGCAAAGTGTGGATTGAGTCGACCCAAAGGATGATTAGGTCGACCCCGGCACATCAAGAAATCATTTGGCACACTTCTGCAAAAATGGCACAGATGAACAGTGAGTTGGGTCGACCCAAGGAAAGCATGAGTCGACCCAAACATCAAGATCCTCAAACAACTCAGAAAATGGTTCTCTGGATTTACTGAGAGGGTCGACCCAAGAAGAAGTTGAGTCGACCCAAGTAAACCTTGAGTCGACCCAAAGAAAGGTTGAGTCGACCCAAATGAAGAAAGGCTGAAATTCAAGATTCTGAATTTTCTGAAAGTTGGGTCGACCCAAGAAAAGTTTGAGCTGACCCAAGGTTGAGTCGACCCAAGAAAAGTTTGAGCTGACCCAAGGTTGAGGCGACCCAAAGAAAGGTTGGGTCGACCCAAGGGAAGGAAGGCTGAATTTCAAGTTTCTGTGTTTTCTAAGAGGGTCGACCCAAGGAATGTTTGAGTCGACCCAAGTGAAGGTTGGGTCGACCCAAGGACAGGTTGAGCCGACCCAAACACGGGCTGAACATAACGGCTAGTTGTGCAGAAATGCTTTTTGGACTCCCAACGGCTATAAACGGCTAGTTTCTTCAATCCAACGGTCAGAAAGGACTATTTGGAGGTTGGAGAAGTATTTAAGAGGGAGTATTCATCAGAGGAAGCAAGCTTTGGGGAAAATACATCAAGTGCATTCAAGAGAGAACCCTAGCAAGACAAGCTTCATCAAGAGCTTCATTCAAGAATCAAAGAAAGGGATTGAGCAGATTCAAAGAGGCATTAAGAGCTCCTTCCCCCATTGAAGAGTGAAGCTTCCTTGACAAAGAAGAGAGAAGCCACTTCAAAGCGATAAATATTTTCTAACTCTTCTTTGTAGTTTATATTGTTTTATATACTCATTTAGGAGTTTGAATCTTTCTTTTTGTTTGTCAAACTACTTGTTGTAAGGTTTGTTGGTAAGCCCGTAAAACCAACATTGTAGGTTGTTGGTAAGCCCGTAAAACCAACGTAGGTTGTTGGTAAGCCCGTAAAACCAACGTAGGTTGTTGGTAACCCCGTAAAACCAACATAGGTTCTTGGTAAACCCGTAAAACCAATTGTGAAGGTTCGTTGGTGAGCCCGTAAAACCAACATAGGTTCTTGGTGATACCGGAAAACCAAATTGTAAAGGTTTTGGATTGTGAGCCCGGAAAACAATCCTACTGTAATCCGAGGGGTTATAGTAAAATTCCCAAGGGGACGCTTGGGGAGTGGACGTAGGTGCCTTGGGGTGCACCGAACCACTATATATCGCTGTGTTTGTGTTGTGCTTGTTCTTATGCTTATTCTTGCATTATCTTTCATCTTTACTCTAGTTTAATTCATTCAAGTAATTTATGAAAGCATTCACCGCACTTAATTACGAAAGTTTTTAAAAGCACTAAAATTTAGAAAAACCCAATTCACCCCCCCTCTTGGATTGTCACCTTGGGCAACACTGGACACGAGGGATTTTTCAGGACTTACAAGAGGCTGAGCCAGAGCTGTACGTGGGTAGGCATGAAGGCAGCGGTTAGAGCTTATGTACAGCAATGCGATGTGTGCCAAAGGGCGAAGGCGGATTCACTGCGACCTGCGGGTCTACTTCAGCCTTTACCGATTCCTGATCAAGTTTGGGAGGATGTGTCGATGGACTTCATTGAGGGGCTGCCATTAGTTCGAGGGTACTCTCGTTGTGGACCGCCTCAGCAAGTATGCCCACTTTTCGGCGCTCGCACATCCATTTTCTGCTCGACGGGTGGCAGAGGTCTACATACGGGACATTGCTCGATTACATGGTATGCCTCGGACTATTGTTTCTGATCGTGACCGCATTTTTGTTAGCGCATTCTAGCAGGCTTACTTCAAACAGCAAGGGACGAAGCTTGCCATGAGCTCGGCTTACCACCCTCAGACCGATGGGCAGACGGAGGTGGTAAACCGCTGCATCGAGTAGTACTTGCGCTGTATGATTGGTGATCGGCCCCGAGAGTGGCTTTCTTATTTACCTTGGGCCGAGTATTCGTACAACACCGCTTTCCACTCAGCCATAGGGATGACACCCTTTGAGGCGGTGTATGGACGAGTACCACCGACGCTGCGAGTTTATGATCCACTGTCACATGCGGACCGAACATAGGCAGATTTCTATGGGCAGCCCTATTTGTTGTTATCCGGTTGAGGCTGGAGAAACAACGGACTAAATAAATAAAAGTATTAAGAAATCACTTTGATATCCCTAGCGTAGTTTGTAGTCTGCACTCTATGTTGATTCGGAACACTACAACAAAAATTGGTTTTTCCGACTCTTACCTGCCGACGTAAAAAAGAAGCATCAGCAATTTGGGCACCACGCCAAAATTTGCCAACGCTTTTTAGTAGTGTCAGAAGAAATCTAGATTAGACGATGCTTATGAGCATCGTCAGAATCCTACAACACTTGAAAGTGTCGTCGGAAGCCCTCCCAGCATTTCTTAGCTAAGACGATGCCTTAAAAAGCGTTGTCGGAGGCCTAATCATTCCCTCTCTAACTTTCTCCCAAGACGACGCTTTACAAAGCATCATCGAAGGCCTAGTCATCTCCGAGCAAATCTCCTCCCCAAAGGCCACGCTTTAAAAAACGTCGTCAGAGGCCTAATAGCCAACTAAGATGATGCTTTCTAAAGCGTTGTCAGAGAACCCCCCCCACTCCCTCTCTTCCTCTCCGATCCCAACCCCTTCTCTCTTTCTCTCTCTCTCGCGTGCGTGCGCGCACACACGGAGAACAACAATCCCTAACCCCTTTTTTTTTGGTATAAATCCCTAACCCCTTCACCCAGCCGCCATCATCCCCGACCCTGCCCCCTCCCCCCCCCCCGGTTAGTCTTGGGCAAAGGCTTTTGGCTTTCACACCCTTCGATCCCATGGTAGCAACGGGGCGCGAAGGGGGCACCCGAAATCTAGGATTTTCTCCGAGTCCCAAACCGAGGTTAACCTTCTCTGAGTGCTTATTTCTTCTCCGTTCTTCCTCCTGAGTTGGGATTTTGAGGTTGATTTCTGTGTTGAAATCTTCAATCCATCATTTTCGTTTGGACTTTCTTCAATTGAAGGCCTGAGATTTTTGTATCCATCGTTTTGATTTATATATCTAATTCCCTCCTTTTCTCTTTCTCGTCGCTTTTTTGAACATATTTCTGGAGATCTGCCTTCTGAGCCAGGATTTGTTTCATTTTAGGGATTTGAAGTTTTCGAAGCTCTTAGGATTTGAAGTTTTGATCTCGATGCCTTCTAATCCCCTCCTGTATCTAATTTGTTTTTTTAGAAGCTATTTGGAATCAAATCTTTAGATTTTTTTTCCTATAATCTGTTTAACTCGCATGCGAGTGATCCAATACTGTTTTTTGTTTGTCTGATTCGAACTAGAAAAAAGTGGAAAACTCATCAAAATCTGCTGACCCAAAGATTGATTTTGATGATCACAAAATCTTGAAGTATAATTACTAATGTTTGCGTTGCAAGAAGAAAGATAATTTATTTTGCAAGAGACATAACAAGTTGGAAGAATAGAAGAAGGCCTCAAAAGCTCTCAAAAAGTTGAAAGAAAGCTATACTTCATTGACCCAAGTTTCAAGTTCAAAGAATTCAAGTTGAAGGAGCAAATTCAAAGAAAGATTCAAAAGAATAGTCCTCGAGTCGACTCCTGGAAGTTCAAAGTCGACTCTGGCACTCTAGAGTTTCAAGGAACAGTGCTCGAGTCGACTCCGGGACTCTGCAAGTCGACTCCGGGACTCTGCAAGTCGACTCCGATTGAGAACAGACAAAAAGATAGAGACTTGATTTTCAGTGCTACAGTTCTCGAGTCGACTCCAGCTACAGTCGAGTCGACTCCCAGCTACAGTGTCGGGCAGACTCCTATTCACGAGTCGACTCCTGCTTCAGCTGAGTCGACTCGACCATGCTGGAAGGCATAACGGCTAGTTTTTTCTTAACTCCAACGGCTCTATTTTTGTCTCTAACGGCTAGATCTTTGTTCCCACGCCATCCAAAGCTTTAAAAATCAAGGAGGGAGCTAGGGGAGAAGTTAAGAAAGTGGGAGAGAACACATAGGAAAGAGATTTAAAAAAGATTTCAAGAGAAACCTCCCAAAAGTATAAAAGGGTCATTCAAAGCAAAAGAGAGAGAAGAAGAGCATCTGAGTGAATCCCAAGGCTTCCTCTCCAACTGTGTGCTGCCTCAGTGATCCTCTACCTCGTGCGAAATCAAAAGAGGGTCAAGTAAAGAAGAAGCCGAGTTTCTTCATTTACAAAACTTGTTTGAGGGCTTCTTCTCTTTACTCTATTTGTTTACATTGTTATATCTGCTTGTTTAAGAAGCTTGTATTTGTTTTAAACTCTTGTTCTAATATCTTGTAACTTGATTTAATCAAGGGATTGAATCAAGTGGTTAAGGTTTGTTGGTGAGCCAAAGAAAAAACCAACGGTGTAAGGTTGTGGTTGGTGAACCGGAAAAAACCAACTGGGTTTGATTATGAACCCGGAAAAACAATCGAGTGGTTCTAGTCGGTGAGCCTGTAAAAACCAACCGAATTCGTTGTGATCTCGTGAAAACAACAAGTTAGGTTGTGAGCTTGTAAAACAACCGGCTGTAATCTGAGGGATTATAGTGAAATTCCCAAGAGGTCTTGGGGAGTGGATGTAGGTGCTGGGGTGCATGTTAGATGTATGCCCTAGAAGCCAATCTGGCTGACATATTATTAATTCTGGAACATGATTTGTACTTGACTTTATTATTATTGAATAAATAAAAGGCATCTTTTTCATTCATATTGTTATTGTGTCTATGAATCGTCCAAGGAATTAATAAGATGATGATGCATATTCTCAAGAGTTAAAAATTTGAGCCATGTATCATTGGTGATTAATTTCTAAACGCTCCTGATCGATGGATCATCATGAGGACGGTGATCGATCCGATGAGATCAGTGCACACATTACTTTCCCTGTGGATGGATGAGACTCGAGTTCACGGTGTGGGAACACTGAAATAATAGTGTAGGTGCTTGTTAGAGAACAAGGGTACTGAGCGTGACCAATACAAGAAGTCACTTGGATGTCTATCCACTCGTCAGTGACTCGCTTGATGTTGCAGTAGTGTGACTGGTCCTTTGATCTGCGGTGCTTCGGCTACTCACAGTGAGGTTATTGTAGTTTGACTGCACATACACATGGCCTCTAGGCATATGGGACCATGCAGTGTAGATTGGCTGTAATAGGTTCACTGTAGGAGTAGGGTATGCACCTATATGGAATCTATCGACCTTGGTAGATAAGAAGAGATCCTATGTGATTTATAAGACTGAGTTCGTAAGACCTCGGCCGGGGCAGTATGCACAGTGGAGAAAGAGTTTTCCACTCTCGAACTAAAGTCGAATAAACCTTCACATACGACAGACGATGGGGTTTGACGAGTTGTCCATGACCTCCATCCTGTAGGGATCCACGATAGTAGGACTGAATCACACGTTAACTGCACCTAAAGGTTCATTATTCTATTCTGCTGGGTAGCCACTACATACTGCTAGGTGTCACTGGTGGATGGTGAAACTCACAAGGAATATCTCGATGATTGATAAACCCTAATGAGTTGAGTTGGAATCATTCCGACCCATTGAAAGGAGTTTTCAATGATATTGTGATAGAGATCACAATATATCTCACTACCAGTCAGAATAGAACCTATGGGGTCACTGATCGGTTCTTTCAATTTTGAAAATAAATCATGCAATAGCACGTACCCTGTAGGATAGTGATTACGGGTGTCGGTCCACAGGGATTGTAGAATAAGTTATTTTTATTTTAAAAATAAATCAGGAAGAAGAATTTGCTAACTTGATTTAACTAAATTAAACTATGAGTGCGAATTAGAATTTATCAGAATAAATGGATCTAGGGTTTGGAGTCCACCACATAGCATTGCATCAGGGTTTGTGTTCTTTATTTTTTTATCTTTTGGAGGGGCATGCAATATTGGCTACGAGCCTTTTAAAATAAAAGCATAAATAGTGTTAGGAAGATCCATCTTCGGTGTAGCATGAAGTGTCTACCTAAGTATGCTAATCTAGGATGCAGCACACTTCATCTTCCTAGGCATGGATCATCTTAGACTACTTTAGCAAACATGATTAGTAACTTGCATGCTCAAAGTTTAAATATCATAAAGAAATATTTCATTGAAAATAAGAATTTAAACAAGCTCCAAAATAATAAAGAAAATAAGAACTACAATGCCCTGATACATTGCTAGGGCTTCATCCAGCTCTAGACTAGATGTTTAGCCGAGCATGGCTTTCGGACGACCTCCCATCTTCAAATGAAAGCCTTCACCTCTCATTATTCCCAATATATCACAAAATATTCTCTTTCCCCCCCTCTTTTTCTTTTCTTTTCTTCTCTTCCGAACAGAGCCTCCTCTGTTCTTCCCACCGTCGCCTCCCTTTGCCACCGAACGCCCCCCCTGCTTTTATAGTCGTCCAGTGTGCTCATTCGGGAAGGAAGAAGAGATCACGGGTGGCTGATTCCGGGGCATGATGCTGGAGGGCAGCTCGCGGACGAAAATGGCGACTGGCTGGATCTCGGGAGGAAAGCATGATCCGTGGAGCGCCGAGTCGAATGCAGATGGCCGGATCAATGGAGCTGGCCGCTGGATCGATGGGAGGTTGACGTGCAGACGGGATAAGGTGAGATGGCCGCGGGATCAACGGAAGGAGCTGGACAAGCCGATCACGGACGGCTGGGCAGACGATGATCGCGGAGAGGGCTGAATCACAAAGATTTGATGGCGGAGGAGCTGGGAAGAGAGGCTGCACCGGCTGATGGTGGAGAAACAGGATGCTGGGGGGAGCGGAAGAAGAAAGTGGCTGGATCCATGGCGTGATACGCTGGGACGCGATGCTGTCTCGGATGCTCGGAATGGCAGCCATGCGGAGGCGCTGGTCACAGCGTGGAGCTGGAAATCCGGAAGAGGAGATGCCGCACGTGGTTGATGGCGGAGGAGCTGGAAATCCGGAAGAGGAGATGGCATGAACGCAGTGGGCACGCAGTTGGAAAGCTGGGAAGGATAGACAGCGGGAGGAAGGAGATAAACAGTGACATAGTTTTATTATTATTATGATTATATTTATTATTTTATTATATATATTTTCTTTTGTAACACTGTTCATAGGAACAATGTTTCACGGGACACTGCTTATATGAACCGTAAATCCAGTGATTCTTTCTGAAATTATTTTTATTTATTTTATTATATTCATTATTTTTTCCTCTCTTTTTTTTGTTTTAAATTTATAAATTTTATATGAAGGCAGGTAAGGAATTGGTTGGGAATTGGCTTTGGATTTGAGGTGGGTCATGATCGTTGATTTGCTTGAACTTGTTCTCGAGCTCAATGTTATTTAAATTTAATTCTTGCTAAACTGCTTCAGACCGAACTCGACCAGATAAAATAAACAAGACTGTGACTCAATAAAAAGGGTTACTCAAACCTTTTTCCATACAAAAGTAATTAATTATAACTTTCAATCTAATCAGGACCAAAACCCATTTAATTATACCCTTAGCTTGATTTCAATCCCATCAGGTTACCGAACCGGATCAACACAATCTCCTCCTTATATGTTTTCATGAAAGATCGCAACCAGGAGAGAGACAAGTTCAGAGTCTGTTTTAAGAAAAGAATTATTTACTTCTTACCATATTTTAAATTTATTTCAATATTTATTCAATTTCATGATAAAATATGTATTTATCAGTTTAAGAACATTGATAAGTGCTATGGAAAGATAGCTAAATTATAAATTATTAAGCACTTATCAGTCACACACACTAGAAGTATTGACCGATCCGATGGTTGAAAAGTGATTATGAATCACGAGTAATCAATTCAATTGATAATAAATTGAAGAAGGAACAATGGAAATTAATTAATTGGACTTAAACACGAATCCTACTTGGAGTAGGATTCCTGGAGTCCTAATTGGATTAGGACTGGGAGTCCTACTTGAAGTAGGACTGGGATTTCTACTTGGAGTAGGATTCCTACAATCCTAATTAGATTAAGATTTTGAATTCAATTTGGATTCCTACTTAGAATAGGATTCCTAGAAGTCCTAATTGGATTAGGACTTCGGATTCAAATTAGAGTCCTAATTGGATTAGGACTAAAATTATATAAGTCCTAATTGGATTAGGATTTCTTAAGTCCTAATTAATTATTAATCTAATGAATCAACATGACTCCTAATTGGGTTAGGATTGAAGAGTTCAATTGAGTCATGGTTCATTCAAGTTCTAATTGGATTAGGACTAGCATAGATTGAACCCGATTGATTCATGATTTGGTTAAACCGTAATTGGATTAGGACTAAACCAAATAGGGGCATCCTAAATCCTCCTCTAATCCTCCTTAGAGGAGGATTAGGGCAAGCCAATAGTAGGGCCGTACGCCCCCTCCTCCTTCTCTTCTTTGGCGCGGCAAGACAAGAGGGGCCAGCGCCCCTCTTGGAAGGTTATCAAGGAGCTCCTAAAAGTTAGGAGCTCCACTTACTTTATAAAGGGGTATGGGAGGCACCTACAGCATTCATTAGAATTCCTCTTCCCTTTGTGCCGTGGCCTCCTCTCTCCCCTTTCCTTGGTTCAGCCGCAAGCATGAAGAGGAGAAGAAAGAAGCTTGGTGGCCTCCTCCCTCCTCCTTTGCATCATCCAACGCAAGTGAAAGCAAAAGGGTGCAAGGAGCTTTGATTCTTCTTCAAACTTCATCCTTCTTCTTCCTCCTCCCAAGCACAATCAAGTGTTGATCAAAAGGGAGGAGATCAGCCATCAAAACGAATCTCTACAAGGGAGCTAGCACCCTGGGGAGATTGAAGCGTTTGGATTGGTCCTCTGCTTCGTGTGGATACCCGTAGAGGCCGGACGCGTGAACGGCTTCAAGCGAACCTTCATCCTAAACCATGAACTTCAGTTTGCGGTGATCATCTACCTGCACAAGGTGAAGATCTGATCTTCCTAATGTAGTTAAAAGTTTTTAATTCTAATCTATCTACGAACGGTTATTGAACAACGTTCATGGGATGAACGTGTGATCCTGCGCATGCCTCTTCCGCTGCCATCTAAATTTTTTTTAATTTTCTGCAGCATGGGCGGATTTTCAACAGTGGTATCAGAGCCTAGGCATCGTAGATTAAGGTAAGGATTAATTATTAATAGGCATCTTAGATCTGAAATTTAAAAGGTTATGCATGCTGAAAAATTTCTGCATGCAGATTTTTCAGGGTTACTGATTTTTGCATGCTGATTTTTATGTGATAAATTGATGATTCTAATTGCATTGTTAATGGGATTACAAAGTTTAGAATCATGATTAGCATGATCAGCAACCTATGTCATAACATAATCAATTAAGTTTCAGATCTGAAAAGTATAATTGCTGCATGTGGTGATGATCATAGGATTCAAACCCTTTTGGTATCAAATGTAATGACCTGCGATGTGATCTGTAATGTCATGTAATTTTTCCAGAAGCTTGCATGCATCTTATTTGATGTTTTGAGAGGCCTGCGTGCCTACTAAAAGGGATGTAATTTATTATTTTTTTTATTTTATATCTGATTGTATTTCTGTGATGTGATGTACGTCGACGATCAAGTCGAAGATAGTGCATGAGATGAACGGCGATCTGAGCGATTGATGGCGATTGGATCAAGAGTTGGTCAAGGATCGAATCAAGGAGGCTTGGAACCAATTCAAGAGTTGAAGACCAACTAATCGATTGACGTGCATGTGCTTGTAATATGACCTAATTAGAATCCATGATCATCACCTATTTAAAGTTTAGCTTTAATTATTATTGCGATTATAACTGCCTGCGATGTGCCGTTTGCATGTGATGTGAATGAGAGTGGCGTAGATAGGTTTACATGTGATGTAGCAAACCCAATGAGACCTAAACTAAAACCTCCTCAATCAAGTCGAGAGTGAACCAACATGAGCGAGCCATATTAGATTAATTGATCTAATTGGTATCAAGGAAAGCATGAAAGGTGGTTACTTAATTAGAACCTTACTCTCTGAGTAAGGAGAGCCTCCCACCTGCTTATCTGGCCAATTGTTCGTTTACCTCTTATGAAGAGCTCAAGTTGCAAACACTAAGACCTGATTAACCGATATTATGTTCATAGGTCTTCCACCGTAATAGAGCTGCTAAGGTCTTTCTGATGTTGATTTGTTTTGGCTGAACACAGTGGGCAAGTTGCATCGGGGGGCTGGACCTCTCTATAGACATGAGATGTTGTAGAGGTAAAGATGGGGTTGGGCACCAATAACTCTTAGGTGAGGACCCAATGACGACTTTATTTCTATGGTTATACGGTGGGTCTGACTTAACTAAGGAATGGGACCAATAACTATTAGGTGAGGTCTTCATGACTTAGAGACCAAGTAGCACTGCAACATGCTTGAGAAGTATTGTACAAGAGTTGTACTTTCATCAATTTATGTGTCACTAATAACTGTTAGGTGAGATGGCATGTAAATCGGTGGGACCATAGTGAAAGAGTAGATGCCCTATAAGCCAATCATTTGATGGGTTTCTCTTTGTAATCCTCCAAATCTTGTACTTTGACACTCGATATATATCAATAAAGGCATTGTGTTTCTGTAGGGTTCTAGCATGTCATAATGGGCAGCGGAAGCTAGGAATTTTAAAAATTTTCTTAATAAAGTCCCTATGTATGAAACCCTTTTAAGCCTAGATCACCTTAATGATTACAATCAAATAATATAAAATAAATGCAGAATTAGTAGAATACCTCAAACGCTAATCCAAAGTGTATAATCTCCACGAGGCGTCCATATGTCCGCCCTCCAATGGTGATCCACACGAAAACTTGATCAAGACTTTAGCTCCAAAGACTTTTGATCCTTAATGCAGAATTCTTCTAAAGAACTCTAATGGCTTGCTTTCCTTCCTTTCTATTTTTCTTTAGCCTTCTAAAATCACTTCTAATCCTTTTGCCCTAAGGAAGACCACCTTGTCTTGGCTTAGGACACACTAGAAGCAATGTTAGAAAGAAAGAAACTAATGTAAGAAAGAAGGGATATGAGAGAGAGAGAGTTGGATTGATTTCCGATGATTGAAAAACACCGGGAGCATTCCCTATTTATAGATGGCGTACGGATGCATTGTAGCCATCCATTCATGCATGAAGAGGGGCGTGAGATCAAGGGGTGTGTTATTTGATGAGAGGGCATATCAGAAGTAGTTAGGATAAGATGAAGTGCTTAGGATATGGCGCTTCATCCTTATCCATTCCCTAAGCATCTCTTCATGAAATCCACCGTACTCATGCCTCTCTTCATTTCTTCTCACGCATGAAAAATAGGGAGCATTCTCAACCATTGATCAAGGCTAGATGATGATCCAAAGGCCCTTATTGGTGGCGCCATAAGAAAGAAGGAGAGAGAGAATGATGCGGTTGAAGGGAAAGTAGTTAGGATAAGATGACGTGTCATCTTTATCCAATCCAAGTGGCGCTTCTTCATGAGGCGCCATTCTACATTCACCGTATTCCCTTCTTTCTCACGCCATCTGATGTTGACTAAGTCAATATCACAAGTCCATCACGAGATCATGATCTCCCATCATTCCATGATGAAGATCCAATGGCTCTAATCCATGGCGCCATCCATTTGATCCTTCTCTTCATCCAAATGTTGATCCAACGGTCAAAATTAAATATTTTATCAAATCTAATCCAATTAGACTCAAATCAAGCCAATTAGGTGCCCAACTCTTGGCTAACCCATATTAGAATATGATCTAATCAAATTAGATCAATTAAGAATCAGATTCGAATCCAATTCGAATCAGATTCGAATCCAGTTCGAATCAGGAGCTAAGGTTTGCAACACCTGCTAGGATGTTTATCTTGCAAACATGATCTAATCCAATTAGACCCTTGATAAGTTTTCTTGTGTGTGACCCATTGGGTTCCATACTTAGCCAGCAATAGGTGTGAGTGCGAGTTGACCCAACTTGATTAGAACTCTTCTAATCGATTTAAGTCCAAACTGCGCGAACCCGAACTTAACAATTAGAATCCTTTCTAATTGGTGATTGAATTAAACTCTTTAATTCGATCAAACCTATAAGACAAGATTAACGTCTAGCAACGTGTCATGTCTACCCGGAAAATATGGAATTTGGTGAAAATACCAAAAATACCCTTCAGTGGCAAGTTACCATGCAATTCAATCCTTTAATCAAACTGCATCCCAAATATATATATGAGTATGAATATATGTCAAACTCAATTTCATATTCATATTTTTCTTAATCTTTTAATGATAATTCAAATAATGAAACATTAGAAACACTTTCTAATTTTTATTCTGCTTTGATCAAAGGCTTCCTGAATTATCATATGATTAGAATAAATAGGATGCTATCTTCTCTTACTAGAAGTGATTAATTCCTTGTTGACCTACTCATAATCTTCGTACACAATCCACCATATCCAGAAGACCTCGTACATAACTTATTGTCATGAATGAGTGTAAACCAAAACATAGGTTCATGTGCACAAGATACCATGGTGATCTTAGGTCAAAGGATCAGTTGCACAACTCCCACTAAGAGAATCATCTTTTGACATGTAAGACTTCATAAGATTTCTCTTTGTAGGTCAATTCAGTGAACTCATTCTTCTAATGAGCACCCATATCTTTGTATTAGTGTCTCCACACAAATGATTGTGAGATCAATCATCCTCTGCATCGAGCATACATAAGACATGCCAGTCTTTCCGGTAATCATTGATCCCCGACTCAATGTACCAATGACTGGGAATATTTAAGATTAGGATTTTAGGATTTTAAGTCTCACTAGTATGATCTCATCATAGTCTTAAAACCATTGCCCTAATCTAAGGAGTTTATCATAAATATAATCAACAGCATATGATAAAACATAACACCTTTATTCATATTTAAATGTCATGTACATGATTTGGACAAATCAAAAGAAAAATCCTTCGCAATACATATTGCGATTGGCTTGTAGGGCATCTACTCTTTCAATCTTCCACTTGCACTAAAGCCAATCGCTCTTATATTTTATCCCCATACAATCGAGGTGGCGATCGAACTGCTGTTGTGGTAGAGCTTTAGTGAACGGGTCTGCTAGGTTGTTCTTGGTGTCTACTCGTTCAATGACTATGTCTTGTCTCTCGACAATCTCTCGAACAAGATGGAAGCATCTTAGAATGTGCTTGGATTTGTGATGAGACCTTGGTTCCTTCGCTTGAGCAACAGCTCCAGTGTTATCACAATAAACTGGGACTGGTCCAGCAATCTCAGAAACTACTCCTAACTCAGAGATGAACTTCTTCATCCAGACAGCTTCCTTAGCGGCTTCACTTACAGCAATGTATTCTGCCTCAGTAGTTGAGTCAGTTACAGTTTGCTGTTTGGAACTCTTCCAGCTCACTGCACCACCATTTAGGGTAAAGACATATCCTGAAGTGGACTTGCTATCATCTGGGTCTGATTGAAAACTAGAATCAGAAAATCCTTCTAGTTTCAACTCAGATCCTCCATAAACTAGAAAAATATTTTTAGTCCTTCTCAAGTACTTAAGAATATTTTTCACAGCTATCCAATGATCCTCTCCTGGATCAGCCTAGAATCTACTTGTTATGCCTAAGGCATAAGCAACATCAGGCCTAGTACATAGCATAGCATATATAATCGATCCTACTGCCGAAGCATAGGGAATAGAATTCATTCTATTCCTCTCTTCAGATGTCTTAGGAGACATCTTCTTAGAGAGACGTATGCCATGACTCATAGGCAAATAACCTCTTTTACTTTCTTCCATGTTGAATCTTTTCAGCACATTATCTATGTACCTAGACTGGGACAAGCCTAGCATCCTTTTAGATCTATCCCTATAGATCTTTATACCAAGTATATAGGATGCTTCTCCCAAGTCTTTCATGGAAAAGCTTTTTGACAGTCAAGTCTTGACCGATTGTAACATTGGAATATCATTTCCAATGATCAGTATGTCATCTACATACAATATTAAGAAGACAATGGCACTCCCACTAGTCTTCTTGTACACACATGGTTCATCCACATTTTTGATAAAACCAAACTCTTTGACTGTTGAATCAAAACGGATGTTCCAACTCCTCGATGCTTGCTTTAATCCATAAATGGATCTCTTAAGCTTGCATACTTGATTTGCTCTCTTACTTGAGACAAATCCTTCTGGCTGTGTCATGTAAACCTCTTCCTCAAGATAACCATTAAGGAAGGCGGTTTTGACATCCATCTGCCAGATTTCATAATCATAGTATGCAGCTATTGCAAGCAAAATCCGAATAGATTTGAGCATAGCTACTGGCGAAAAAGTTTTATCATAGTCAATTCCTTGCTTTTGCCTGAAACCTTTTGCCACCAATCTAGCCTTGTAGGTTTCTACTTGGCCATCTGCTCCAATCTTTTTCTTATAGACCCATTTGCAACCTATAGGGTTTACACCCTCTGCTGCATCAACCAAAATCCATACTTGGTTGGTATACATAGAATCTATTTCGGATTTCATGGCTTCTAGCCATTTGTCAGAGTCATTACTCATGACAGCTTCCGAATAGGTCAGAGGATCATTATTCTGAACAATGTGGGCTTCATCATTCTCAATGATGAACCCATACCTCTCAGGTGCTCTTCGCACTCTATCTGACCTTCGGAGAGGAGATATGTGCTGTGGTTGTACCTCATCAATGGGTACATCTGGTTGAAGAATTTCTTGTGTTTCTATTTGTAGGTCTTGAACTTCTTCAAGTTCAATTTTTCTATCCTTGCCCTTTTCTAAGATAAACTCTTTTTCTAAGAAAATGGCATGCCTACCTACAAAAACTTTTTGTTCGGTAGGATGATAGAAGATGTATCCTATACTATCTTTAGGATAACCTACAAAAATACATTTATCTGATCTAGCACTTAGCTTGTGTCCAAAATTTCTTTTGACATAAGCTTGACAACCCCATATCTTAAGATACTGAAGATTAGACTTCTTTCCTCTCCATATCTCATATGGAGTGCTAGGTACAGACTTAGAAGGTACCCTGTTTAATATTAGTGCAGCAGTCTCTAGGGCAAAATCCCAGAAGAAAATAGGAAGATCAGTAAAGCACATCATGGACCTTACCATATCTAATAGAGTACGATTCCTCCGTTCAGCTACACCATTTAATTGTGGCATATACGGAGGTGTCCATTCAGAGAGAATGCCCTTTTCTTTAAGATGATTTAAAAACTCACTAGAAAGGTATTCACCTCCTCGATCAGATCGAAGAATTTTAATACACTTTTCGATTTGTTTTTCAACCATACTTTGATACTCTTTAAACTTATCAAAAGCTTCGGATTTATGTTTCATAAGATACACATATCCGAACCTTGATAAATCATCAGTGAATGTGATGAAGTAAGAGTATCCACCTCTAGCTGGAGTTATCATAGGACCACATACATCTGTGTGTATAAGTCCTAATAACTCACTTGCCCTTTCTCCATGTCCAGTGAATGGAGACTTAGTCATTTTACCCATAAGACAAGATTCACAAGTTCCTAATGATTCATAATCATAAGGATCAAAGAACTCTTCTTTGTATAACTTGTTGATTCTTGATTCACTTATGTGACCAAGTCGGCAATGCCAAAGAAGGGTGTTATTTACTTCCTCTCTCTTTCTTTTATTGCTTTTATTAATATGAAAGACATTGTCATTAAGTAATAAAACAAGAAGACCATTTTCCATAATGCCATTGCAAAGATGCTTATTAGAAAAATAAATAGAGCAACCATTGCCCTTTTCATTAATTTCAAATCCTTTCTTTAACAACAAAGGAATGGAAATTACATTTCTAATAATTTTGGGCATATAATAACAATCTTCTAATTGTAGGAGCTCTCCCGAAAGTAACTCCAAGTTGTAGGTTCCAACAGCTTCAGCCTGGATGGACTCTCCTCCAGCGCCATACAGCTCGAAGTCACCTTTCTTCAAAATTTTAATTTTCTGTAGTCCATGCAAAGATTTGCAAATGTGAAAACCACAGCCGGTATCCAATACCCATGAATTTGAATTTGAAGAACTTAATGACAAGTTGGCATGTAACATAAACATACCTTTTGATGCAACTCTTGCATCAGTCTTCATACTTGCAAGAAAACTCTTGCAATTCCTTTTCCAGTGGCCAGCTTTGCCGCAATAAAAATAGGTACTTGATCCGGAGTTTTTCTTTCCTTTTTTCTTTTTGATGCTACTCTTGGGGTTCAATCGTTTCTTAGAACCCTTATTTTCCGATTTTCTTTTAGAAGTGCTATTTATAAGAAGGAGTGGACCTTTATCCTTCTTAATATGGCCTTCAGCTGTTTTGAGCATATTTAACAGCTCGGGCAGGGAGGTGTTCAGCTTGTTCATGTGAAAGTTCACAACAAACTGAGAGAATGAATCAGGCAGTGATTGCAGGATCAAATCCTGACTGAGCTCACTATCCATAGCAAAACCTAATTGACTTAATCTAGTGATTAAGTCTATAACCATAAGAACATGGTTTTGCACTGGAGTTCCTTCATTCATTCTAGCACGGAACAACTGCTTAGATATCTCATACCTAGCAGTCCTGCTTTGTTCTCCATACAACTCTTTTAAATTGAGAAGTATGGATTGAGTGTCCATGCCTTCATGTTGCCTCTGTAATTCATTGCTCATAAAGGCAAGTATGATACATTTGACAGTCAAACTATCATTTTTCCACATCTTATGTGTGGCAACCTCCTCTTCTGTAGCATCATCTCCTAGATCTCCAAGATCAGGGGTTTCAAGTATATAGAAAATTTTCTCCTGAGTGAGTACTATCTTTAAATTCCTCAACCAGTCCACATAGTTTGGTCCGGTCAACTTGTTGGCATCTAAGATGCCTCTTAGTGAAAGTGAAGAAGCCATTTAATAATTCTACATATGCAAGAATGTTGCCCAGATAGACAACCCAAGAGGGGGGGGTGAATTGGGTTTTTAAATTAACTTAGCTAATTAAAACTTTGTGGATGATTAACTAAATACTATAGCCAGTTATTTAATTAAAGCTAAGTGCTGTGAGTAATGTGTGGGAAAGAAGATGAGAGACAATGCACTACAAACACAAAGTTTTATAGTGGTTCGGAGCTAACCCTTGCTCCTACGTCCACTCCCCAAGTCTCACTTGGGAATTTCACTATAACCCCCTTGGATTACAGCCGGTTGTTTTGCAAGCTCACAACCGAACTTGTTGTTTTACGAGCTCACAACGAACTCGGTCGGTTTTCCCAGGCTCACCGACTAGAACTAACCCCGATTGTTTTCCCGGGCTCACAATCAAACCCTTACACTCGTTGGTTTTAAACCGGCTCACCAACCAACCTTAATCCCCTTGATTCAATCCCCCGATTGAATCAAGTAAATACACGAGATAGAAGAAAACAGAAAAATAGCTTCTCAAAAAGCAGATTTAAAACAATATAATCGTAAAGGAGTTAGAAGCCCTCAAACGCTTTTAAGATGGTGAAGAGGTGTGGCTTCTGGAACTCCGGTCTCCTCTTGAAAGAGTGATCGACTTGAAAGCAGGAGGAGGAAGCTTTGAATGCTGGGAAGATGTTGGTGGAGCAGTAAATGCAGATCTTCCCTTTTTCTCGTTGAAGAGCACTTAGAGAGCTTGAAGACTTGAATGCTAGGAGTGGAATGTGTGTTCTCTACCTTGCTACAGTCTTCTGTGGCTATTTAAGCCAACCCCCACGGAAACTAGCCGTTACTCTGCTTTTTCTGGCCGTTCTGCACACTCTGCGCAGCCTGACAATGTGACCGTTGGTGGGTTGGAGTCGACTCGCGCGATCAGGAGTCGACTCGGCTGTAGCAGGAGTCGACTCGAGCTTTTCCGGAGTCGACTCGGCAACTGTTCCCAGTTTGAATTAAAGTTGCCGTCTTGACTGGGAGTCGACTCGTCTTGACCCGGAGTCGACTCGCCAACTTCTGGCGCTGACCTGGCAATTTTGGAGTCGGCTCATCCTCTATAGTCCGTGGATCCAAATTTGAATTTTGTCCACTCGAGTCGACTCGACTGTCCTGGGAGTCGACTCGAATCTCAGAGCCCGAACTCCCGATTCTCTGTCTTTTGGCTCATCCAGTCTTGGAGTCGACTCGAACTTCCTTGGAGTCGACTCGGCTCTCAGTTTCCGAAAGTTGGTCTTCTGCCTTTTGACGTGAAGCTTGTCTTGGAGTCGACTCGAGCTGTCTGGGAGTCAACTCGAATCTCAGAGGCAGTAACATGGTCTTCTGTCTGTCGATGGTCGCACAGTCTCGGAGTCGACTCGCGTACTGCGGGAGTCGACTCGAATCTCAGAGTCCATAAAATGCTCTCTGACTTTTTCTTTGTGTACCGCTGGGAGTCGACTCGCGTTCCACTGGAGTCGACTCGAATCTCAGAGTCCATAAAACGCTCTCTGACTTTTTCTGTGTGTACCGCTGGGAGTCGACTCGCGTTCCACTGGAGTCGACTCGAATCTCAGACCTGAAAAATTGCTCTTCTGTCCTTCTGTCTGTTTTCAGTCGGAGTCGACTCGTACTGATCAGGAGTCGACTCGAGCTCGTGCCAGTGACCTTGATACGCTTGGAGTCGACTCGTGAAACTCGGGAGTCGACTCGTATCTCAGACATTGGTTCATGCAGACTTCTTAACTTATCCAAAATGCTATGAACCAAGTCTAGAGACACTTGGACAGGATTTTCACTGAAACACTCAATTGAATTCATTAGTAATCACAAGATATACTCAAATGCTTTGAGCTCATCAAAA
Organism: Phoenix dactylifera; assembly: GCF_051530095.1. Taxonomy (NCBI): domain Eukaryota; kingdom Viridiplantae; phylum Streptophyta; class Magnoliopsida; order Arecales; family Arecaceae; genus Phoenix; species Phoenix dactylifera. The sequence continues at coordinate 27,495,430 of NC_143190.1, forward strand.
TCAAACGGGGTTTTAATCGATCACTCCACAATCTCCCCCTTTTTGATGATGACAAAACTTTGAGTATATGTAAAATGAGTTGCTCAGTAAATAATGAAATAAACTCCATAAATGAATTCAAATGTTTGATAATTTAATTTATCCAAGTTTGAAAGGAGTGAAACATTAAATTTCGGAGTTAAAGTTCCCCCTTTCATTTGGAATTATATAAGCCTTCATATTCTGCAATCAATTGTTTGGCTTATATGACATTAATGATTTAGCTTGATTAAAATTCAGATTCTCCCCCTCAACATATGCATTCAACTATGTTTTGATTTTCTGAATTTCCTTTTAATGCTTTGAAATTTTTGAACTAAAATTTTTGTTTTTAGAGAAAAAATCTGTCAATTTGTTCTTGAGTAGGATTCAGCTAATCTCCGAATATCCCTTGAATAGATTCTGGAGATTACTCCATTAGGAGCCCCAAAAGAGAGATAATGAGCCTCGAGGTACCGAATCCACTTAGAACAAATTTATGTGTATTTTTAAGAGTTTATCGTTTTATTTATTTCCATTGATTTCTCTTACATATTTTTTAATATTTCTCCCCTTTTACATATTTTATACTTACACAGTTCTCCCCCTTTTTGTCATCATACCAAAAAGGAGGTAATCACACACAATCAATGGCACAAATGGCACAGTCAATCATCAAATGGCACAGAAATGAAAATAAGATGTCTACTCATTGTATTGATATGAAGGTGAATACATTTGAGCATACAATAGGTAAAGCAAGAACAATACAAAAGAAGACAAAACACAACTCAAAATCATCTATGACCTCCTCGAGGATGTGGCTCCCCCTCTCGAGGATACATCTCCTCCTCTGGAGGATGTGGCTCCCCCTCTCGAGGATACATCTCCTCCTCTGGAGGATGTAGCTCCCCCTCTCGAGGATACATCTCCTTCTCTGGAGGATGTAGCTCCTCCTCTCGAGGATGTGACTCCTCCTCTCAATCGGCTCTGCTCCATGAGGAGGGCGACTGCCTCTGTAACATGGCCCAGCTGCGTGATAATAGACGTGGTGGCTCTGCTATGTGTAGTGGAGAGCTCAGTCACCGACGTCTGAAGCCCAGTCACCGAGGTCTGAAGTGCGTCCAGCTTGTCGATGAGCACATTCGACAAGCGCTCGGCCCCCTCGGTGGTGGTGTGCATGTCACGGCGGATGTCATCCCGCATCCTCCTCGTGGTGCTCGTGACCTCGCTCATGCTGTGGAACTGGGCCTGCACCAGGGTCCTAATGTTGTAGATCTCCTGCCGCACCTCAGCCGTCATGTCTGTCACGGCTGTCAAGGATGGGACCAATGCTGAGGATGGAGTGGGTGCAGGAGTGGGAGCTGGCACGGAACCTCGGAGCTCCCGAAGCAGCTTGTCCCTCAAATCTCGGACGATCTCCTGCCGCAGCTCCCGGAGCTGCTCTGGATCAATACGGACCTCCATAGATGGTGGAGCTGAGGAGGAAGGTCCGGCAGAGGTGGTAGGAGCAGGAGGAGTGGATGGAAGGTCTGGATGGTCTGGGAACTCTGGGTAGTCAGAATCTGGCTCAGGACTGGGTGATGGTCTGGTGGTCTGAGCGGTGAGAGTGGACTTCCTAACCCAGATCCCTTCTCTCTTCCGAAATCCCATCCTATGCATGGTCCCCGTACCCAAGCGATCAGTCCATCGCAAGGCACGAGAGGGTTCCTTCTCAGGAATGGAAATTTCGTACTGCCTAAAGAGAAGAGTGAATATCATTCCAGTACTTGACTCACAACTGACTACGCAAGTACTTGACTGCACCCAGTGACCTTCCGTCACTGAATTAGAAATTCAGGTAGTCCGGTACCAAAGTACAGTGAGTTGCTTGCTAGTCACAGGTTGCGGTCTCAAGTCAGAGGGCCAAACTTATACCCATATCCACTCGGAACATCTCTCGACAGTAGAGCGTTCCGGAATTGGTCACGTTTAGTGAAATGTACTTCTACACTTCACTTGTGTGGCATACCAGTGTCTCCACACTCCTTGGTTAAGAGGACAACCAACGTATATGTCACACAACGACCTAATCTCGATAATGTTGTCGTCCTAGTAACAACATATCATTTCGTCGCAAACAAGTTTAAGGACTCAAAGATAAATCCTCCTTTATCATAACATAAGTCCTAAGGACTTCATCATATAAGAGTTCATTTGAAGATGAAATGATGAATAATGCCAAATAACACTTTATTAATTTGTCAATTCATTTACAAAATTCAATCATCAATATGCTGACGATTGACATTTAGGATACAAATTCCAACAGGATATAGCATGATAGGTATTCTTCTATACAAAGATTATATTTTCTACATTATATGGTTATACTATTAAGGTGATCTTGGCTGGATTTCATATAATGGGTTTTATAAGAAAATTTTATAATCTCGTATCTTCCGCTGCGCCCTAGGGCACTGGAAAATTCAATAGTGGTATCAGAGCCACCCTTAATCCTTTTAACCAAATGATAATATATGCTATTATCTTGATGCTATGAGATAGCTAGGTTGTTTGTATGCATGATTAGTTTATGCCATGAGATAGTGTTATATTCATGTTGTAGCATAGTATAATTGCTAGTGCTAAATTATAGAATGGGCAATGAGACCAATATAGTAGTATGAAAACTTTGGGCTGACCCATTCTGGAACAATCGACTCAGTTGGTATCTAGGAAGGAAGCCACAGGTGGTTACTTAATTAGGACCTCACTCTCTGAGTGAGGGGTGCCTTCCACCTACTTTTCTGGCCAATTATTTGATTATCCTTTATGGTTGAGCTTAATGTTAGTAAGATACTACTATTTGAAAGCCCTCACTAAATTCATAATTAAGTCGTAGTGTTAATTGCTTTAAACTGAGCCATTCTGAATCAATTGACTAAGTTGGTGTCTAGGAAAGAGGCTACAGGTGGTTATTTAATTAGGACCTTACTAAGTAAAAAGAGCCTCCCATCTGCTTACCTGGCCGATTATTTGATTGACCTCCATGAAAAAACTAATTGCTGATATAACACTATAAAGGTCCTTCCTTCATGCTTAGATATTATTATGTCAATATCTACACTAGCTTGTTGTGATTCCCACAAGGCTAGTATTAGGGATTGATATTGTAATATCTTGGTGCATATGATGCATATGGCATATTTTAATATGTTGCCTTGTTGTGATTCCCACAAGGGCATCATTATTCAAATATGACTGTATAAAAATGAAGGGTTTGACTTAACTAGACACAATAGTTTGTTGTGATTTCCACAAGACTATATGTGTGCTAGAGGACAGAATAAAGTTGGAAATTGCATGGGATGTAATTGAAAAGAGTTTTCTACCTTTGAACTTATAAGGGCTTGTTGTGATTCCCACAAGATCTTTTATAAGGAATTTGGATCTCAACCCCACTAAGAAAATTAGTATTTTCTTGTTCATCATACTTAAGGGTTATGATATTCGATAAAAATAGTGGGAGTAACAATTAGATAAAAGTCCTTGTCTGATTGAATACATGTCATCATGATTGGTCTGCTTATATTAGTGTTCTTTGTAATTATAGATTAATTCTGCATAAATGGCATCTTCACTCTCACTTAGAGGTATCTTAGATACAAACAAATTGACTGGTCCTAAGTATGTGGACTGGTTGAGGAATTTAAAGATTGTTCTCACACAAGAAAAACTTTCCTACATTCTTGAAACCCCTGACCTAGGGTCAGCAGGGGAAGATGCAACTGAGGAGGAATTGGCCACATATCGTATGTGGAAAAATGACAGTTTGACTGTCAAATGTATCATGCTTGCTTCTATGAATAATGAATTGTAGAGGCAGCATGATAGCATGAATACTCACTCCATACTCCTTAACTTGAAGAAGTTATATGGTGAGCAGAGCAGAACTGCTAGATATGAGACGTCTAAGCAGTTGTTCCGTGCTAGAATGATCAAGGGATCGTCTGTGCAAGACCACTATTTAAAGGTTATAGACTTGATCAATCGACTGAGTCAACTTGGCTTTGCTATGGACAGTGAGCTCAGTCAGGATTTGATCCTGCAATCACTACCCGACTCATTCTCGCAGTTTGTTGTGAATTATCACATGAACAAACTGAATTCTTCCCTGGCTGAGCTTCTAAATATGTTGAAAACAGCAGAGTCTCACATCAAGAAGGACAAGGGTCCGATCCTTCTTGTTGGTGAGAGCTCAAAGAAGAAGTCGGGCAACAAGGGTTCAAAGAAAAAACTAAACCCTAAGAGTCGCATCAAAAAGAAGAAGGGAAAAAAATCTCTGGACCCGGTACTTGTTTCCACTGCGGCAAGATGGGGCATTGGAAAAGGAACTGCAAGAGCTTTCTTGCAAGTGTGAAGCCTGATGCAAGTGTTGCATCAAAAGGTATGTTTTTATTACATGCCAATATGACATTAAGTTCTTCTGATTCTAATTCATGGGTATTGGATACCGATTGTGGTTCTCATATATGCAAATCTTTGCATGGACTGCAGAAAATTAGAAGTCTGAAGAAAGATGACTTCGAGCTATATGGCGCTGGAGGAGAATCCATCCAGGCTGAAGCTGTTGGCACCTACATACTGGAGCTACCCTCCGAAAAGTTTTTGAAGCTAGAAGACTGTTATTTTATGCCAAAAATTATTAGAAATGTAATTTCAATTCCTTTGTTGCTTAAGAAAAGATTCGAAATAAATGGAAAGAACAATGGTTGCTCTATTTCTTTATCTAATGAGTATTATTGTCATGGCACTATGGAAAATGGTCTTTTAGTATTATGTCTTAATAATGTTATGTTTCATATTGGTAAAGATAATAAAAGAAAAAGAGAGAATATTAATAATACCCTCCTCTGGCATTACCGATTAGGTCATATTAGTGAGACAAGGTTACACAAGTTGTATAAAAATAAATTCTTTGACCCTTATGATTTTGAATCATTAGGAACTTGTGTATCTTGTCTTATGGGTAAAATGACCAAGTCTCCATTCTCGGAACATGAAGAAAGGGCAAGTGAGTTGTTAGAACTCGTACACACTGATGTGTGCGGTCCTATGCCAACTCCAGCTAGAGGTGGATACTCTTACTTCATCACATTTACTGATGACTTATCAAGGTTCGGTTTTGTGTATCTAATGAAAAATAAATCCGAAGCCTTTGATAAATTTAAAGAGTATCAAAGTATGGTCGAAAAACAAACTGGGAAGTGTATTAAAATTCTTCGATCTGATCGAGGAGGAGAATACCTTTCTAGTGAATTTTTAGACTATCTTAAATTAAAGGGTATACTCTCTAAATGGACACCTCCATATACGCCACAATTAAATGGTATAGCTGAAAGGAGAAATCGTACCTTATTAGATATAGTACGGTCCATAATGTGTTTCACAAATCTTCCAATTTCCTTCTGGGGACATGCCCTAGAAACTGCTACATTAGTATTAAATAGAGTACCATCTAAGTCTGTATCTAGCACTCCATATGAGATATGGAAAGGAAAGAAACCTAATCTTAAGTATCTTAAGATATGGGGTTATCATTCTTATGTCAAAAGAAATTTTGGACATAAGCTAAGTGCTAGATCGGACAAATGTATATTTGTAGGTTATCCTAAAGACAGTTTAGGATATATCTTCTACGATCCTACCGAACAAAAGGTATTTGTTGCTAGGCATGCCACTTTCTTGGAAAAAGAATTTTTCTTAGAAAAGGGCAAGGATAGAAGAATTGAACTTGATGAAGTTCAAGACCTACAAGGTGAGACATATAATAATCCTCAACCAGATGTACCCATGGAAGAGGTACAGCCACTACACACTACTCCTCTCCGAAGGTCAGAAAGAGTGCGAAATGCACCTAAGAAGTATGGATTTATCATTGAGAATGATGAAGCCCACATCATTGATAACGATGACCCTCTGACCTATTCGGAAGCTGTCAAGAGTAGGGACTCTGACAGATGGCTGGACGCCATGAAATCCGAGATAGATTCTATGTATACAAACCAAGTATGGACTTTAGTTGATGCACCTGAGGAAGTGATTCCAATAGGGTGCAAATGGGTATACAAGAAGAAGATAGGAGCTGATGGCCAAGTAGAAACCTACAAGGCCAGGCTAGTGGCAAAAGGTTTCAGGCAAAAACAAGGTATTGATTATGATGAAACTTTTTCGCTAGTAGCTATGCTCAAATCTATTCGGATTATGCTTGCTATAGCTGCATACTATGATTATGAGATCTGGCAGATGGATGTCAAAACCGCCTTCCTTAATGGTCACCTTAAGGAAGAGGTTTATATGACACAGCCAGAGGGATTTGTCTCAAGAGGGAGAGCAAATCAAGTATGTAGGCTTAAGAAATCTATTTATGGATTAAAGCAGGCATCAAGGAGTTGGAACGTCCATTTTGACATGATAGTCAAAGAGTTTGGCTTCATTAAAAATATAGATGAACCTTGTGTGTACAAGAAGACTAGTGGGAGTGCTATTGTCTTCTTGATATTATATGTGGACGATATATTGGTCATTGGAAATGATATTCCAATGATGCAATCGGTCAAGACTTGGCTATCAAAGAAATTTTCTATGAAAGACTTGGGTGAAGCATCCTATATACTTGGTATAAGGATCTATAGATATAGATCTAAAAGGATGCTAGGTTTGTCCCAGTCTAGGTACATAGATAATGTGCTGAAGAGGTTCAGCATGGATGGAAGTAAGAAAGGTTTCTTACCCATAGGACATGGCATACAACTCTCTAGGAAGATGTCTCCTAAGACATCTGAAGAGAGGAATAGAATGAGTTCTATTCCCTATGCTTCGACAGTAGGATCGATCATTTATGCTATGTTATGTACCAGGCCTGATGTAGCTTATGCCTTAGGTATGGTAAGTAGATTTCAGGCAGATCCCGAGGGGGATCATTGAAAAATTGTGAAAAGCATTCTCAAATACTTGAGAAGGACTAGAGATGTTTTTCTGATTTATGGAGGATCAGAATTGAAACTAGAAGGCTATTCAGATTCTAACTTTCAATCTGATCCAAATGATAGCAAGTCAATCTCTGGATATATCTTCACTTTGAATGGAGGAGCTGTGAGTTGGAAGAGTTCCAAACAACAAATTGTAGCTGACTCAACTACTGAGGCAGAATACATAGCTGTTAGTGAAGCTGCTAAGGAAGCAGTCTAGATGAAGAAGTTCATCATAGAGCTGGGTGTAGTTCCTGAGATTGCCGGACCAGTCCCAGTTTATTGCGATAACACTGGAGCTATTGCACAGGCTAAGGAACCAAGGTCTCATCATAGATCCAAGCACATTTTGAGATGCTTTCACCTTGTTCGAGAGATAATCAAAAGACAAGACATCAAGATTGAACGAGTAGACACAAAGAATAATATAGCAGACCCATTTACTAAAGCTCTACCACAACAGCAATTCAATCGTCACCTCGATTGTATGGGGTTAAAATATAAGGACGATTGGCTTTAGTGCAAGTGGGAGATTGAAAGAGTAGATGCCCTACAAGCCAATCATTTGATGGGTTTCTCTTTGTAATCCTCCAAATCATGTACTTTGACATTCGACATATATCAATAAAGGCATTGTGTTTCATCATTTGTTGCTTATCTGTTTTATTATTAGATGATGAACCCCATAAATTAGGACATTGGTTTTAGGGTTATGATGAGATCATACCAGTGAGACCTAAAATCCTAAAATCCTAATTTAAAATATTTCCAGTCAAATTGGTATATTGAGTCGGGGATCAATATTACCGGAAAGACTGGCACATCTTATGTATGCTCGATGTAGAGGGTGATTGATCTCACAATCACTTGTGTGAGACACTAATACAAAGATGTGGGTGCTCATTAGACGAATGAGTTTACTGAAATGACCAGCCATGAGAACATCTTATGGATTCTTACTTAATTATCAAAAGATGGTTCTTATAGTGGGAGTTGTGCAAGTGATCCTTAGACCTAAGATCACCATGGTACCTTGTGCACTTGAAGCTATGTTTTGGTTTACCCTCATTCACGATATTGCGTTGTGTACGGGATATTCTGAATATGGTGGATTTTGTCCGAAGGTTGTGAGTAGGTCAACAAGGAATCAGTCACTTCTAGTAAGAGAAGGTAACATCCTACTTACTCTAATCTTATGATGATTCAAGAAGCCTTTGATCAAAGCAAAATGAATATTAGAAAGAGTTTCTAATGTTTCATTGTTTGAATTATCATATAAAAGATTAAGAAAGACATGAATAAGTGATTGAGTTTGATATTGATCCATACTCATGCACTTATTCAGGATGTAGTATGACTGAGGGATTGAATTGCACGGTAACTTGCCACTGAAGGGTATGTTTGGATTTATCCAATACATTCCTCATCTTTCGGGTAGACATGATACGTTGCTAGACGTCAATCATGTCTTGTGGATTGATCGGATCAAAGAGTTTGATTAGATCAAAGCATCAGAAAGGTTCTGATTGCTAAGTAAGGTTTAGCACTAAATTGAACCTAAATTTGATTAGAGGTATTCTAATCAGGCTAGGTCAACTTGCACCTGCACCTACTGCTGGCTAAGATAAGGAACCCAATAGGTCACACACAAGGAAATTGATCAAGGGTCTAATTGGATTAGATCATGTTTGCAAGATGAACATGCTAGCACGTGTTGCAAACCCTAGCTCCTGATTCAAATTAATTCTCTTAGATTAGGTTGATCTAATATGATTAGATCATGACCTAATATGGGTTAGCCAAGAGTTGGAACCCATTTGGCTTTAATTAGACCTGATTTGATTAGGTTTAATGTTTTCTTTAAGTTGGTTAAACCCAATTGGATTGGGTTTGATAGGGCCTTCACTTCTGAACCATTGGATCACTTCCTCGATGAAGGATCTGGTCCACTGGTTGGCGCCTTCATCTGGACCATTGGATGGATTCCTGGATGAAGGATCTGGACCATTGGTCAGTACCTGAATCTGGACCACTGGATGGCTCTCTGGATAAAAGATCTGGACCATTGGTCAGCGCCTGAATCTGGACCATCGGTGATGGCATCTTGCTTCTGGACCATTGGATGGCACCCTGGATGATGATGCCTTGATCTGGACCATTAGATGGCGCCTAGATCTGGACCATTGGCTTTGGTTCACTGCATTTGGGCCCTTGGATCATCAGAATTTAAGAGAGAGATGTGAGAAAGAAGTTGATACACCCTTCTCCTTAGCACCCCATCATGATGGGATGCCTCTCTTGGCACATGCTTCATCATGATGAGGTGTGTGGATGGGATGCATCCCTTTATGATGCATCCCTCCATCTCTTATAAATAAGGAGGTACCTTGGGATTCTAAAGATCATCCAAGAAAAAGCCTCTCCTTCTCTCTCCCTTATCCCTTCTTTCTAACAAGCCTCCCTCTTTTGTCCTAACCCAAGACAAGAGGGTCTTCTTTAGGACAAAAAGGCTAGTGAATATTTTAGAGGTAGAAAGGAAGAAGGAAGTGAAGGAAAATCAGCCAATTAAATTCTTTGGAAGGATTGAACAATTAGAATCAAGTTTTGGTGGAGCTAGAGTCTTGAACCTATTCCTGTGTGGATCAACATCGGAGGGTGAACATTTGGGCACCTTAGGACATCTTCAGACATATTGGATATAGCGTGATAGGTATTCTTCTATACCAAGATTATATTTTCTACATTATTTGGTTATACTATTAAGGTGATCTTGGCTTATTAGGGTTTCATATAATGGGTTTTATAAGAAAATTTTATAATCCCGTATCTTCCGCTGCGCCCTAGGGCACTAGAAAATCCAACACGTAGTACCCACTAGAAATCCTAGTCGTGTAGGATTTCCGTTTTCCTACCAGAAGAGTGTGAGGATTTCGAGAAAATAGTGGGAGGTACATTTATTCTAAAAGACCTTAGAACAGATTAAGATCAAGTATAAAAGTTTAACTAGAATCTTTACTCTCTGCAGATCATAATGTCAGCCTCAAATCCTTTGATTCGTATTCTTGAGACCAACCGATTGACCGGTACCAATTATAGAGACTGGCTTAGAAATCTCAAAATTGTTCTGAGTTGCAAAAAAATAGGCTATGTGCTCGACAATGATATCCCCACATTACCAGCACATCCGACCGCTGATCAGCGTGCGATGCATGAGAAGTGGACAGACGATGATATTAGGATCAAGTGCTATATCATGGCATCCATGTCCAATGAACTACAATGCCAGCATGAGAATATGAAGACTGCTAGGAACATACTGGCACACCTGCAAGAGTTGTATGGTGAGCAGAGTCGCACAGCTCGTTTTGAAGTATCCAAGAGGCTCTTCAAAGCAAAGATGCGCGAGGGGTAGTCCGTTCATGATCACGGTCTGACTATGATCAAAGATCTAGAGGAGCTTGAGAAGCCCGGTATGAACATGCACAAGAAATTGCAAGTAGATCTGATCCTTCAATTCCTTCCTGATTCATTTGGACAATTTATAGTAAACTACCACATGAATAAGATTGAATACACTAAGACTGAACTATTAAACATTTTGGTAACTGCTGAGGGAGCCTTGAAAGGTTCAAGGGGCAATGTCCTTGCTGCTGAGTTGACTTCTGGTTCCAAGAGAAAGTCTACTTGGAAGAAAAAGAAGCCTGCGAAGAAGCAGAAGAAAGACAAGAAGCCAAAGAAGGAAGTTCAAAAGAAAAAGGTCAATGACTAAGGAAAATATTTCCACTGCAATGTCAACGGCCACTGGAAGAGAAACTGTCCTTCATACCTCGAGAGCCTGAAGAACAAGAAGGCAGACACACCTTCAGAAGGTATAGACTTGCTCATAATTAAAACTAATCTAACAGTTTCTTCTACTTCTAGTTGGGTTATAGATTCTGGTTCTAGTGCTCATTTGTGCACTACCATGCAGAGTCTAAAGAAAAGTAGAAGGCTGACAGAAGGTGCGGTAACCCTTCGGGTTGGCAAGGGGTAAAAGTTGCTGCTGTGGCTGTGGACACCTATCATCTGCGACTACCGTCTGGTTTTAGTTTATTACTTAGAGACTGTTATTATGTACCTGCTGCTAGCAGAAATTTGATTTCTGTTTTATGTCTAGCACAGGATGATCATGTTTTTACATTTGATAAAGACTGTTGTTCTATTTATTTCAGAAATAAAATAATCGCACATGGTTTTATGATTGACAGTCTCTATCATTTGCATATGGATATATCTGTAAATGTGTCTGAGCAAGAAGTGAGTGCCAAAGGATCCAAAAGATCCAGGGATGAGATAAACCAAAAATATTTGTGGCACCTCAGGCTTGGCCATATTGGAGATGACAGAATGAACAAAATGGATAAAGATGGGCTTCTCGGCTAATTGACTTCCGAGTCATATCCAGTTTGCGAGTCCTGTCTTCAAGAAAAAATGGCCAGATTATCCTTTGTAGGATATGGAGAGAGGAGCACTGAAATACTTACCCTGGTACATACAGATGTGTGTGGCCCATTCGATGTGCAAGCCAGGGGACGTTATTCGTACTTCATTACCTTTACCGATGATTATTCACGGTATGGGTATGTGTATCTTATGAGACACAAATCTGAATCTTTTGAAAAGTTCAAAGAGTTCAGAAATGAAGTAGAAAAACAAACTGAAAAATTCCTTAGTGGAGAATTCCGAGACTATCTCAAGGACAAGGGCATAGTCTCACAATGGACTCCTCCGGGTATACCTCAACTCAACGGGGTGTCAGAGAGGAGAAATCGGACTCTATTAGATATGGTCCGGTCCATGATGAGCTTCACTGATCTATCGATGTTTCTTTGGAGAGATGCCTTACTTACTGCAGTATATCTACATAATAGATTTCCCTCTAAATCCGTTATTACCACACCGTATGAGATATGGCATGGTAAGAAACCAAATCGTGGTCATCTCAAGATTTGGGGATGTCCGGCCCACGTCAAAAGACTACAGGCAGACAAACTAGAGGCTAGGACCATAAGTGCTCATTTTATAGGATATCCTAAAGAGTCATTAGGATATAATTTTTATGTCTCAGAGGATCACAATGTTTTTGTGAGCCGTCATGCCATCTTCTTGGAAAACCAGTTTATCCTTGATAGAGGCAGTGGGAGAAAAATTGAGCTTGAAGAGAAAGTCTCTGAAAAGCAACGAGCCATGGATCCTATTGAACCCATTAATATAGAGCCAGTACACGTTGTCCCTCAACCACCTCACAGATCTAGTAGGGTCTCCCATCCTCCCGATAGATACTTAGGTATGCTAGAAGAGGATACTAAGGAAACATTCCTCATGGGAGATAGGGATGACATACAGGATCTCAAAATCTACGACGAGGCGATATCTGATATCGATTCCGAAAAATGGTTGGAAGCTATGAAGTCAGAGTTAGACTCCATGCATTCCAACCAAGTCTGGACCTTAGTAGATCCACCAGAAGGTATTGTACCTATTGGATGCAAATGGATCTACAAAAGGAAGATAGATTCGGATGGAAAGGTAGAGACCTATAAAGCAAGACTAGTGGCGAAAGGATATAGTCAGCGCGAAGGCATTGACTATCAGGAGACCTTTTCACCTGTAGCCATGCTGAAATCCATCCGAACATTGCTTGCCATTGCAGCATTTCATGATTATGAAATCTGGCAGATGGATGTGAAAACTGCTTTCCTGAATGGATATCTTGATGAAGATATCTATATGTAACAGCCTTTGGGTTTCACTTGCAGTGATGGAGATCACAAGGTCTGCAAGCTGCAAAGGTCCATTTATGGACTAAAGCAAGCATCTCGGAGTTGGAGCACTCGTTTCGATGATGCAATCAAAATATTTGATTTCATCAAAAATGAAGAGGAACCGTGTGTTTACAAAAAGGTTAGTGGGAGTGCTGTCGTGTTTCTCGTACTGTACGTGGACGACATCCTCCTGATAGGGAATGATATTTCCATGCTAACCTCAGTCAAGGTCTGGTTGTCAAAAGAGTTCTCCATGAAAGATCTTTGGGAGGCATCCTATATTTTGGGAATAAAGTGTTGGGAACCCGCCCATGCCACTGATATTTCAAAAATTTTCAGATGGCAGCGGAATCGGCATGCACGGGTTCGACGTTCATCGCATGAACGTTGTTTCGAGACCTTTCGTAATTAGGTAAGAATTAAAACTTTTAAAACTAATAGGAAGATCAAATCTTCACCTTGCGCGGGTAGATGATCACCGCAAATCTGAATTCGTGGTTTTGGAAGAGGGTTCGCTTGAAGCCGTTCAAATGTCCGGCCTCTACGGGTATCCACACGAAGCAGGATCCGATCCAAGCTCTCTATCTCACCGGGGTACTAGCTCCCTTGCAGAGATAGCTTTGATGGCTGATGTCCTCTCTTTCAATCAACTCTTGATTGCACTTGAGAGGAGGAAGAAGAAGGATGAAGAAGAGGAAGAAGATCAAATCCCTTCGCAGCCTTCTTCTCTTCACACGCGTTGAAGCCAAGGAAGAAGACCAAGAGGAGGGAGAGGCCTCCTCTTCTTTTCCCTTTGCTAATGGCGGCTGAACCAAAGGAGGAGCAAGAGGGGGGCGTACGGCAGCAAGGAAGAAGCCTTCTCTTCTATTAGGTCAGCCCCCATGAAGCCCTCTTTAAATAACAAGTGGAGCTCCTAACTTTTAGGAGCTCCCTTGAAATAATTCCAAGAGGGGCGCCGGCCCCTCTTGTTGCCGCACCAAGCAATATGAAAGGAGGAGGGGCGTGTGCCCCTCCTTCATGGTTGCCCTAATCCTCATTAGGTAAGGATTTGGATGCCCTAATGTGGTTAAGTCCTAATCCAATTAGGCTTAACCAAATTGGGTTCAATCTATGCTAGTCCTAATCCAATTAGGACTTGAATGAATCATGACTCAATTGAACTCTTCAATCCTAATCCAATTAGGAGTCATGTTGATTCATTAGATTAATAATTAATTTAGACTTAAGGAATCCTAATCCAATTAGGATGTATTTTAATTTTAGTCCTAATCCAATTAGGACTCTATTTGAATCCGAAGTCCTAATCCAATTAGGATTTCTAGGAATCCTACTCCAAGTAGGAATCCAATTTTAATTCAAAATTCCTAATCTCATTAGGATTGTAGGAATCCTATTCCAAATAGGAATTCCAGTCCTACTCCAACTAGGATTCTCAGTCCTAATCCAATTAGGACTCTAGGAATCCTACCCGAAGTAGGATTCTTGTTTCAAGTCCAATTAATTAATTCCTTTTTTCTTTTTCAACTTTTTATCAATCAAATTGATTTCTTGTGATTCCTAATCACGATTTCAACCATCGGATCGGTCAATACTTCTAGTGTGTGTGACCCCATAGGTTCTATTCTGACTGGTAGTGAGATATATTGTGATCTCTATCACTATATCATTGAAAACTCCTTTCAATGGGTTGGAACGATTCCAACTCAACTCATTAGGGTTTATCGATCATCAAGATAATCCCTATGAGTCCCACCATCCACCAGTGACACCTAGCAGCATGTAGTGGCTACCCAGCAGAATGGAATGATGAACCTCTAGGTGCAGTTAACGTGTGATACAGTCCTACTATCGTGGATCCCTACAGGACGGAGGTCATGGACAACTCGTCAAACCCCATCGTCTGTCATATGTCAAGATTTATTCGACTTGAGTTCGATAGTGGAAAACTCTTTCTCCACTTTACTGCCCTGGCCAAGGTCTTAGAACTCAGTCTAACAAATCACATAGGATCACTCCTCTTCTATCAAGGTCGATAGATTCCTTATAGGTGCATACCCTACTCCTACAGTGAACCTACTGCAGCCAATCTACACTGCATGGACCCATATGGCTAGAGACCATGTATGTGTGCAGTCAAACTACAATAACCTCACTGTGAGTAGCCGAAGCACCGCAGGTCAAAGGACCAGTCACACTACTGCAACATCAAGTAAGTCACTGACGAGTGGATAGACATCCAAGTGACTTCTTGTCTTGGTCACGCTCAGTACCCTTGTTCTCTAACAAGCACCTGCACTATCACTTCAGTGTCCCTATACTGTGGACTCAAGTCTCGTCCATCCAGAAGGAAAGTGATCTGTGCACTGATCGGATCGATCACCGTCCTCGTGATGATCCATTGATCAGGAGCATTTAGAAATTAATCACCAATGATACATGGCTCAAATTCTCAACTCTTGAGAATATGTATCATCATCTTATTAATTTCTTGGACGATTCATAGACACATAAACAATATGAATGAAAAAGATGCCTTTTATTTATTCAATAATAAATAGTCAAGTACAAAATTATGTCCCTAGAATCAACAATGTGTCAGCCAAATTGGCTTCTAGGGCATACATCTAACAATCTCCCACTTGCACTAAAGCCAATTGGTCATATATCTTACGCCCATCTTCTCAAGGTGGGCTTCAGTCTTTTGCTGACTCAGCTGCTTAGTGAAAGGGTCTGCCACGTTATCCGCGGAGTCTACTCTCTGCACCTCTATATCATAGTCGCGTATGAAATGGAAGCGCCGCTCTATGTGCTTGGACTTCTGATGAGACCATGGCTCCATAGCTAGTGTTATGGTGCCAATGTTATCGCAGTAAAGTGTCATGGCATCTAATGACATTACACCTAATTCTGCAATTAACTTTTAATCAGAAGGTTTCCACTGCACCCTTAGATACGGCTTAACATTCAGCTTCTAAGGTAGAATCTATAATGATCGGTTGTTTGGAACTCTTCCAATTTACTGAACCACAATTGCACTTATTCTGATGTTGACTTTCTATCATCAATATGTGTGCATCTTTCTACCTTCAACTCTGATCTTCTCCCAAAGACCAAGAACATGTCCTTAGTTCTTCTCAAGTACTTAAGACTGTTCTTCACAGCTGTCCAGTGTTCTTCACCTGGATTCGACTGATATCTGCTTGTGACACTCACAGCAAGAGCTATATCAGGTCGTGTACATAGCATGGCATACATGAGGCTTCCTATTGCCGATGCATAAGGAATCTTGCTCATGCGTTGAATCTCCTCAGATGTGTTGGGGCACATCTTCTTGGAGAGATGAATTCCATGCCTTAGGGGTAAGAGACCCCTCTTGGAGTTTTCCATGCTGAACCTCTTCAGCACCTCCTCTATGTACATCTTCTGTGAAAGGCCAAGCATCCTTTTAGATCTATCTCTATAGACCTTTATTCCCAAAATATAGGATGCTTCCCCAAGGTCTTTCATGGAGAATTCTTTTGACAACCAGACCTTGACCGAGGTTAACATGGGAATATCATTCCCAATCAGGAGAATGTCATCTACGTACAGTACGAGAAAAATGACAGCACTCCCACTAACCTTTTTATAAACACATGGTTCCTCTTCGTTTTTGATGAAATCAAACGTTTTGATTGCATCATCGAAACGAGTGTTCCAACTCCGAGAGGCTTGCTTTAGTCCATAGATGGACCTTTGCAGCTTGCAGACCTTGTGATCTTCATCACTGGAAGTGAAACCCAAAGGCTGTTCCATATAGATATCTTCATCAAGATATCCATTCAGGAAAGCAGTTTTCACATCCATCTGCCAAATTTCATAATCATGAAATGCTGCAATGGCAAGCAATGTTCGGATGGATTTTAGCATGGCTACAGGTGAAAAGGTCTCCTGATAGTCAATGCCTTCGCGCTGACTATACCTTTTTGCCACAAGCCTTGCCTTATAGGTCTCTACCTCTCCATCCGAACCTATTTTCCTTTTGTAGATCCATTTGCATCCAATAGGTACAATACCTTCTGGTGGATCTACTAAGGTCCAGACTTGGTTGGAATGCATGGAGTCTATCTCTGACTTCATAGCTTTCAGCCATTTCTCGGAATCGATATCAGATATCGCCTCGTTGTAGGTTTTGGGATCCTGTATGTGATCCCTATCTCCCACTAGGAACATTTTCTCGGTATCCTCTTCTAGTATACCTAAGTATCTATCGGGAGGATGGGAGACCCTACTAGATCTACGAGGTGGTTGAGGGACATCGTGTACTGGCTCCTTATGAATAGGTTCTTTAGGATCCATGACTCGTTGCTTTTCAGAGACTTTCTCTTCAAGCTCAATTTTCCTCCCACTGCCTCTATCAAGGATAAACTGATTTTCCAAGAAGATGGCATGACGGCTCACAAACACATTGTGATCCTCTGAGACGTAAAAATTGTATCCTAATGACTCTTTAGGATATCCTATAAAACGAGCACTTATGGTCCTAGCCTCTAACTTGTCCGCCTGTAGTCGCTTGACGTGGGCCGGACATCCCCAAATCTTGAGATGACCAAGACTTGGTTTCTTACCATGCCATATCTCATACGGTGTGGTAGGAACGGATTTAGAGGGAACTCTATTCAATAAATAAATCGCTGTGAGTAAGGCATCTCCCCAAAGGAACATAGGTAAATCAGTGAAGCTCATCATGGACCTGACCATATCCAATAGGGTCCGATTTCTCCTCTCTGACACCCCGTTGAGTTGAGGTGTACCCGGAGGTGTCCATTGTGAGACTATGCCGTTTTCTTTGAGATAGTCCCGGAATTCCCCACTAAGGTATTCTCCTCCTCGATCTGATCGAAGAGCCTTAAGAGGTTTTCCAATTTGTTTTTCTACTTCATTCTTGAACTCTTTGAACTTTTCAAAGGATTCAGACTTGTGTCTCATAAGATACACATACCCATACCGTGAATAATCATCGGTAAAGGTAATGAAGTAAGAATAACGTCCCCTGGCTAGCACATCGAATGGGCCACATACATCTGTATGTACTAGGGTAAGTATTTCAATGGTCCTCTCCCCATGTCCTACAAAGGGCAGTCTAGCCATTTTTCCTTGAAGACAGGTCTCGCAAACTGGATATGACTCGGAAGTCAATGAGCCTAAAAGCCCATCTTTATCCATTTTGTTCATTCTGTCCTCTCCAATATGGCCAAGCCTAAGGTGCCACAAATACCTTTGGTTTATCTCATCTCTGGATCTTTTGGATCCTTTGGCACTCACATCTTGCTCGGTAACATTCACAGATACATCCATATGTAAATGATAGAGACTGTCAATCATGAAACCACGTGCGACTATTTTATTTCTTAAATAAATAGAACAGCAGTCTTTGTCAAATGTAAAAACATGACCTTCCTGTGCTAGACATGAAACAGAAATCAAATTTCTGCTAGCAACAGGTACATAATAACAGTCTCTAAGTATTAAACTAAATCCAGACGGTAGTCGCAGATGGTAGGTGCCCACAGCCACAGCAGCAACTTTTGCCCCGTTGCCAACCCGAAGGGTTACTGCACCTTCCGCCAGCCTTCTACTTTCCTTTAGACCCTGCATGGTAGTGCACAAATGAGCACTAGAACCAGAATCTATAACCCAACTAGAAGTAGAAGAAACCGTTAGATTAGTTTCAATAATGAGCAAGTCTATACCTTCTGAAGGTGTGTCACCTTTCTTGTTCTTCAGGCTCTCGAGGTATGAAGGACAGTTTCTCTTCCAGTGGCCTTCGACATTGCAGTGGAAACATTTTCCTTTGTCGTTAGCCTTTTTCTTTTGAACTTCCTTCTTTGGCTTTTTGTCTTTCTTCTACTTCTTTGCAGGCTTCTTTTTCTTCCAAGTAGACTTTCTCTTGGAACCAGAAGTCAACTCAGCAGCGAGGACATTGCCCCTTGAACCTTTCAAGGCTCCCTCAGCAGTTACCAACATGTTGATTAGTTCAGTCTTAGTGCATTCAATCTTATTCATGTGGTAGTTTACTATAAACTGACCAAATGAATCAGGAAGTGACTGTAGGATCAAATCCACTTGCAATTCCTTGTGCATGTCCATACCGAGCTTCTCAAGCTCCTCTAGGTCCTTGATCATGGTCAGACCGTGATCATGGACAGACTGCCCCTCGCGCATCTTCGCTTTGAAAAGCCTCTTGGACACTTCAAAACGAGCTGTGCGACTTTGCTCACCATACAACTCTTGCAGGTGTGCCAGTATGTCCCTAGCAGTCTTTATATTTTCATGCTGGCATTGGAGTTCATTAGACATAGATGCCATCATATAGCATTTTACTCTAATGTCATCGTCCAACCACTTTTTATGCATCTCACGCTGAACATCAGTGGGACGTGCTAGTAATGTGGGGATATCTGAATCGAGTATGTAGCCTATCTTCTCACAGTCCAAAACTATTTTGAGATTTCTAAGCCAGTCCTTGTAATTGGTTCCAGTCAGTCGGTTGGTCTCAAGAATACGGGTCAAAGGGTTTGAAGCCAACATTGTATCTGCAGAGAGTAAAGATTCTAGTTAGACTTTTGTACTTGATCCTAATCTGTCCTAAGGTCTTTTAGAACAAATTGTGACTCTCACTATTTTCTCGAATTCCTCACACTCCCCTGGTAGGAAAACGGAAATCCCACACGACTAGGGTTTCTAGTGGGTACTGCGGTCCCACCAATTTACATGCCACCTCACCTAACAGTTATTGGTGACACATAGATGGATGAGTGTACAACTCTTGTACAATGCTTCTCAAGCATGGTGCAGTGTAACTTGGTCTCTAAGCCATGAAGACCTCACCTAACAGTTATTGGTCCCATTTCTTAGTTAAGTCAGACCCACTGTATAACCGTAGGAATAAAGTCGTCATTGGGTCCTCACCTAACAGTTATTGGTGCCCAACCCCACCTTTACCCTACAACATCTCATGTCTATAGAGAGGTCCAACCCCCCAATGCAACTTGACCACTGTATCCAGCCGAGACAAGTCAACATCAGAAAGGCCTTAGCAGCTCTACTACAGTGGAAGACCTATTGACTTAATATTGGTTAATCAGGTCTTAGTGTTTGCAACTTGAGCCCTTCATAAGAGGTAATCGAACAATTGGCCAGGTAAGCAGGTGGGAGGCTCCCCTTACTCAGAGAGTAAGGTCCTAATTAAGTAACCACCTTTCATGCTTTCCTAGATACCAATTAGATCAATTAATCTAATATGACTTGCTCATGTCGGTTCACTCTCGACTTGATTGAGGAGGTTTTGATTTAGGTCTCAATTGGGTTTGCTACATCACATGTAGACCTATCTACCCGACTCTCATTCACATCACATGCAAACGGCGCATTGCAGGCAGTTATAATCGCGGCAATAATTAAAGCTAAACTTTAACTAGGTGATGATCATGGATTCTAATTAGGTCGTATTACAAGCACATGCACATCAATCGATCAAGTGGTCTTCAACTCTTGAATTGGATCCAAGCTTCCTTGATTCGATCCTTGATCAACTCTTGATCCCATCGCCATCAACCGCTTAGACCCCTGTTCATCTCATGCATCGTCTTCGACTTGATCGTTGATGTACATCACATCACAGAAATACAACCAGATGTAAAATAAAAATAAAAATAATTTACATCTCCTTTTAGGAGGCACGCAGGCCTCTCAAAACATCAAATAAGATGCATGCAAGCATCTGAAAAATTACATGACATCGCAGATCACATCGCAGGTCATTACATTTGATACCAAAAGGGGTTGAATCCTATGATCATCACCGTATGCAACAATTATAATTTTCAGATCTGAAACTTAACTGATTATATCATGACATAGGTCGCTGATCATGCTAATCTTGATTCTAAACTTTGTAATCCCATTAACAATGCAATTAGAATCATCTTTTTATCACATAAAAATCAGCATGTAAAAATCAGCACCCCGGAAAAAATCTGCATGCAGAATTTTTCAGCATGCATGATCATTTAATTTTCAGATCTAATATGCCTTTAGATATTTAATTCTTACCTTAATCTACGAAGCCTAGGCTCTGATACCACTGTTGGGAACCCGCCCATGCCGCTGATATTTCAAAAATTTTCAGATGGCAGCGGAATCGGCATGCACGGGTTCGACGTTCATCGCATGAACGTTGTTTCGAGACCTTTCGTAATTAGGTAAGAATTAAAACTTTTAAAACTAATAGGAAGATCAAATCTTCACCTTGCGCGGGTAGATGATCACCGCAAATCTGAATTCGTGGTTTTGGAAGAGGGTTCGCTTGAAGCCGTTCAAACGTCCGGCCTCTACGGGTATCCACACGAAGCAGGATCCGATCCAAGCTCTCTATCTCACCGGGGTACTAGCTCCCTTGCAGAGATAGCTTTGATGGCTGATGTCCTCTCTTTCAATCAACTCTTGATTGCACTTGAGAGGAGGAAGAAGAAGGATGAAGAAGAGGAAGAAGATCAAATCCCTTCGCAGCCTTCTTCTCTTCACACGCGTTGAAGCCAAGGAAGAAGACCAAGATGAGGGAGAGGCCTCCTCTTCTTTTCCCTTTGCTAATGGCGGCTGAACCAAAGGAGGAGCAAGAGGGGGGCGTACGGCAGCAAGGAAGAAGCCTTCTCTTCTATTAGGTCAGCCCCCATGAAGCCCTCTTTAAATAACAAGTGGAGCTCCTAACTTTTAGGAGCTCCCTTGAAATAATTCCAAGAGGGGCGCCGGCCCCTCTTGTTGCCGCACCAAGCAATATGAAAGGAGGAGGGGCGTGTGCCCCTCCTTCATGGTTGCCCTAATCCTCATTAGGTAAGGATTTGGATGCCCTAATGTGGTTAAGTCCTAATCCAATTAGGCTTAACCAAATTGGGTTCAATCTATGCTAGTCCTAATCCAATTAGGACTTGAATGAATCATGACTCAATTGAACTCTTCAATCCTAATCCAATTAGGAGTCATGTTGATTCATTAGATTAATAATTAATTTAGACTTAAGGAATCCTAATCCAATTAGGATGTATTTTAATTTTAGTCCTAATCCAATTAGGACTCTATTTGAATCCGAAGTCCTAATCCAATTAGGATTTCTAGGAATCCTACTCCAAGTAGGAATCCAATTTTAATTCAAAATTCCTAATCTCATTAGGATTGTAGGAATCCTATTCCAAATAGGAATTCCAGTCCTACTCCAACAAGGATTCCCAGTCCTAATCCAATTAGGACTCTAGGAATCCTACCCGAAGTAGGATTCTTGTTTCAAGTCCAATTAATTAATTCCTTTTTCCTTCTTCAACTTTTTATCAATCAAATTGATTTCTTGTGATTCCTAATCACGATTTCAACCATCGGATCGGTCAATACTTCTAGTGTGTGTGACCCCATAGGTTCTATTCTGACTGGTAGTGAGATATATTATGATCTCTATCACTATATCATTGAAAACTCCTTTCAATGGGTTGGAACGATTCCAACTCAACTCATTAGGGTTTATCGATCATCAAGATAATCCCTATGAGTCCCACCATCCACCAGTGACACCTAGCAGCATGTAGTGGCTACCCAGCAGAATGGAATGATGAACCTCTAGGTGCAGTTAACGTGTGATACAGTCCTACTATCGTGGATCCCTACAGGACGGAGGTCATGGACAACTCGTCAAACCCCATCGTCTGTCATATGTCAAGATTTATTCGACTTGAGTTCGATAGTGGAAAACTCTTTCTCCACTTTACTGCCCTGGCCAAGGTCTTAGAACTCAGTCTAACAAATCACATAGGATCACTCCTCTTCTATCAAGGTCGATAGATTCCTTATAGGTGCATACCCTACTCCTACAGTGAACCTACTGCAGCCAATCTACACTGCATGGACCCATATGGCTAGAGACCATGTATGTGTGCAGTCAAACTACAATAACCTCACTGTGAGTAGCCGAAGCACCGCAGGTCAAAGGACCAGTCACACTACTGCAACATCAAGTAAGTCACTGACGAGTGGATAGACATCCAAGTGACTTCTTGTCTTGGTCACGCTCAGTACCCTTGTTCTCTAACAAGCACCTGCACTATCACTTCAGTGTCCCTACACTGTGGACTCAAGTCTCGTCCATCCAGAAGGAAAGTGATCTGTGCACTGATCGGATCGATCACCGTCCTCGTGATGATCCATTGATCAGGAGCATTTAGAAATTAATCACCAATGATACATGGCTCAAATTCTCAACTCTTGAGAATATGTATCATCATCTTATTAATTTCTTGGACGATTCATAGACACATAAACAATATGAATGAAAAAGATGCCTTTTATTTATTCAATAATAAATAGTCAAGTACAAAATTATGTCCCTAGAATCAACAATGTGTCAGCCAAATTGGCTTCTAGGGCATACATCTAACATAAAGGTCTATAGAGATAGATCTAAAAGAATGCTTGGCCTATCACAGTAAATGTATATAGAGAAAGTGCTGAAAAGGTTCAGCATGGAAAACTCCAATAGGGATCTCTTACCCCTTAGGCATGGAATTCATCTCTCCAAGAAGATGTGCCCCAACACATCTGAAGAGATTCAACGCATGAGCAAAATTCCCTATGCATCGGTTATAGGGAGCCTCATGTATGCCATGCTATGTACATGACCTGATATAGCCTTTGCTGTGAGTGTCACAAGCAGATATCAGTCGAATCCAGCTGAAGAACACTGGATAGCTGTGAAGAATATTCTTAAGTACTTGAGAAGAACTAAAGATTTATTCTTTATTTTTGGAGGATCATCAGAGTTAAAGGTAGAAGGGTATACAGATTCAGACTTCATGACTGATGTCGATGATAGGAAGTCAACATCTGGATATGTGTTCTTGTGCAATGGTGGTACGGTGAATTGGAAAAGTTCTAAACAACCGATCATTGCTGATTCTACTATGGAAGCTGAATACATCGCCGCCTCTGAAGCTGCTAAGGAAGGCTTCTGGTTCAAGAAATTCATTGCAAAATTGGATGTAATGTCATCAGATGCCATAACACTCTACTGCGATAATAATGGCCCCATAGCTCTTGCTAAGGAGCCAAGGTCTCATCAGAATTCCTAGTATATAGAGCGGCGCTTCCATCTCATATGCGACTATGTTGAGAAGAAGTATGTCGAGGTGCAGAGAGTAGACTCCGCAGACAACATGGCAGACCCGTTGACTAAGCA
The DNA here is from genome assembly GCF_051530095.1 of Phoenix dactylifera. Taxonomy (NCBI): domain Eukaryota; kingdom Viridiplantae; phylum Streptophyta; class Magnoliopsida; order Arecales; family Arecaceae; genus Phoenix; species Phoenix dactylifera. The sequence goes on from NC_143190.1 coordinate 27,519,522, forward strand.
GCTGAGTCAGCAAAAGACTGAAGCCCACCTTGAGAAGATGGGACTAAGATATATGACTAATTAGCTTTAGTGCAAGTGGGAGATTGTTAGATGTATGCCCTAGAAGCCAATCTGGCTGACACATTATTAATTCTGGGACATGATTTGTACTTGACTTTATTATTATTGAATAAATAAAAGGCATCTTTTTCATTCATATTATTATTGTGTCTATGAATCGTCCAAGGAATTAATAAGATGATGATGCATATTCTCAAGAGTTGAGAATTTGAGCCATGTATTATTGGTGATTAATTTCTAAACGCTTCTGATCGATGGATCATCACAAGGACGGTGATCGATCCGATGAGATCAGTGCACACATTACTTTTCCTGTGGATGGACGAGACTCGAGTCCACGGTGTGGGAACACTGAAATAATAGTGTAGGTGCTTGTTAGAGAACAAGGGTACTGAGCGTGACCAATACAAGAAGTCACTTGGATGTCTATCCACTCGTCAGTGACTTGCTTGATGTTGCAGTAGTGTGACTGGTCCTTTGACCTGCGGTGCTTCGGCTACTCACAGTGAGGTTATTGTAATTTGACTGCACATACACATGGCCTCTAGACATATGGGACCATGCAGTGTAGATTGGTTGCAGTAGGTTCACTATAGGAGTAGGGTATGCACCTATATGGAATCTATCGACCTTGGTAGATAAGGAGAGATCCTATGTGATTTATAAGACTGAGTTCGTAAGACCTCGGCCGGGGCAGTATGCACAGTGGAGAAAGAGTTTTCCACTCTCGAACTTAAGTCGAATAAATCTTCACATATGACAGACGATGGGGTTTGACGAGTTGTCCATGACCTCCATCCTATAGGAATCCACGATAGTAGGACTGAATCACACGTTAACTGCGCCTAGAGGTTCATTATTCTATTCTGCTGGGTAGCCACTACATGCTGCTAGGTGTCACTGGTGGATGGTGAAACTTACAGGGAATATCTCGATGATCGATAAACCCTAATGAGTTGAGTTGGAATCCTTCCGACCCATTGAAAGGAGTTTTCAATGACATTGTCATAGAGATCACAATATATCTCACTACCAGTCAGAATAGAACCTATGGGATCACACACACTGGAAGTATTGACCGATCCGATGGTTGAAAAGTGATTATGAATCACGAGTAATCAATTCGATTGATAATAAATTGAAGAAGGAATAATGGAAATTAATTAATTAGACTTAAACACGAATCCTACTTGGAGTAGGATTTCTGGAGTCCTAATTGGATTAGGACTGGAAGTCCTACTTGGAGTAGGACTGGGATTCCTACTTGGAGTAGAATTCCTACAATCTTAATTAGATTAGGATTTTGAATTCAATTTGGATTCCTACTTAGAATAGGATTCCTAGAAGTTCTAATTGGATTAGGACTTCGGATTCAAATTAGAGTCCTAATTGGATTAGGACTAAAATTAAATAAGTCCTAATTGGATTAGGGTTTCTTAAGTCCTAATTAATTATTAATCTAATGAATCAACATGACTCCTAATTGGGTTAGGATTGAAGAGTTCAATTGAGTCATGGTTCATTCAAGTTCTAATTGGATTAGGACTAGCATAGATTGAACCCGATTGATTCATGATTTGGTTAAACCCTAATTGGATTAGGACTAATCCAAATAGGGGCATCCAAGCCAAGAGGAGGGCCGTACGCCCCCTCCTCCTTCTCTTCTTTGGTGCGGCAAGACAAGAGGGGCCAGTGCCCCTCTTGGAAGGTTATCAAGGAGCTCCTAAAAGTTAGGAGCTCCACTTACTTTATAAAGGGGTATGGGAGGCACCTAGGGCATTCATTAGAATTCCTCTTTCCTTTGTGCCATGGCCTCCTCTCTCCCCTTTCATTAGTTTAGCCGCAAGCAAGAAGAGGAGAAGAAAGAAGCTTGGCGGCCTCCTCCCTCCTCCTTTGCATCATCCAACGCAAGGGAAAGCAAAAGGGTGCAAGGTGCTTTGATTCTTCTTCAAACTTCATCCTTCTTCTTCGTCCTCCCAAGCACAATCAAGTGTTGATCAAAAGGGAGGAGATCAGCCATCAAAAATAATCTCTGCAAGGGAGCTAGCACCTGAAAGAGTAGATGCCCTACAAGCCAATCGCAATATGTATTGTGAAGGATTTTCTTTTGATTTTCTAAATCATGTACATGACATTTAATATAAATAAAGGCATTGTGTTTCATCATATGCTGTTGATTATATTTGTGATGAACCCCTTAGATTAAAACAATGATTTTGAGGCTACGATGAGATCATACTAGTGAGACCTAAAATCCTAAAATCCTAATCTTAAACATTCTCAGTCATTGGTACATTGAGTCGGGGATCAATGTTTACCGGAAAGACTGGCACATCTTATGTATGCTCGATGCAGAGGGTGATTGATCTCACAATCACTTGTGTGGAGACACTAATACAAAGATGTGGGGGCTCATTAGAGAAATGAGTTCACTGAATTGACCTACAAAGAGAAATCTTATGAAGTCTTACTTACATGACAAAAGATGATTCTCTTAGTGGGAGTTGTGCAACCAATTCTTTGACCTGAGATCACCATAGTATCTTGTGCACATAAATCCATATTTTGGTTTCCACTCATTCATGACAATAAGTTATGTACGAGGTCTTCTGGATATGGTGGATTGTGTACGAAGGTTATGAGTAGGTCAACAAGGAATTAATCACTTCTAGTAAGAGAAGATCGCATCCTATTTATTCTAATCATATGATAATTCAGGAAGCCTTTGATCAAAGCACAATGAAAATTAGAAAAAATTTCTAATATTTCATTATTCGAATTATCATTAGAAGATTGAGAAATATATGAATATGAAATTGAGTTTCACATATATTCATACTCATATACATATTCGGATGCAGTTTGTTTAAAGGATTGAATTGCACGGTAACTTGCCACTGAAGGGTATTTTTGGTATTTCCACCAAATTCCATATTTTTTGGGTAGACATGACACGTTGCTAGACGTCAATCTTGTCTTATAGGTTTGATCGAATTAAAGAGTTTAATTTGATCACCATTTAGAAAGGATTTTAATTGTTAAGTTCGGGTTCGCGCAGTTTGGACTTAAATCGATTAGAAGAGTTCTAATCAAGTTGGGTCAACTCGCACTCACATCTATTGCTGGCTAAGTATGGAACCCAATGGGTCATACACAAGAAAACTTATTAAGGGTCTAATTGGATTAGATCATGTTTGCAAGATAGACATCCTAGCAGGTGTTGCAAACTCTTAGCTCTTGATTCGAATTGGATTCGAATCCGATTCTTAATTGATCTAATTTGATTAGATCATGTTCTAATATGGGTTAGCCAAGAGTTGGCACCTAATTGGCTTGGTTTGAGTCTAATTGGATTAGATTTAATAAATCATTCAATCTAGACCGTTAGATCTTGATCTACCGTTGGATGAAGACATAATGGAGAGTTGGTTTAACCCAATTGGATTGGATTAGAGGATGGCTATCATAATTGACCATTGGATCTTAATCCCACCATTGGATGAAGACATAATGGGTCAAGTGAATGGCGCCTTGCATTGGAGCCCTTGGATCATCATCATGAAAGATCAAGAGGTGAGGCGTGATGGATATGTGCTTAGCATGTGATGTTGACTTGGTCAAAATATGGCACCACATGAAAGGACATATCATTTGATACACTTCCTTACTTGATTTGCACCTCCTCTTATTTGATATGGCCCTTTAGATGATGCCCTTTCATGAGAGGATGTGTGGATAGGATGCATCCCTTGGAGATGCATCCCTACACCTATTATAAATAGGCTAGCACTCCATGGGTTTCATCATTCCAACTCCACCCCACTCCTCTCTTCTTTCTTTCTTACATTAGTTTCTTTCTTTCTAGCATTGCTTCTAGTGTGTCCTAAGCCAAGACAAGGTGGTCTTCTTTAAGACAAAAGAATTAGAAGTGATTTTAGAAGGTTAAAGAAAAATAGAAAGAAAGGAAAATAAGCCATTAGAGTTCTTGAGAAGAATTCTGCATTAAGGATCAAAGTCTTTGGAGCTTAAGACTTAAATCAAGTTTTCGTGTGGATCAACGTTGGAGGGTGAACACTTAGGCACCTAGTGAAAATTCTCCACATTGGATTAGCGTTAGAGGTATTCTTCTATTTCTGTATTTATATTATATTATTTGATTGCTTCCATTAAGGTGATCTTGGCTTATAAGGATTTTATGTTAAGCAACTTTATCAAGAAATTTTTAAAATTCCTAGCTTCCGATGCCCATTATAGCATGCTAGAACCCTTCAGCACCCCGGGGAGATTGAAGCGTTTAGATTGGTCCTCTGCTTCATGTGGATACCCGTAGAGGCCAGACGCGTGAACGGCTTCAAGCGAACCTTCATCCTAAACCACGAACTTCAGTTTGCGGTGATCATCTACCCGCATAAGGTGAAGATCTGATCTTCCTAATGTAGTTAAAAGTTTTTAATTCTAATCTATCTATGAACGGTTATTGAACAACGTTCATGGGATGAACGTGTGATCCCGTGCATGCCTCTTCCACTGCCATCTAAATTTTTTTTAATTTTCTGCGGCATGGGTGGGTTCCCAACAGTGCACTGAACCACTATACATCTTTGTGTTTGTGATGCCTTATCTCTTGTGTTTCATGCGTTACATTCATACTTGATTGTGTAATATCTCTAGCTTTATTTCCTATTGATTTATAAGTGATTGTTTAGAACTTGCTTAGCTTCCACTCCATTCTTACCATTCACATAGATTAAAATTGATCATACAACTATAAGTTAATTTTAGATCAATTGCACCCTAAAGCTATAGTATAATTGCTCTAGCTTAATTTCCACTGCTTTACTTGTAATTGCCTAGAGCTTAAGTAAATAGCATCTTATCATTCCGCTGCATTCAATTCAAAGTCAATTAGGAAACATAATTTTTAGAAAATCCAATTCACCCCCCTCTTGGGTTGTCACCTTGGGCAACAAGTAGTATCAGAGCAGGTGCTCTAAGGTTAATTGTTGATCTCACGATCAAGAGCCAAAGATAATGACAACTCAAATAGATAGTTTTCTAGGAGAGGGACAATTAATTGATAGACCTCCACTATTTAATGGCATAAACTGCACGCATTGGAAAGCACGCATGCGCATTTTCATTCAATCATAAAACTATGATTTATGGAATATCATAATAAATAACCTTCACACACTCTCTCAAGATGTTAATGAAAAAAACTTAGCACAATTGAATGTAATACTATGAACATACTATATTGTGCTATCCATGAAACTATATTTAATAAGATTTCTGCATGCTTATCTGCTAAAGAAATCTGGGATACTTTAAAAAATATTTATAATAAATTCCAGATTAGCTCACAAGTGCTTCAATTACATACTAACAGTGAGACTGCAGAAAAAGATGTTGAATCTCCTAATCAGGAAGAAAGAACAACAAATAAAAAATTCGGTGATGAAAACAAGGATCCATTCCCAAACACCAAAAAATTCAAAAGCTTCCTAAAGATAAAGAAGAAGAGGAAGCAAGAAGAAAGAAAGAAAGATATAAAAAACAAGAAAGCCTTGACCAAGGAAGAGTCAAGCAAGAAAATGAAAGTTAGGAGCAACAATGATGATATTAGCTTCAAAGAACTACAAGAGGTAACTAACTTGTGCTTTATGGCACAAGAAGATAAGGTAAAATCTGAATCTAATCTTACACCAAATAAATTTCATGAAGAATATTCTTATGATGAACTATTAAATATTTTTCATGATTTGTATGGTGAATGTAGAAAATTAGCTATAAAAAATAAAAATCTTAAAAAGCTAAATCTGAAAATTTCAAAAGAAAATTCTATTGCTGAAATACAAGACAAACTAAATTCTGAAAATGAAAGCTTAAGGTTAAATTCAGAAGAATTGATTCAGAAAAATCATAGCTTAATTAAAGCATACCAAAACTTAAGTGAAGAAGTTGACCAACTGAAATCTCTTATTAACAAATTCACTGTAAGTTCAGAAAGATTAAAAATGATGTTTGAAAATCAACATGCTGTTTTTGATAAATCCAAATTTGGCTTGGCTCCCTTGCTTAACAATAAATTCCTAGAGAAAAAGATTATCAATTCACCAAGCAAACCATCAAATAAGATAACTTATTTCAAATATGAAAAGAATGGGCATAATAACTTTACCTATAGTTCTAATACACATAAATTAAATGGTAAAGCTATTAATATCAAACAAATATGGATTCCAAAAGGAACAATTATAGCTAACCTGCAAGAACCCAAAAGAGCTTGGGTTCCTAAGTTGAAAATCTAATTATTTTTTTTCAGCAGGTGTGTCTAGCTACCCAAGGTTCCAATGAAAGATGTTATCCGGACAATGGGTGCTCTAGACACATGTTAAAGAATGAAACTTAAAATGTAATTAAGAAAAGTGACTAAAATAGAAGAAATAATGAAATTAGTAATTCTTGCATCCTCTCATACTGAAATTGTTTTATTAGTTAATTAAAACATAACTTGCAAGTATTAATCATTTTTTTATGATATAAGTGATATTTTTGGTATGAAAAGAAAATATATCCAAATCACTCCATCTTTCTATATTATGCTTTACATATAGATGGATAATTTGGTAAATCAATTCTTCCAGAATAACTCTATGAACTTTCTATATGCTTGATTGAGAGTTCTTATCCATGGCATTATCTTCTATTGATCATAGACATAAGAATATGTACTTGATATGCTCTTAAAAAATATGCATTATAAATACTAAGATCAAAGAATTCTTTTTGGTATATAAAATTAACTTATGCTAGTATGGACCTAATTTCAAAAGACCTTGTCATTGGTTTACTTAGATTATCTTCTGCAAGGTCAGAGTTTGCTATGCATGATAACTAAGGAAACAAACAAGAATCAATTTCTAAATCTAAAGATGTTGTTTCCATCACTAAGTTTTCAAAAGCTTACATTGGATTTGTTCTTGGCAAATAAAATTGAAGTATTTTCTGTATTTGCTAAATCTTGTAAAAGTGTTTCAAATGAAAAAGGTTTCCAAATTGTGAAGATAAAGAGTATCATGGCACAGTGTTGAAAACCAAAATTCTGATAAGGTTTGCATAGAAAATAATATTGAATATAATTGTTTCTGCACCAAGGACACCATAAGTAAAATAGGATTAATAGAATCCTTGAAAAAATGAAAAAGACAATATTGTATGATAGTCATTTTTTTTATTAAAAAGCTATCATCACTGCTTGTCATACATATTGTTTCTATTATATCTATTTTTGATGAAAACTCCTTTTTATCTTCTGAAAAATAGAAAATGAACTATTGCATATCTTTCATATTTTTCCGTCGTACATGTTATACTTGATATATTCGTATGAAAATAATGCCAAATCTGATAAATATACTTCTATCTTTGGGTATCATTCATCAAGCAATGCATATAGAATATTCAATGAAAAGATTCCAGTTGTAGAAATATCAATTCATTTTATTCTTTATGAGACTAATGATCTTTCATCAAGTCACTAAAATCAGATTATATATGTATATGGTTAATCTTTTTACTTACATATAACAATCTGAAACTAAAACACCTTAAGAAGAATGAACAAGATTATAATTGGTCAAGTTAAACTAAATCATTTTTTAAAGAGATAGAATCTGAAATCTTGCCGATAAAATCTGAAAACTTGTTAATAATTAGAACCATATTGAGTTTTTCAGAAATGCACTTAATGAAGAAAAATTGGTGACTACTAAAAGATTCAATCAAGAAAAGATGAAATGGATCTTGATGAAATTCTTGCATGATTAGAAGTAAAGATCACCATTATCATTTGCTTGCTTTATAAACTTTATATTCTGACAAATGAATGTGTAGAATGCACTCCTATATGGTTATTTCATTAAAGAAGATCTATGTAAAATAACCACCTTATTTGAAAACACTCATTACAAATATGATAAAGCAATATGTAATTTGGAACAAGCACCAAAAGCATGATATAAAAGTTGAGTAGCTTTTTGATACAAAGTAATAGTGATAAATCTATGCATCAAAAAGAAGAATTTGTGATATCTTATTTGCTCAAAGTATACATTGATGACATCATTTTTGGTTCTACTAATGAAAATTTATATGAAGATTTTACTAAGCTCATGCAAGGTGAGTTTGAAATATGTATAGTGAATGAGTTAACATTTTCTCTCGAACTCCAAATTAAGATAAACAAGAAAGAGGATCTTCATTGACCAAAGTTAGTCCACAAGAAAACTCTTATAGAAGATTGGCATGAAGAAGGTATGTCTATAACCCCATCTTGTAGAATTTGAAAAGGATGAGCAAGATAGATCTATTGTTTTAAAGCTGTATTGAAGCATGATAGAATAATTATTTTATCATACAGCTAGTAGACCAGATTGTATGCTCATTATGTGCCCTTGTACAAGATTCAATCTAACTCTAATGAATCATATTTTATTGATAACAAATGAATCATAGTCAGAATTTTGATAGAAACAACTGAAAATTAGATTAAAACTTAATTTGTGATCTTTTGAGCATAATAAGAATTTTGTTTTGCATGATATATATTTATGTGTTATGAAGTATATTAGATTATTTCTTTATTCTGCTCTTTCATATTACTTGAGAATAACAAAAAGAGAGAGAGATAAAGAAAAAAAAATAAACATTATTCAAGGAAAGTAAAATCTAAGTAAAAGCAAATACTCCAATCTTAAGGAAAAGCAAAACAAGCATAATATATTCGGCACATTTGTGAGACTTGTGTGAGCATTCTTTTGGAAGAGATAAAATCCATAATTAATTACACTTGAATAGGAAGAGTTTGAAGTGAACATTTTAACCTTTCTATATTGCTCATCATAGGGATGGTGCCAATGGAAAAACTAGTGGTAGTACCCGGCACTATTTGACCCAACTATTCGGTGTAGGGTATATTAGGGACGGCACAAGAGGGAGGCTAGTGGTAGTACCTCGTGCCCCTTCCAACTCTACCGGATAGGGAGCAAATAGAGTATAGAGTATAAGAAAGTAAAAACGAAAAACAAAATCAAAATGCTCATTAATTGGTTAAGAAAAGAAATTCAAAAAAAAAATGAGGAAATGAATGACAAAATAAATGAAAGTATATAAGAAGAATCAAGTCAAGTTTTAATCACTTAAAAACACACCTTAAGGATGAAATCAGTGCAAGATTATATTTAAATAGGAGAAGTTTATTTGAAAAGAATTGATTTTGATCCTTGACATGCTTGTTCTTAATATTTTAATGCATAGTGTTATGACTTAACACATAATATATTTTGCATGTGGCATGATATTTTGAATTATGGGTTCTCAATATTTTGTAATGCTCCATGCTTGGATAATTTGATTGAAACATATTTTATCAACAACAATTTGGAATGTGTTTTTAACTTTGCACACATGTCCTTGCTTCACCTTTGTTTTCAAAACAACTTGTGTTCCAAAGCATAATAAAAAAAATATTTTTACTTGCATTTCATACTCACCAATGATATATTTTGGATTCATATCAAAATTTGCTTATTAAATCAGTTTCAATAATTGAATGTTTGAAATACTATATAAATTTTTTTTGGTATTATTAAAAAAAAAATTCAGATTTGCCGTTCACGATCATCTTTGAAATCTGAAAGTTGAATAAATTTGTAAAAAGGAGAAGAGAAAGATATCTCTATTTAGGCATAATGAATTGATTTTGTTTTATCTTTCAACTTGCTTAACTTTGGTACATAATGTTTTAATTCGTACCAAAACTCAATATCAAATACAAAGATTCTGAATATACTCTAATATGTTTGAAATATGTGTTTTCAATCGTAATTGTTACGGGGGAACTCGGCCACCATGCCCCACGTGACCGGCACGCGCGCCCAAGAAGACTACAGCTGCCCCTTGATCCAGTAACCCGACCCCGAGTCGGATATCTTCGGCTTCGCAGCCCGACCCCGAGTCGGCTGCCCCTTGATCCAGCAGTCCGACCCCGAGTCGGATATCTTCGGCTTCACAGCCCGACCCCGAGTCGGCTGCCCCTTGATCCAGCAGTCCGACCCCGAGTCGGATATCTTCGGCTTCACAGCCCGACCCCGAGTCGGCTGCCCCTTGATCCAGCAATCCGACCCCGAGTCGGCAATCTCTCGACAACGACAGGCTGTTCCCCTGAAGCACGCTGCGACCCTCTGCTCCACTACTTCCTGCAACGGTCGTATCCGGCGCTGCTCCACGATCTCCTGTAACAGCCGTACAAAGCGGAGCTCCACTACGCCCTGTCATGGCCGTACCCAGCGCTGCCCCACGACGCCCTGTAACGGCCATGTCAGTGGCAACTCCATCGTGCCACACGATGACCAACCCCCCAGAAGGACCCCCCAGCCTGGTATATATGCGGCTGGGGGGAGAAGGGGGGAGGTAAGCAAGAACTTCCAGAGCATTCTCCTACTTGCTACTATTATCTCTCCTTCTCCTCCAATCTCCTCTGACTTGATCGTCGGAGGGCCCCCACTACCCCAGTGGTGGTGCGAGGCTTGCTTGCAGGTTTTCCGGTGGAAGGTGGAGCGCAATCAACACCAACCAAGGCAACTCAGACGGAATCCCGTTCACACCGCTGTGCCAATCGTTCTCGGTTTGGACCACCAGCAACAGTTGGCGCTAGAGGAAGGGCCCGAATCTCAGAGCGATCGTAATGGCACGGCGAGGTGGTCGTGGAGCTTCCAATGCCTCCGGTCGCGGGGCCTCTCGCGCCTCCGGCCGGGAGGCCGCTGCGTCTCCAACACATTCTCAGCAACACTCCACCGTTCCACCCCCCATTCAGATGGTCGAAGCCGCTCAGTTCGACCAGTTAGCCCAGCAGGTTCGCACCCTCGCGGAGGCAGTGCAGAACCTGCAGGATGTGATGTCTCGGGCGCCGCAGCGGGCCCAGGAGCCGCTGCTCCCTGAGCGCTCACCTGTCCTCCTCAACCCGCGCTCCTTCCTCTCCCATGGGGAGGAGCGCCGGCGCGAGGAAGATTCTCGAGCACGGTCCATTCTGCCGGGACCTTCCCATCGGAGCTGCGCGGGGTACGAGAGGCGGGCCCGGGCGCGTTCCCAGACCCCCCAGTCCTCAAGGAACCCGCGCTCCAGTCGGTCCCCCTCTCGGTGCTCCTTGTCTCCCACCCATCGGTCGCGCTCCCTGGACCGGCGGGTGGACGATCTCCACCGACAACTCCAGGTCCTGAAGGGCCACTCCAAAGATCCCTTCGCCGACTTGGAGATCTCTTCCCAGCCGGCGCTTGCCTCGAGGATCCTGCGGACCCCGAATCTGCCGGGGTTTAAAATGCCGGCGATCGAGCCCTATGACGGGGCGACGGACCCGCGGGATCACGTCGAGAGTTTCAGGACCCTTATGCTCCTCCACGGAGCATCAGATCCTCTCCTCTGCAAGGCCTTCCCGGCGACCCTCCGTGGCCCGGCGAGGGCGTGGTTCGCCGGCTTGGAGGCTAACTCAATCCAGTCCTTCGACCAGTTTACTCGCCTCTTCATCACCCATTTCGCCGTCAGTAGCCGGCGGCGACTGGTCTCTGACTCCCTCTTCGATATCCGGCAAAACGAGGGAGAAAGCTTGCGGGATTATCTTACCCGCTTCAACAAGGCTACGCTGGAAGTCCGGAACCTGAGCCAGGAGGTGGCTCTTTCAGCCCTGAAGCGTGGCTTCCGAAAGGGCAGACTCACCTTCTCCCTGGACAAACGCCTGCCGCGGAGCCTCCCGGAGCTGTTGTCCCGGGCGAACCAGTATGCGGACGCCGAGGAGGCGGCCGCCCACCGGAGCAAGGAGGCCGCCGAGATCCCTCCAAAGCTCGGGAAGAAAAGGCGAAAAGAGGCACGCCAGAGGAGGAGCCCGACGCCTCAACGTCGGCGCAGAAGCCTGTCGCCGGCGAGGAACCACGGCGCCCTACACCCTCGTTCTCCGCCCCGACGTTTCAACCGGTACACTCCTCTCCTGACTCCCCGGGCCCAGATCCTCATGGAAATCAAGGGGCGGGAGGACCTCCCGGCCCCGAGACAGATGAAGAAGATTCCTGGGAGGAGGCCCTCTCAGGCGTACTGTGAGTACCACCGGGACCACGGCCACGACACCGAAGACTGCTTCCAGCTTCGGGACGAGATCGAGGCTCTCATCCGCCGAGGGTGTCTCGGTCGATATGTGAACGACCGACGTCCCCCCGCAGACCCGCATCCGGCCGACCCGGCCCCTCAGGAGCCTCGGGAGCAAAATCGACCTGTCACGGGCGTGATCCACACTATCTCTGGGGGCTGCCTCCGGCCCGAGAGGAACGCAGGGGGCTCGACTGAAGCATCAGGGGCAGCCGTCGCAAAGAGGCAGAGGGTCGGTAATGTAATCACTTTTTGTGATGAAGATGTAAAGGGGGTTCAGACCCCCCACGATGACGCCATGGTGATCTCCCTCACTATGGCAAACTATGATGTAAGGCGTGTTCTTGTGGATAGTGGAAGCTCAGCTGATATTTTGTTTTACGAGGCCTTCCAAAAGATGAGCTTGTCCAGACAATTGTTGCACAAAACATCCACCCCCCTCATAGGATTCACTGGTGACGCTATCTCGGCCGAAGGTGTCGTTGAGCTGCCTGTGACTGCGGGCGTTGCACCCGCAGAAGCCACGGTGCGGCTCGGGTTCTTGGTCGTCCGTGTTCCCTCGGCCTACAACGCTATCCTCAGACGATCCGGACTGAACGCCCTTCGCGCGGTGGTCTCTACGTACCACTTGCTCATGCGGTTCCCCACGGCGGCCGGGATTGGAGAGGTCCGAGGTGACCAACCGACCGCAAGGCAATGTTTTCTAGCAACTCTCAAAGGGAAGAAGCCCGTAGAAGCCTTAAGCGTCGAGTCCCTCGACGCCAGAGACGAGGTGGCCTTGCGGCACGGGAAGCCGGCCGAAGGTGTGATCGAAGTTCCCCTCGAGGAAGGTCGCCCGGACCGGACGGTCCGAGTCGGCACCAATCTCGACCCTGGAGCTCGGGCTCGGTTGGTGGAATTCCTCCGAGCCAACGCCGATGTATTTGCCTGGTCGGCGGCCGATGTACCTGGGATCGACCCGGAGGTCATTTCTCACGCCCTCAACGTCGACCCGACCCACCGACCGGTAAAACAGAAGAAGAGACACTGTGCCCCGGATCGGATCCGAGTGGTCGACCAGGAGGTAGACAAGCTCTTGGAGGCAGGATTCATAAGGGAGTCAGCTACCCCGAATGGCTGGCAAATGTCGTACTTGTCCGGAAGGCGAGCGGAAAGTGGAGGATGTGCGTCGACTACACCGACCTGAACAAGGCATGCCCCAAGGATAGCTTTCCGCTTCCGCGGATAGACCAACTGGTCGACGCGACTTCCGGATATCAGCTGCTGTCTTTCATGGACGCCTTCTCCGGCTACAACCAGATAATGATGGCTCCACAGGACGAGGAGAAAACTGCCTTTATAACAGACCGGGGGCTGTACTGTTACAAGGTAATGCCCTTCGGTCTGAAGAATGCTGGCGCCACTTACCAGCGCCTCGTCAACAAAATCTTCAAAGAGCAAATCGGCCGGAACATGGAGGTGTACGTGGACGATATGCTGGTGAAGAGCCGCCATGCAGACCAGCACATCGCGGATCTGGAGGAGACTTTCGCCACCCTGCGGAAGTTTCGCATGAAGCTGAACCCAGCGAAGTGCGCCTTTGGCGCTTCGGCCGGGAGGTTCCTCGGTTTCATTGTCAACCAGCAGGGGATCGAAGCCAACCCGGACAAAATCAAGGCCATCCAAGATATGTCCCCTCCGACCAAAGTGAAGGAGGTTCAGGAGCTCGCTGGGAGGGTCGCCGCGCTCGGACGATTTGTGGCAAAATCGGCCGAACGCTGCCAACCTTTCTTCAAGGTGTTGAAACGCCCGAAAGACTTCCTCTAGACGGCCGAATGTCAAGCAGCATTCGACCAGCTCAAGGAATACTTGGCGTCTCCTCCCCTGCTATCCAAGCCGCAAGAAGGGGAGATGCTCTACCTCTATCTGGCGGTCTCCCCAACCGCAGTCAGTGCGGTACTGGTTCGGGAAGAGGCAAAGCTCCAGAAGCCTGTGTACTACATCAGCCGGGTCTTACGGGATGCCGAGACGCGGTATACGAAGGCTGAAAAGATCGCCTTCGCGCTGCTGACCGCGACCAGGAGGCTTCGCCCCTATTTCCAGGCCCATTCTGTCACCCTCTTGACCGATCAACCGCTGCGGCAGATCCTCAGCAATCCTGAGAATGCGGGACGGCTGGTGAAGTGGGCAGTAGAACTTGGTGAGTTCGACATCCGCTACCAGCCCCGACCCGCCATCAAGGCCCAGGCGCTCGCGGATTTCCTCGCTGAGTGCACGGTGCAGGAGGCGGAACCTAGGTCGCCGGAAACACCTAGCCTCGACCTCCCGATTTGGACGCTTCACATCGATGGGTCGTCGAACCCCGAAGGTGGAGGGGCCGGGCTGGTCCTCACCAGCCCTGATGGAGTGATAGCCGAGTATGCCTTGAGGTTCGAATTTTCAGTGACCAACAACGAGGCGGAGTACGAGGCCCTAGTCACGGGACTCAAACTCACCAAGGAGCTCGGCATCCGGCGCCTGAAGGTCTTCACCGACTCCCAGCTGGTGGTCGGGCAGGTCCGTGGGGTGTTCGAAGCCCGGAACCCGACCATGCAGAATTACGTCCGAAAGGTGCAAGCACTCATTCCCGACCTCGGCAGTGTCGACATCCAGCAGGTCCCAAGAAGTGAAAATGCCAGGGCCGACAGGTTGTCCCGCTTAGTGAGCGCAGACGCGCACAACTTGTCGAGGGCGATCTACCTGGAGACCCTGGATGCCCCGAGCATCGGCGAGGCTGGAGCGGTGATGGCGATTGATCCGAAGCCGTCTTGGATGGACCCGCTTATCGCCTACCTCGCCGAAGGGATCCTCCCTGAAGACGAAGATCAAGCTCGGCGACTTGTTATGAAGTCCGCCCACTACGTACTCTATGAAGGGAGGCTGTATCGGACCTCGTTCACCGCCCCCCTCTTAAAGTGCCTCCGCCCCTCGGAAGCGGCCTACGTCCTCGGCGAAGTCCACAAAGGCGTTTGCGGATCACACTTGGGGGCTAGGTCCTTGGCGCACAAGATCATGAGGCAAGGCTATTATTGGCCTACCTTGTTGGAGGACTCAAAGGATCATGTACGGAAATGCGACGCCTGCCAGCGCCGCGCCAACGTCCAGAGAGTCCCTTCTGTCCCCTTGGCACCAATCACTGCACCCTGGCCCTTCGCCCAGTGGGGAATGGATATCCTCGGACCATTTCCCGTCGCTTCAGCTCAGCGGAAATTTTTGATTGTTGCAATCGACTACTTCACCAAGTGGGTGGAGGCAGAGCCGCTGGCCACTATCACGGAGGCGCAAGTCCGGAAGTTCGTGAAGAAGAACATCATTGTCCGATTTGGGGTACCTCGGGTCCTCATCTCGGATAATGGCCGACAGTTCGACAACAAGCATTTCCGTGACTTCTGCGAGGAGTTCGGGATCGAGCATCGGTTCACATCTGTGTCGCATCCCCAAACCAACGGCGAGGCCGAGGTCACAAATCGGACAATCCTCCAAGGAATCAAAGCGCGAATCGGTCGGACGGGGCAAGCTTGGGTCGAAGAACTCGAGAATGTCCTTTGGGCGTATCGGACCACGCATCGGACCCCTACCGGGGAGACGCCTTTCAGCCTAACCTATGGCACGGAAGCCGTTGTCCCCGTGGAGCTCGGACTCCCCTCACCTCGGGTGGCCGCGCACCGACCCGAGGCCAATTCGGAGCAACTCCGAGGGAACCTGGATCTCTTGGAAGAAGCGAGGAAAATGGCGCAGGTTCGGATGGCGATGTATCAGCGGAGGGTGGCCCGATATTACAACTCCAAGGTCCGACCGAAGCTTTTCAGAATCGAAGATCTGGTGCTAAGGCGAGCTAAAGCATCTCAACCTGCGGAAGGTGGGAAGCTAGCGCCAAATTGGGAAGGCCCGTATAGGGTTCGCTGGGTAAACCGACCTGGCTCCTACCAGTTGGAGGCCCTAGATGGTCGAGAAATTCAAAGGAGCTGGAATTCCGCTAACCTGCGGATGTATTACCAGTAGAACGACAATGCCAGAAAGACAGTTCAAAAATGTATAACACTTTTCATTTCAATAATTTCTGGTTACAACGGCGTGCTCGTGTGATTACAAGGAATTCCCAGAGGGGAATTAGGGTGTAAAGAAAGTAAAGAAGAGGTGGAGACTCCGAGGAGCTGAAGATCTGGAATTCCGAAACCTCCATCTGAAGCGGCTGCAATCCCGCCGGAAGTGGGTGCTTCCAACCGGAGGCGCCATCGGCATCTCACGAAAAAGACGAAGAGCCGGCGCGGATGAAGAAGAAGTGGACGAAGGAGAAGTCCACACTGCCTCCAACCGGAGGCGCCATCCACGCCTCACGAAAAAGACGAGGAGCCGCCGCAGACGAAGCTCCCGCTGCCTCCAGGGGAACGCCACCTCCAAGGGATATTCCGGTCCTCCCCAGTGTTAGGGGAGAGAAGGAATACAAGGGAGAAGAGCATATGGAGGCGCGGTCCCGGATCAGGCGCATGGTGCGGAGCTCAATCGGGAGGCCGAACTTCAAGGAGGGGAGACGTGATCCCGGATGAAACGCCTAGAGCGGAGTTCCGCCGGGGAGAACCTCCTTGTTGATCCCAGATGAAACGGCTAGTTGGTGGAAGTCGCGAAGGGCGCGCCTCCCGTTCCTTCGGTAGGGGTCTCTCAACCATGCGCCGGAGAGGAGGCTGTTGGGAACCCGCCCATGCCGCTGATATTTCAAAAATTTTCAGATGGCAGCGGAATCGGCATGCACGAGTTCAACGTTCATCGCATGAACGTTGTTTCGAGACCTTTCGTAATTAGGTAAGAATTAAAACTTTTAAAACTAATAGGAAGATCAAATCTTCACCTTGCGCGGGTAGATGATCACCGCAAATCTGAATTCGTGGTTTTGGAAGAGGGTTCGCTTGAAGCCGTTCAAACGTCCGGCCTCTACGGGTATCCACACGAAGCAGGATCCGATCCAAGCTCTCTATCTCACCGGGGTACTAGCTCCCTTGCAGAGATAGCTTTGATGGCTGATGTCCTCTCTTTCAATCAACTCTTGATTGCACTTGAGAGGAGGAAGAAGAAGGATGAAGAAGAGGAAGAAGATCAAATCCCTTCGCAGCCTTCTTCTCTTCACACGCGTTGAAGCCAAGGAAGAAGACCAAGAGGAGGGAGAGGCCTCCTCTTCTTTTCCCTTTGCTAATGGCGGCTGAACCAAAGGAGGAGCAAGAGGGGGGCGTACGGCAGCAAGGAAGAAGCCTTCTCATTAATTAGGTCAGCCCCCATGAAGCCCTCTTTAAATAACAAGTGGAGCTCCTAACTTTTAGGAGCTCCCTTGAAATAATTCCAAGAGGGGCGCCGGCCCCTCTTGTTGCCGCACCAAGCAATATGAAAGGAGGAGGGGCGTGTGCCCCTCCTTCATGGTTGCCCTAATCCTCATTAGGTAAGGATTTGGATGCCCTAATGTGGTTAAGTCCTAATCCAATTAGGCTTAACCAAATTGGGTTCAATCTATGCTAGTCCTAATCCAATTAGGACTTGAATGAATCATGACTCAATTGAACTCTTCAATCCTAATCCAATTAGGAGTCATGTTGATTCATTAGATTAATAATTAATTTAGACTTAAGGAATCCTAATCCAATTAGGATGTATTTTAATTTTAGTCCTAATCCAATTAGGACTCTATTTGAATCCGAAGTCCTAATCCAATTAGGATTTCTAGGAATCCTACTCCAAGTAGGAATCCAATTTTAATTCAAAATTCCTAATCTCATTAGGATTGTAGGAATCCTATTCCAAATAGGAATTCCAGTCCTACTCCAACTAGGATTCCCAGTCCTAATCCAATTAGGACTCTAGGAATCCTACCCGAAGTAGGATTCTTGTTTCAAGTCCAATTAATTAATTTCTTTTTCCTTCTTCAACTTTTTATCAATCAAATTGATTTCTTGTGATTCCTAATCACGATTTCAACCATCGGATCGGTCAATACTTCTAGTGTGTGTGACCCCATAGGTTCTATTCTGACTGGTAGTGAGATATATTGTGATCTCTATCACTATATCATTGAAAACTCCTTTCAATGGGTTGGAACGATTCCAACTCAACTCATTAGGGTTTATCGATCATCAAGATAATCCCTATGAGTCCCACCATCCACCAGTGACACCTAGCAGCATGTAGTGGCTACCCAGCAGAATGGAATGATGAACCTCTAGGTGCAGTTAACGTGTGATACAGTCCTACTATCGTGGATCCCTACAGGACGGAGGTCATGGACAACTCGTCAAACCCCATCGTCTGTCATATGTCAAGATTTATTCGACTTGAGTTCGATAGTGGAAAACTCTTTCTCCACTTTACTGCCCTGGCCAAGGTCTTAGAACTCAGTCTAACAAATCACATAGGATCACTCCTCTTCTATCAAGGTCGATAGATTCCTTGTAGGTGCATACCCTACTCCTACAGTGAACCTACTGCAGCCAATCTACACTGCATGGACCCATATGGCTAGAGACCATGTATGTGTGCAGTCAAACTACAATAACCTCACTGTGAGTAGCCGAAGCACCGCAGGTCAAAGGACCAGTCACACTACTGCAACATCAAGCAAGTCACTGACGAGTGGATAGACATCCAAGTGACTTCTTGTCTTGGTCACGCTCAGTACCCTTGTTCTCTAACAAGCACCTGCACTATCACTTCAGTGTCCCTACACTGTGGACTCAAGTCTCGTCCATCCAGAAGGAGAGTGATCTGTGCACTGATCGGATCGATCACCGTCCTCGTGATGATCCATTGATCAGGAGCATTTAGAAATTAATCACCAATGATACATGGCTCAAATTCTCAACTCTTGAGAATATGTATCATCATCTTATTAATTTCTTGGACGATTCATAGACACATAAACAATATGAATGAAAAAGATGCCTTTTATTTATTCAATAATAAATAGTCAAGTACAAAATTATGTCCCTAGAATCAACAATGTGTCAGCCAAATTGGCTTCTAGGGCATACATCTAACAATCTCCCACTTGCACTAAAGCCAATTGGTCATATATCTTACGCCCATCTTCTCAAGGTGGGCTTCAGTCTTTTGCTGACTCAGCTGCTTAGTGAAAGGGTCTGCCACGTTATCCGCGGAGTCTACTCTCTGCACCTCTATATCATAGTCGCGTATGAAATGGAAGCGCCGCTCTATGTGCTTGGACTTCTGATGAGACCATGGCCCCATAGCTAGTGTTATGGTGCCAATGTTATCGCAGTAAAGTGTCATGGCATCTAATGACATTACACCTAATTCTGCAATTAACTTTTAATCAGAAGGTTTCCACTGCACCCTTAGATACGGCTTAACATTCAGCTTCTAAGGTAGAATCTATAATGATCGGTTGTTTGGAACTCTTCCAATTTACTGAACCACAATTGCACATATTCTGATGTTGACTTTCTATCATCAATATGTGTGCATCTTTCTACCTTCAACTCTGATCTTCTCCCAAAGATCAAGAACATGTCCTTAGTTCTTCTCAAGTACTTAAGACTGTTCTTCACAGCTGTCCAGTGTTCTTCACCTGGATTCGACTGATATCTGCTTGTGACACTCACAGCAAGAGCTATATCAGGTCGTGTACATAGCATGGCATACATGAGGCTTCCTATTGCCGATGCATAAGGAATCTTGCTCATGCGTTGAATCTCCTCAGATGTGTTGGGGCACATCTTCTTGGAGAGATGAATTCCATGCCTTAGGGGTAAGAGACCCCTCTTGGAGTTTTCCATGCTGAACCTCTTCAGCACCTCCTCTATGTACATCTTCTGTGAAAGGCCAAGCATCCTTTTAGATCTATCTCTATAGACCTTTATTCCCAAAATATAGGATGCTTCCCCAAGGTCTTTCATGGAGAATTCTTTTGACAACCAGACCTTGACCGAGGTTAGCATGGGAATATCATTCCCAATCAGGAGAATGTCATCTACGTACAGTACGAGAAAAACGACAGCACTCCCACTAACCCTTTTATAAACACATGGTTCCTCTTCGTTTTTGATGAAATCAAACGTTTTGATTGCATCATCGAAACGAGTGTTCC
This sequence comes from Phoenix dactylifera, assembly GCF_051530095.1. Classification (NCBI taxonomy): domain Eukaryota; kingdom Viridiplantae; phylum Streptophyta; class Magnoliopsida; order Arecales; family Arecaceae; genus Phoenix; species Phoenix dactylifera. Next base: position 27,539,881 of record NC_143190.1, read on the forward strand.
AACTCCGAGAGGCTTGCTTTAGTCCATAGATGGACCTTTGCAGCTTGCAGACCTTGTGATCTCCATCACTGGAAGTGAAACCCAAAGGCTGTTCCATATAGATATCTTCATCAAGATATCCATTCAGGAAAGCAGTTTTCACATCCATCTGCCAGATTTCATAGTCATGAAATGCTGCAATGGCAAGCAATGTCCGGATGGATTTTAGCATGGCTACAGGTGAAAAGGTCTCCTGATAGTCAATACCTTCGCGCTGACTATACCCTTTCGCCACAAGCCTTGCCTTATAGGTCTCTACCTCTCCATCCGAACCTATCTTCCTTTTGTAGATCCATTTGCATCCAATAGGTACAATACCTTCTGGTGGATCTACTAAGGTCCAGACTTGGTTGGAATGCATGGAGTCTATCTCTGACTTCATAGCTTCCAGCCATTTCTCGGAATCGATATCAGATATCGCCTCGTTGTAGGTTTTGGGATCCTGTATGTGATCCCTATCTCCCATCAGGAACATTTCCTCGGTATCCTCTTCTAGTATACCTAAGTATCTATCGGGAGGATGGGAGACCCTACTAGATCTACGAGGTGGTCGAGGGACATCGTGTACTGGCTCTTTATGAATGGGTTCAATAGGATCCATGACTCGTTGCTTTTCAGAGACTTTCTCTTCAAGCTCAATTTTCCTCCCACTGCCTTTATCAAGGATAAACTGATTTTCCAAGAAGATGGCATGACGGCTCACAAACACATTGTGATCCTCTGAGACGTAAAAATTGTATCCTAATGACTCTTTAGGATATCCTATAAAACGAGCACTTATGGTCCTAGCCTCTAACTTGTCCGCCTGTAGTCGCTTGACGTGGGCCGGACACCCCCAAATCTTGAGATGACCCAGACTTGGTTTCTTACCATGCCATATCTCATACGGTGTGGTAGGAACGGATTTAGAGGGAACTCTATTCAATAAATAAATCGCTGTGAGTAAGGCATCTCCCCAAAGAAACATAGGTAAATCAGTGAAGCTCATCATGGACCTGACCATATCCAATAGGGTCCGATTCCTCCTCTCTGACACCCCGTTGAGTTGAGGTGTACCCGGAGGTGTCCATTGTGAGACTATGCCGTTTTCTTTGAGATAGTCCCGGAATTCCCCACTAAGGTATTCTCCTCCTCGATCTGATCGAAGAGCCTTAAGAGGTTTTCCAGTTTGTTTTTCTACTTCATTTTTGAACTCTTTGAACTTTTCAAAAGAGTCAGACTTGTGTCTCATAAGATACACATACCCATACCGTGAATAATCATCGGTAAAGGTAATGAAGTATGAATAACGTCCCCTGGCTAGCACATCGAATGGGCCACATACATCTGTATGTACTAGGGTAAGTATTTCGGTGGTCCTCTCCCCATGTCCTACAAAGGGCAGTCTAGCCATCTTTCCTTGAAGACAGGACTCGCAAACTGGATATGACTCGGAAGTCAATGAGCCTAAGAGCCCATCTTTATCCATTTTGTTCATCCTATCTTCTCCAATATGGCCAAGTCTGAGGTGCCACAAATATCTTTGGTTTATCTCATCTCTGGATCTTTTGGATCCTTTGGCACTCACATCTTGCTCGGTAACATTCACAGATACATCCATATGTAAATGATAGAGACTGTCAATCATGAAACCACGTGCGACTATTTTATTTCTTAAATAAATAGAACAGCAGTCTTTGTCAAATGTAAAAACATGACCTTCCTGTGCTAGACATGAAACAGAAATCAAATTTCTGCTAGCAACAGGTACATAATAACAGTCTCTAAGTATTAAACTAAATCCAGACGGTAGTCGCAGATGGTAGGTGCCCACAGCCACAGCAGCAACTTTTGCCCCGTTGCCAACCCGAAGGGTTACCGCACCTTCCGCCAGCCTTCTACTTTCCTTTAGACCCTGCATGGTAGTGCACAAATGAGCACTAGAACCAGAATCTATAACCCAACTAGAAGTAGAAGAAACCGTTAGATTAGTTTCAATAATGAGCAAGTCTATACCTTCTGAAGGTGTGTCACCTTTCTTGTTCTTCAGGCTCTCGAGGTATGAAGGACAGTTTCTCTTCCAGTGGCCTTCGACATTGCAGTGGAAACATTTTCCTTTGTCGTTAGCCCTTTTCTTTTGAACTTCCTTCTTTGGCTTCTTGTCTTTCTTCTGCTTCTTTGCAGGCTTCTTTTTCTTCCAAGTAGACTTTCTCTTGGAACCAGAAGTCAACTCAGCAGCGAGGACATTGCCCCTTGAACCTTTCAAGGCTCCCTCAGCAGTTACCAACATGTTGATTAGTTCAGTCTTAGTGCATTCAATCTTATTCATGTGGTAGTTTACTATAAACTGACCAAATGAATCAGGAAGTGACTGTAGGATCAAATCCACTTGCAATTCCTTGTGCATGTCCATACCGAGCTTCTCAAGCTCCTCTAGGTCCTTGATCATGGTCAGACCGTGATCATGGACAGACTGCCCCTCGCGCATCTTCGCTTTGAAAAGCCTCTTGGACACTTCAAAACGAGCTGTGCGACTTTGCTCACCATACAACTCTTGTAGGTGTGCCAGTATGTCCCTAGCAGTCTTTATATTTTCATGCTGGCATTGGAGTTCATTAGACATAGATGCCATCATATAGCATTTTACTCTAATGTCATCGTCCAACCACTTTTTATGCATCTCACGCTGAACATCAGTGGGACGTGCTGGTAATGTGGGGATATCTGAATCGAGTATGTAGCCTATCTTCTCACAGTCCAAAACTATTTTGAGATTTCTAAGCCAGTCCTTGTAATTGGTTCCGGTCAGTCGGTTGGTCTCAAGAATACGGGTCAATGGGTTTGAAGCCGACATTGTATCTGCAGAGAGTAAAGATTCTAGTTAGACTTTTGTACTTGATCCTAATTTGTCCTAAGGTCTTTTAGAACAAATTGTGACTCCCACTATTTTCTCGAATTCCTCACACTCCCCTGGTAGGAAAACGGAAATCCCACACGACTAGGGTTTCTAGTGGGTACTGCGGTCCCACCAATTTACATGCCACCTCACCTAACAGTTATTGGTGACACATAGATGGATGAGTGTACAACTCTTGTACAATGCTTCTCAAGCATGTTGCAGTGCAACTTGGTCTCTAAGCCATGAAGACCTCACCTAACAGTTATTGGTCTCATTTCTTAGTTAAGTCAGACCCACTGTATAACCGTAGGAATAAAGTCGTCATTGGGTCCTCACCTAACAGTTATTGGTGCCCAACCCCACCTTTACCCTACAACATCTCATGTCTATAGAGAGGTCCAGCCCCCCAATGCAACTTGACCACTGTATCCAGCCGAGACAAGTCAACATCAGAAAGGCCTTAGCAGCTCTACTACAGTGGAAGACCTATTGACTTAATATTGGTTAATCAGGTCTTAGTGTTTGCAACTTGAGCCTTTCATAAGAGGTAATCGAACAATTGGCCAGGTAAGCAGGTGGGAGGCTCCCCTTACTCAGAGAGTAAGGTCCTAATTAAGTAACCACCTTTCATGCTTTCCTAGACACCAATTAGATCAATTAATCTAATATGATTTGCTCATGTCGGTTCACTCTCGACTTGATTGAGGAGGTTTTGATTTAGGTCTCAATTGGGTTTGCTACATCACATGTAGACCTATCTACCCGACTCTCATTCACATCACATGCAAACGGCGCATTGCAGGCAGTTATAATCGCGGCATCAAATTAAAGCTAAACTTTAACTAGGTGATGATCATGGATTCTAATTAGGTCGTATTACAAGCACATGCACATCAATCGATCAAGTGGTCTTCAACTCTTGAATTGGATCCAAGCTTCCTTGATTCGATCCTTGATCAACTCTTGATCCCATCGCCATCAACCGCTTAGACCCCTGTTCATCTCATGCATCGTCTTCGACTTGATCGTTGATGTACATCACATCACAGAAATACAACCAGATGTAAAATAAAAATAAAAATAATTTACATCTCCTTTTAGGAGGCACGCAGGCCTCTCAAAACATCAAATAAGATGCATGCAAGCATCTGAAAAATTACATGACATCGCAGATCACATCGCAGGTCATTACATTTGATACCAAAAGGGGTTGAATCCTATGATCATCACCGTATGCTACAATTATAATTTCAGATCTGAAAACTAACTGATTATATCATGACATAGGTTGCTGATCATGCTAATCATGATTCTAAACTTTGTAATCCCATTAACAATGCAATTAGAATCATCTTTTTATCACATAAAAATCAGCATGTAAAAATCAGCACCCCTGAAAAATCTGCATGCAGAATTTTTCAGCATGCATGATCAATCAATTTTCAGATCTAATAAGCCTTTAGATATTTAATTCTTACCTTAATCTACGAAGCCTAGGCTCTGATACCACTGTTGGGAACCCGCCCATGCTGCTGATATTTCAAAAATTTTCAGATGGCAGCGGAATCGGCATGCACGAGTTCAACGTTCATCGCATGAACGTTGTTTCGAGACCTTTCGTAATTAGGTAAGAATTAAAACTTTTAAAACTAATAGGAAGATCAAATCTTCACCTTGCGCGGGTAGATGATCACCGCAAATCTGAATTCGTGGTTTTGGAAGAGGGTTCGCTTGAAGCCGTTCAAACGTCCGGCCTCTACGGGTATCCACACGAAGCAGGATCCGATCCAAGCTCTCTATCTCACCGGGGTACTAGCTCCCTTGCAGAGATAGCTTTGATGGCTGATGTCCTCTCTTTCAATCAACTCTTGATTGCACTTGAGAGGAGGAAGAAGAAGGATGAAGAAGAGGAAGAAGATCAAATCCCTTCGCAGCCTTCTTCTCTTCACACGCGTTGAAGCCAAGGAAGAAGACCAAGAGGAGGGAGAGGCCTCCTCTTCTTTTCCCTTTGCTAATGGCGGCTGAACCAAAGGAGGAGCAAGAGGGGGGCGTACGGCAGCAAGGAAGAAGCCTTCTCATTAATTAGGTCAGCCCCCATGAAGCCCTCTTTAAATAACAAGTGGAGCTCCTAACTTTTAGGAGCTCCCTTGAAATAATTCCAAGAGGGGCGCCGGCCCCTCTTGTTGCCGCACCAAGCAATATGAAAGGAGGAGGGGCGTGTGCCCCTCCTTCATGGTTGCCCTAATCCTCATTAGGTAAGGATTTGGATGCCCTAATGTGGTTAAGTCCTAATCCAATTAGGCTTAACCAAATTGGGTTCAATCTATGCTAGTCCTAATCCAATTAGGACTTGAATGAATCATGACTCAATTGAACTCTTCAATCCTAATCCAATTAGGAGTCATGTTGATTCATTAGATTAATAATTAATTTAGACTTAAGGAATCCTAATCCAATTAGGATGTATTTTAATTTTAGTCCTAATCCAATTAGGACTCTATTTGAATCCGAAGTCCTAATCCAATTAGGATTTCTAGGAATCCTACTCCAAGTAGGAATCCAATTTTAATTCAAAATTCCTAATCTCATTAGGATTGTAGGAATCCTATTCCAAATAGGAATTCCAGTCCTACTCCAACTAGGATTCCCAGTCCTAATCCAATTAGGACTCTAGGAATCCTACCCGAAGTAGGATTCTTGTTTCAAGTCCAATTAATTAATTTCTTTTTCCTTCTTCAACTTTTTATCAATCAAATTGATTTCTTGTGATTCCTAATCACGATTTCAACCATCGGATCGGTCAATACTTCTAGTGTGTGTGACCCCATAGGTTCTATTCTGACTGGTAGTGAGATATATTGTGATCTCTATCACTATATCATTGAAAACTCCTTTCAATGGGTTGGAACGATTCCAACTCAACTCATTAGGGTTTATCGATCATCAAGATAATCCCTATGAGTCCCACCATCCACCAGTGACACCTAGCAGCATGTAGTGGCTACCCAGCAGAATGGAATGATGAACCTCTAGGTGCAGTTAACGTGTGATACAGTCCTACTATCGTGGATCCCTACAGGACGGAGGTCATGGACAACTCGTCAAACCCCATCGTCTGTCATATGTCAAGATTTATTCGACTTGAGTTCGATAGTGGAAAACTCTTTCTCCACTTTACTGCCCTGGCCAAGGTCTTAGAACTCAGTCTAACAAATCACATAGGATCACTCCTCTTCTATCAAGGTCGATAGATTCCTTGTAGGTGCATACCCTACTCCTACAGTGAACCTACTGCAGCCAATCTACACTGCATGGACCCATATGGCTAGAGACCATGTATGTGTGCAGTCAAACTACAATAACCTCACTGTGAGTAGCCGAAGCACCGCAGGTCAAAGGACCAGTCACACTACTGCAACATCAAGCAAGTCACTGACGAGTGGATAGACATCCAAGTGACTTCTTGTCTTGGTCACGCTCAGTACCCTTGTTCTCTAACAAGCACCTGCACTATCACTTCAGTGTCCCTACACTGTGGACTCAAGTCTCGTCCATCCAGAAGGAGAGTGATCTGTGCACTGATCGGATCGATCACCGTCCTCGTGATGATCCATTGATCAGGAGCATTTAGAAATTAATCACCAATGATACATGGCTCAAATTCTCAACTCTTGAGAATATGTATCATCATCTTATTAATTTCTTGGACGATTCATAGACACATAAACAATATGAATGAAAAAGATGCCTTTTATTTATTCAATAATAAATAGTCAAGTACAAAATTATGTCCCTAGAATCAACAATGTGTCAGCCAAATTGGCTTCTAGGGCATACATCTAACAGAGGCCCACGATCCATGGCAACCTGAACAGCTCCGGCTTGGCAGGCTCCATCGCACCTGCACCTATATTATAGCCAAACTGCGGCCCCCCGGTCGTTCCGATGCGGGTGGCTCCAATAAATGCGGGCGCATTGAATCCGGAGCCGATCCGGCTCTCGAGGCGTATCTTCCCGCGATTTCCTAAGCGTCATTCTCCTTAATCGCATTCTTTGTGCAAGACACTCCGAGTGGCCTGTACCCCTAGGTCCACGTATCTCCGCTCGCGCCCAGGCCGCATCCACCTCGAAGAACGCGCGTATCGCGGCCGCTTAACTGACACTCCTCGCAAGCAGCAACTGGCAATCCGATTTTCCAGGTAACCCCTCAATTAGCATTTAATGCCCATCTGGTGTTCCCCAGGCAACGCTTGGAGAGGAGGAGAAACACGATCGCAGCTGGCCACGGAGAAATCCCGTCGGGCGGCAAGCAACAGGCGCACGACCAGCGAGCGGAATTTCCCGAGGCTCGGCCCTCAGATGCCAGGCTAACCCGATGATCATCCCGGGAGCAGACTAGCCTGAAGCCCCGACCGGTCGCCTCGGCTTGCGCCAGCCTTGGCCTACCAACGAGCGGAATTTCCCGAGGCTCGGCCCTCGGATGCCAGGCTAACCCGATGATCATCCCGGGAGCAGACTAGCCTGAAGCCCCGACCGGTCGCCTCGGCTTGCGCCAGCCTTGGCCGACCAACGAGCGGAATTTTCCGAGGCTCGGCCCTCGGATGCCAGGCTAACCCGATGATCATCCCGGGAGCAGACTAGCCTGAAGCCCCGACCGGTCGCCTCGGCTTGCGCCAGCCTTGGCCGACCAACGAGCGGAATTTTCCGAGGCTCGGCCCTCGGATGCCAGGCTAACCCGATGATCATCCCGGGAGCAGACTAGCCTGAAGCCCCGACCGGTCGCCTCGGCTTGCGCCAGCCTTAGCCGACCAACGAGCGGAATTTCCCGAGGCTCGGCCCTCGGATGCCAGGCTAACCCGATGATCATCCCGGGAGCAGACTAGCCTGAAGCCCCGACCGGTCGCCTCGGCTTGCGCCAGCCTTGGCCGACCAACGAGCGGAATTTTCCGAGGCTCGGCCCTCGGATGCCAGGCTAACCTGATGATCATCCCGGGAGCAGACTAGCCTGAAGCCCCGACCGGTCGCCTCGGCTTGCGCCAGCCTTGACCGACCGACGAGCGGAATTTCCTGAGGCTCGGCCCTCGGATGCCAGGCTAACCCGATGATCATCCCGGGAGCAGACTAGCCTGAAGCCCCGACCGGTCGCCTCGGCTTGCGCCAGCCTTGGCCGACCAACGAGCGGAATTTCCTGAGGCCTAACCCTCGGATGCCTGGCTTAGCGCCGGAAGAATTTCCTGAGGCCTAACCCTCGGATGCCTGGCTTAGCGCCGGAAGAATTTCCTGAGGCCTAACCCTCGGATGCCTGGCCTAGCGCCGGAAGAATTTCCTGAGGCCTAACCCTCGGATGCCTGGCCTAGCGCCGGAAGAATTTCCTGAGGCCTAACCCTCGGATGCCTGGCCTAGCGCCGGAAGAATTTCCTGAGGCCTAACCCTCGGATGCCTGGCTTAGCGCCGGAAGAATTTCCTGAGGCCTAACCCTCGGATGCCTGGCCTAGCGCCGGAAGAATTTCCTGAGGCCTAACCCTCGGATGCCTGGCTTAGTGCCGGAAGAATTTCCTGAGGCCTAACCCTCGGATGCCTGGCTTAGCGCCGGAAGAATTTCCTGAGGCCTAACCCTCGGATGCCTGGCTTAGTGCCGGAAGAATTTCCTGAGGCCTAACCCTCGGATGCCTGGCTTAGCGCCGGAAGAATTTCCTGAGGCCTAACCCTCGGATGCCTGGCTTAGTGCCGGAAGAATTTTCTGAGGCCTAACCCTCGGATGCCTGGCTTAGTGCCGGAAGAATTTCCTGAGGCCTAACCCTCAGATACCTGGCCTAGCGCCAGAAGAATTTCAAGAGTCGGGAGTCAGCGAGACGCTACCAAGAGTTAGAAAGAAGAAGGACGAAAGTGAAATGAAGAAACTCTATTTGCATTAACTTTCATTGTTTCAGGGCCGAGACCCATACAACTTGGCAAAACGCCAACACACAAAGAAAAGTACAGAGGGTCAGCTTGGAGGAACCCCCGGGTCGGGAACGCCCGGCACGTCTGCAAGGGGTAGGGAGACGGTTGGAGAATCAACAGGCAATGGCGCCGGAGGGGAGTCGAGAAGGGAGATCCCACTCAGGTCAATTTCGGGGTACTTAGCCGACACCCTTGCCAGGCCTTCCTCGAAGCCTAAGACAAAGGAGTCGGACCCCGCGTCCGACATGTCACGGACGAACTCGTCAGACTGACGATAGGCCTGTACCGCCCCCGACATGTCACGGGTGAACTCGGCGGACCGACGATAAGCCTGTACCGCCTGACGCCCGATCTCCGCACTCTTCTCGGCCAGCGTCGCCTCTGCTCGCTCCATAATCTGAGCTTTTGCCTCCAAGACCTTCGCCACAATTCGGTCATCCGCCTCGGAGGAGACCCTCAGCAGATCAGCCTGGGCCTCCTTGTGCTTCGCCTCGGCAGCGATGCGAGCAGTCTCAGCCTCCTCCAGGCGCGAATGAAGCTCCTGGTCGCTCGCGCGGGACTTCTCCAAGGCCGACTCCAATTCACCCAGCTTGGCTTCAAGAGACCGGGTCCGGTTGCGGGCGTTGTCGGCTGACCGCTGGGCCTTCTCCCACCTCTCCCGGTAGTCGGCAGCCTTCCGGGACTGCTTCTCGGCCCGCTCCTCCACCTTCTTGATCTCGCCCTCGAGACCCGAGGCAACCTTGAGTTGCTCCCAAGCCTCCAACAGTTGCTTCTCGAGGGTGGCGAAGCCGAGTGCCCGCTCTTCGGCCACCTGGAGCCTCGTCTCGAGGTCCCTGGTCGTCCTCCCCGCCGCAGCCTGACCTCCCTCCTCTACTGCCTTCAGTTGGCTCTCGACCCTCGCCAGAAGCCTCGCCTGTTCCTCGTAGCACTCCTCCAGGCGGATCATGTACTGGGCGAGCTAAGAGATAGGAAAAACGAGGGCGTCAGGCGGGGATCAACAGAGCCTATAAATGATGAAAGCGACCGAAAGAACACTCACCGACATGAGACAGACGCAGCTGGCAGCCCCAACGTCAGGGACCCTCATCTCCCGGACCTGCCTGCGGTCCTTCTCCAGCAGTACCGTCTCGATGAGGTTTCGGGCGCCGGCGAAAGTGAAGGCCGACCCCGACTTCTCCCCGGAGTCGGACGGTGGTTCTGCAGCCTTACCCTTACCCATCGCTTGGGGAAGAGTCATGCTGACCATGCTCGGGGCGGGGACCGCCCCTGGAATTGACAGGGTCCCGCTCGGCCGGGGCCTCGGCGCGTCCCTCCTCGTATCATCCGGAGCCGACCGAGTCGAAGGCTGGGCTGGGGACCGATCACGTCCGACCCGTCCATCTCGGGCGCGCCCGGGTGATGCCTCCGGAGAAACGGTAGTCTCGGCATCGGAGGACTGATACAGCGTCAACTCCCGGTCCGCGCCCGCGGCGTCCCCCTGATCGGTGGGTCCGGACCCGTCTGTCGGCGTCGGAGTCGCCTGCCGGCGGGACTTCTTCGCCGGTGGGGCCCCGCTCGGAGGAGCTCGTTTCTTCCTCCGGACTGCTTTCAGTAGGGACGTCCTACCAACAGCCGTTGCCTTGTCCGACCGCATGACGTCGTCGATCTCTGCAAAAAGGACGAGGTGGTCGGAGGTTGAGAAACTGAAGGAAAGAACGAGACGAAAGAGGAGAAAGGAGCTAAAAAAGAAATGGTGGCGGGCTCACGGTCAGCGGGGACCGAGCTCAGACCGACGTTCACCAAGGTATCCTCGGAAATAAGGCGAGCCACCGGGGGGAGCCGGCCCTCGGCAACCAACTCCTTCAAGACGGCGACGCCATCGGATTCCTCCCTCGACAACCTCGATAGGCCAATCGGGGACTTCATCGGCGTCTCCCAGGTTGCCCTGATTCCCCAAGAGGGATCTGCGTCAACGAAAAAGAAGCGCCCCTTCCAGCCGTGAATGGAGGTAGGAGGCTCCTTGACGAGGCCGCACCCTCGCCGCGCCGCAAAGCACCACCACCCTTTATCCTGGGGGTGGCCGCTCAGGCCGTAGCATTCCCAAAAGACATTCAGGGTGGCGGAAACCTCGTGCATGCGGCAGAGAACCTGAAAGGCCGTCAGAGCGCGCCATGAGTTCGGCACCAGTTGCGTCGGCGCCACTCTTAAACTCCGAAGCACCTGAACGACTAAGTCTGAGGGGGGAAAGCGGAACCCGGCCTGAAGAATGCCCTCATTGATGGCAACCTTCCCTGGAGGAGGATGGGACATCCTCTCCTCAGGCCCCGGGAGTGTAACATTGCAGGCCTCGGGAAGGTGGTATCGAGCCACGAACCTATCTAGGTCTTCGGCGACCAACTCCGACTTAATGCGGTCTGCTCTCACTTCGCCCATCCCTAATGGCCAGTGAATCTACGGTCAGGACAGGGTCAAGAAGGGGGAAAGGACCGGAACGACTGGAGTACACTAATACAAAAGGAGAGTATGGAGAGCCCTAAATTAAAGAATGGGGCAACTCACCGGAAGAGAAGGAAGAACGGCTCCGAGAGCGTCAAAGGAGGAGCAAGCGAACAGTCCGACGGCGATGACGGCAGCGCAAAGGAGAAACTCGAAGATGTCTGTAAAGAGAAAGGCGGACGGAGGAGGACCCCCGGTTAAATAGGCGGAAAGGTGGGTGACGCCTCGGTGACGCCAGAGGACGCCTGGCTGCCGAAGGGTCGCTCGCGCCCCAAAGGCGAATCGACGCCATTAAGGAAGGATGTCCGCCGAAATCCTCAGACTGCCAGGTCAGCAACAACCGCCATACGCCATAAAGAAGGCGGGGAGCTCGAAGCGCGCGCGCCTCTCCGAGGGATGGCGGCAATCTCGAAGCATCACTTCCTTCACCCGTTCCCCTTCTGGTTCCAGGCTCGGAAGTGGGGGGCTACTGTTACGGGGGAACTCGGCCACCATGCCCCACGTGACCGGCACGCGCGCCCAAGAAGACTACAGCTGCCCCTTGATCCAGTAACCCGACCCCGAGTCGGATATCTTCGGCTTCGCAGCCCGACCCCGAGTCGGCTGCCCCTTGATCCAGCAGTCCGACCCCGAGTCGGATATCTTCGGCTTCACAGTCCGACCCCGAGTCGGCTGCCCCTTGATCCAGCAGTCCGACCCCGAGTCGGATATCTTCGGCTTCACAGCCCGACCCCAAGTCGGCTGCCCCTTGATCCAGCAATCCGACCCCGAGTCGGCAATCTCTCGACAACGACAGGCTGTTCCCCTGAAGCACGCCGCGACCCTCTGCTCCACTACTCCCTGCAACGGTCGTATCCGGTGCTGCTCCACGATCTCCTGTAACAGCCGTACAAAGCGGAGCTCCACTACGCCCTGTCATGGCCGTACCCAGCGCTGCCCCACGACGCCCTGTAACGGCCATGTCAGTGGCAACTCCATCGTGCCACATGATGACCAACCCCCCAGAAGGACCCCCCAGCCTGGTATATATGTGGCTGGGGGGAGAAGGGGGGAGGTAAGCAAGAACTTCCAGAGCATTCTCCTACTTGCTACTATTATCTCTCCTTCTCCTCCAATCTCCTCTGACTTGATCGTCGGAGGGCCCCCACTACCCCAGTGGTGGTGCGAGGCTTGCTTGCAGGTTTCTCGGTGGAAGGTGGAGCGCAATCAACACCAACCAAGGCAACTCAGACGGAATCCCGTTCACACCGCTGTGCCAATCGTTCTCGGTTTGGACCACCAGCAACAGTAATGATTTAAGATGAGCTATAATGTGGAAGATACATATCTCAAATTATAACTTTAAAAGCCTTCTTGAAAATCTTTAAGAAGTTCAGAATCTGATTTTGTATAAAAGCTTAAACTTAATTTAAAAATGCTTATATCGTTACATCTTTGTAACCTTAGTTATATGCTTCAATGATCGCATCATTCAGAAGAATAACTCAATATGATTCCTAAATGAAAATCTTAATTTAAGAAAAATAGAATTAATTTTGATGCCTTGGTTGATTGCTCCGATACGCATCTGAAGCGTATCATTTTTTATCTTTAAAGTGTACTAAAATTGGTTTAAATGATGTATTTTTCAATGATCTTGATTGCGAACAAATGTTTCTAAATATATGACTTTATTTTGATATTAAAAAGATTTATTGTATTTCATGTATACATTGCTGTGAATCTATGAGTAAGAACTTAAATTCTATAAACATTCACTTGAATGATCTTCTATATCCCTTTCTACATGATTGTTGCTTCCATCACTAAAAGAAAAGGCTATTTTTAAAAGAGTGGATGATCTTAAAGCTAGAAACATTTCAGCTCACTCAAATGACTCTTAAAAGAAAGAAAATGTAATTGCTTTTGAAAGAAATTGAGCTTCAAATGAATTATTTTCTGATTAATATTTCAGAACATTTTCTCAAGGATTAAGAGGAAGCATAACTTGTTCTTGAAAGATGAAAAAGAGTGATTGCTATAAATTTTGAAAAACTCTAGATCACTTTACATTCTTGATATCATAGAATTTCAGTTTTATTCACGCTTATCATCAAAATCTAAAATTCAACAAAAAAAAAAGAATGATTAAAGAAGAATGTATCTTTTGAGGGGGAGCTTTAGACATATCAATCTCTCTAGATTTTGCATCTTATTCAAAATCCACCATCATATGATGCATACCTTGAATATTTTATGAATTGATTTTGATGAACCTTCTTGTGTTGCCATTACTTGTCTTAGTTATATATAGCCTATACTTTGAGTTTAATTCTATAGAGCGTTTATTATCTCAAAAGAATATGATTTAATACTTGCAAATATGTTCTTAATGGGTTAAGTTGAAAATATGCTGAAATTTGTAGAAAACATATTTTCAAGATTAACAATTTGAATGTTTTATTGAAAATTATCTTCATATTCTAAACTCTTAAATGGAATGCTCAATTAAGGGGAAGAAAGAAAATTTTTAGGAAGAGAGACCATATGGAACTTAATCGCATAAATTCATAACTAAAGACGAGACAAAAAATACTAAATGAGAAGTGATCCGAATACCCTCCAATATGTATCATCTGAAATTTAAATCTGAAAATCTTTATGATACACCTAGAGGCTTGCTATTTGGTTAATATAACTTGTGCATCAATCATGAACCAAACTGCAATTCAAATGGTTGATCTTAAGTGCCTCTAATTTAGTAAAAAAAGGGGAAAGAAAAATAAAAGTAAAAAATCAGCTTGAAACGTAATATTTTATGTTTGATTCATGATCATTGTTGTCGATATCTGAAAAGCATGAATAGATCTCAAGAGGCTTACATAAATAAAAAAAAAAATGAATGTTCTTAAAAACTAAATCAATAAAGGTTACTCTATGTAAATTTGGTAAAGAACTTTTAGTATGCTTTTAATGTCTAATTGGTATCAATTTAAGCAGATTTTTGGTGTCAAATTTTGTATTTCATAGTATAACTTTTGGAAGTTGAAGGATTTCACCTGTCTTAGTATCAGAAATTTCCATTGGAATCTACTAATGAGTTTTTATTGGCTTGCACTTTAAAGTTTTAATCCTGTGCCAATTTATTTTAACTAATTTTGATGTTACTCTCTTTAACGGAGTAAAAGAAAGTCTTTAAAAGAGCTCTAAAAAAATCTTCAAAGCTTTGAATTTTATGTATGCTCTAAAATATATTATAAATTGCATGAATTCATGTTTTAATATTTGTGCTCCAATGCTTTTATTATCATAAAAGAACTTTGGAGTCATAAGAATTGATGATCCAACATGATGGTATATTTTTCAAGTATATAAGCTTTGATCTTATACTCTGAAAATTAATTAGATTGCTCTCATGTTGTGAAATACTTAATATATTGGGCAAAAGATCTTTGATGAACAAGCTTTCATACTTGTTATTAAAGATCTTTCAAAAAAAGAGGTTAGATTTCTATTCGTGCTTGCATGAATTTCATTATTGACACTTCTTGAATTAACTTAAAAAAGATTCCACCTGTACTTGATTTGAAAACTATCTTTGGAATCACATTCGATGTGCTCTCATTATAATTTGCTCTGAAATCATCTTAATTGGCTCTAATCTATGCTCATTAATCTTATTCTGACATTATTGCCTTGAGTTATATGATTCATATTCTTGCAATAATTCGACATACATTGATTGAAAATCAGAGTACAATAAGGAAAAGGAATATTTGAGTATCATTTGCTGCTTTGTGCTCAATGTTTCATTATCTTGCAACCTTTTTGATGTTGTCAAAAAGAGGGAGAAATATCTAAATATATGCTCATAATGTTTTATGTGATTGATTATATTAAGTTGATTAAATCTAAAACATTATCATGAAGTATGTTTTGAAAAAATATGCATGTTTTCTACTTCATGCAACTTAGCTATGCATTAATTCTAGAACACAATCTATTTTATATTGCATATACTCCAAGTTTTGTCATCATCAAAAAGGGGAAGATTGCTGATCCAAAGATTGATTTTGATGATCACAAAACCTTGAAGTATAATTACTAATGTTTGTGTTGCAAGAAGAAGATAATTTATTTTGCAAGGAACATAACAAGTTGGAAGAATAGAAGAAGGCCTCAAAAGCTCTCAAAAAGTTGAAAGAAAACTATACTTCATTGACCAAAGTTTCAAGTTCAAAGGATTCAAGTTGGAGGAGAAAATTCAAAGATAGATTCAAAAGAATAGTCCTCGAGTCGACTCCTGGAAGTTCAGAGTCGACTCTGGCACTCTGGAGTTTCAAGGAACAATATTCGAGTCGACTCCGGGACTCTGCGAGTCGACTCCGACTGAGAACAGACAAAAAGATAGAGATTTGATTTTCAGCGCTATAGTTTTCGAGTCGACTCCAGCTACAGTCGAGTCGACTTCCAGCTACAGTGCCGGGCAGACTCCTATTCACGAGTCGACTCCTGCTTCAGCCAAGTCGACTCGAGCACGCTGGGAGGCATAACGGCTAGTTTTTTCTCAACTCCAACGGCTCTATTTTTGTCTCTAACAGCTAGATCTTTGTTCCCATGCCATCCAAAGCTTTAAAAATCAAGGAAAAAACTAGGGGAGAAGTTAAGAAAGTGGGAGAGAACACATAGGGAAGAGATTTAAAAGAGATTTCAAGAGAAACTTCTCAAAAGCACAAAGGATCATTCAAAGCAAAAGAGAGAGAAGAAGAGCATCTAAGTGAATCCCAAGGCTTCCTCTCCAACTGTGCTGCCTCAGTGATCCTCTACCTCGTGCGAAATCAAAAGAGGGTCAAGTAAAGAAGAAGCCGAGTTCCTTCATCTACAAAACTTGTTTGAGGGCTTCTTCTCTTTACTCTATTTGTTTACATTATTATATCTGCTTGTTTAAGAAGCTTGTATTTGTTTTAAACTCTTGTTCTAATATCTTGTAACTTGATTCAATCAAAGGATTGAATCAGGGGTTAAGGTTTGTTGGTGAGCCAAAGAAAAAACCAACGGTGTAAGATTGTGGTTGGTGAACTGGAGAAAACCAACTGGATTTGATTGTGAACCCGGAAAAATAATCGAGTGGTTTTAGTCGGTGAGCCAGTGAAAACCGACCGAGTTTATTGTGATCTCGTGAAAACAACAAGTTAGGTTGTGAGCTTGTAAAACAACCGGCTGTAATCTGAGGAATTATAGTGAAATTTTCAAGAGATCTTGGGAAGTGGATGTAGGTGCTGGGGTGCACCGAACCACTATACATCTTTATGTTTGTGATGCCTTATCTCTTGTGTTTCATGCGTTACATTCATACTTGATTGTGTAATATCTCTAGCTTTGTTTCCTATTGATTTATAAGTAATTGTTTAGAACTTGCTTAGCTTCCACTCCATTCTTACCATTCACATAGATTAAAATTGATCACACAACTATAAGTTAAGTTTAGATCAATTGCACCCTAAGGCTATAGTATAATTGCTCTAGCTTAATTTTCCACTGCTTTACTTATAATTGCCTAGAGCTTAAGTAAATAGCATCTTATCATTCCGCTGCATTCGATTCAAAGTCAATTAGGGAACATAATTTTTAGAAAACCCAATTCACCCCCTCCCCCCTCTTGGGTTGTCACCTTGGGCAACAAAATCTTATCTTGGTTTGCTTTTTTTTTCTCCCCCAATTTGTTCAGCGTCCACAGTGAGTTGCTGACAGCTAACAGATGACCTGAGATTTGGATGTTATTTGAAGTGCCTGGTGCTGAGCTTTCATGGAGTTTTGGGGCTTTTTTGAAGAAGCTCAAGGTCGAGATCTGCGCTGCTGAAAAGATATTCGACCAAATTCTTAAATCATTCTTCGCTCTTAGCTTTTGAAAACGAGCTAAGTTTTTCTTCTCGCCTTTTTGCAATTCTATATCTTCTCGCTCTCAAGTTGTCCTCTTTTTGGGTTTTATTTCGCTTTTGATCTCGCAGGCAGCTGGATTTTCAGAAAGCTAGTATTTGATGGATTCAAAAAGGAAGAAGATGAAGACCAAGATGAAGATGAAGATGAAGGCCGAGGGATGCTTCCATTTCTACTATAATTTTTAATTTGTAATTTGTAATTATGCTTCCTGTGTTATTCCTATCGTAGTAGGTTTTCTATTGTAATTTATAAAAAACATATCAATAAATTGTGCATTTGTTGTTGTTCCTGTGTTATTTCTTTTCTAATTTTATTCTTTATTTTTGTTATCTATCTTGTGCTATTAGAAAAAGTAGAATCAAAAGGAACCAGTAAAGAAAGCAGTAATGGAGAACAGATTTCTTGTAAATCTCTCTCTACAGATTTTTTTCTCCAAAAAAATTAATTAGATTTTTTTATTTTTTTAAAAAAATAATTCTAACGATTCTTTAAAGCTTTGTTAGAATAAGTATTACCGACGCTTTAAAGCATCGACAAAGCTTCCATTTTTGCCGACGCTATTAAAAAGCGTCGGCAATTTAGTTCTCCACTGTAACATAGGCAATGCTTTGGCGACGCTTTTAAAAATGTCAGAAAGAAAACGTCATTTTCTTGTAGTGGAATCACTTGAGAGAGAAAAAAAATTGAGTATTGTGATAACCGACCCAAATTAAGCCTATATTGGGCTGAAGTCGGCAAGCCCAACCGATTTCAGCCTAACAATACAAAACAAAAAAGGGAGGGGGGCGAGCATCCGCTGCTGGAGGATAAGGTCGCTGCCGCGAGCTTGCCTGGCTAGTATGAATGATCAACGGTTGTTTGGGACTAGTGCATCAGGTGAACAGTTGGTATCATCCACCATTAATCCATGCTCATTTGGAAGCTTTTAAATCCCTTCATCCCTTATAACAAATCACCATCGTGACCCTCCCTGCTTCCTCCCTTCTTCTTCCTCATCTCCAATGGTCGGCGTGCCACCCAGCCAAGCACCATCTCCCGAAGTTCCCTCATCCCCTCTTTATTTTTTCTCGTTTCTTTGGGTCTCTGTTTCGAGACCTATCTCGACAAGATCCGGTAGAATCCACCACTATAGTCAGTAGAGATCCGCCATCGCCATTGTCGATGAGCTCCCCTCCTTTCCTCTTCCTCCTTCAATCCGAGCCCTACTTCTTTGGTTTTAAATCCATCATGGGACCTTGATTCGGCTTATTCACACATCGCCGCCATCCCCAGCCGCGACTATGGTCCTTGGCCATCGCCGTCGTCGTCGAGGCCACTGCTGCCACTATCACCGACTCCACCATGCTTGGCTACCAGATCCCTGGCACCCACCCCCAGCCTTCTCTTCTCTTTCTGCCTCCTCTTTGTTCTTCTTCTTATTCTTCTATTTTTCTTCCCATTTTTCTCCTATTTTTAATTAATTAAAAAAAGAAAACCCTTTTTTTCTCTCTCTACTTGACTCATGGACTAGATACATTGATTTATCCAGGTCACCGATAGACGAAACCCAAAGTCCCAAATAAACCCATGCCAAATCTCTCTTTTTCAATTTTAGTCAAACCGGACTGAATATACTAAGCCCTTGATTGGACCTAACCCAAGTGGATAAGGCTCGAAACTCAGTCGATCAAGCCCAAAATCTCAACTATCTTTGATCATGTATCTTTTTCTCTCTCTATGCAGGACCCAGCGATCTTAGTTTAATGCTATGACTTTCTTTGCTCAGATCCAAGTTGACACATGGTGGAGTTCCTCCATCATCTTGATACCCAGACGGCATACGAACCTAGTACTCCAGCCTCGTCAAGTACCTTTAGAATTTGGTTACCATTAATCTTTATTGAGCCATCTAAATTATAGCTCATCTTAATCAGTTTAGTTCACCTTATTCAGACAAACCTAGACAGTTAGGCACTGCCACCAGACCGATCTGATTTGGGCATGAGGCCATATCCCCCATAGTATTTTAATTTTGACTTTGCTTAGCTTTTAAAATATTAATAAAAATTAATTATATTTTAATAATATTAAAATAGGCGGACCTGACCCGTCTAACTGGAGTGAGATTTTGAAGTGATAAGAGGTAAGTAACCTAATACTCAAAGTGTGTTTTTCAAATTTTTGAAAAAATAATAATTAGTTGATTAAATTTGATTATAATATCTAGTTTATACTTAGTTAAACGGGCCAGGCACGTTAATGCTATGATAGTAATTATTTTTAAAAATGTTATGTGCTATGTTATGAAATCGAAAAAATGTGACTGGAAAAATTATGAAAAAAATATTTTATATGTATGTATTCTCAGTACGGCTATGATCTGGCTTCGCTAATGAAGATTATTTATTAGCCCTGTCGACTTGTAATCTGAAAACTAGTTTCGACACCACATCATCGGTAATTAGAATAGTAGTATTTAGACATGCACCACCGGTGGTTAAAAATAGTGGTATTTGGCACTTTGTGTATTCTAACCCATACCACTGGGTTACGAGATTATAGCCTAATGTTGGATTTCTAGTATCAGTTTATAAAAATAATAATAAATTTTAAAAGAAAAATATATATTATTCAAGAATTGATTTATTTTTTAGTTAGTATCTTGCTCTTTAACTAATTATTTGGTATGAGTAGACCCCACTTTAGGATGTTATGTTATTAGGCTAGTGTATCTCATTATTATATTTTCTCTATTTTTTTAGACCCGGATGCATGATTGCTCGGAACTTGGAGAGTGCGCTAGATCATCGGAAGATATTTTTGGTTATTAGAATTCTAGTCAAACTATTTAGACTAATTAGAATATTTTATTTGATTTAACTAAATAGCTAGCATATATTGACTTACGTCACTTCAGAACTTTTGTAAGAATTATTTGAATAAGTTCTTGATTAAATAAATTTAAGGATTACTATTGCTTTGATATAATTTGTAGCCTTGCATGCTTTTATGGTCTGCCATATAGGTATGCAGCTTCTGTTACACTCTAGGTTCAGGGCATGACAAGTATACACCTAATTCTGTATTGATGGATAATTTTGTTAGTCCTGTATTACATAATTTTTGCCAAGGGAATACTAGGTCATAAGCATAAACAGAATGTAACCGCAGAACCTAAATTGACAACCATTGCACCGACTTATTCGCAATTATGATGTTAAATGTTGCCCTCTCTTTCCAACTAACAAATCCAAACCTGATCAATCCAAAACTGTGCGGAAAAACTTTTACAATGTGGAATCATTTGAGCGATCAAAATTGGTAGGTTTAAGCTAGATGGGATGTGAATCCTGCAACCCAACTAACTAAGTTGGTCACATATTTTTGTTATTACATGTCCTGGGTTTCAACAGCCAATCAGAACGTATTTAAGAGCCCAGCAAATGGGCATACCCTTAAATTTTCTCCTTGAGAAGGCATTATCCTCTATCATCCTAGGTCGCACCTGTTTGCCTCTTTAGACTTGTTTGGGTAGCGGAGAGAAAAAAAAGAAGAAAAGTGTGGTCAATAGAAAACGAAAAAAGTCCTTTTGTTTAATTGGAGTTTTCGAATAAGAGAGATAAAAGTAGTATATCCATAGAAATAAGATTTTTATATTTCATAGAAAAAAAATCCATGAGGAACATAAAAAAGCTACTTTCCTACGAGTTAAAAATTGGAATTCTTTTTTTTCTATAATTAATTTTAAGCCATCAAAATTCAGAGATAAGATCTTTTCCTTTATTAAGAGTATAATAGATATTTCACATAACTTTGCCAAAAAAATAGATGCTTAATCAAACATAAGCCACTAAAATATATTACTTTTTTATAATCAACCAAATATACAAAAATTATTTTTTCAGACATCATATTTCTAGAAATCGGCTTTTTAAAAAAATATTCTGAAAAAAAAAAAATTATGAACCAAGTGAGTTCTTTGGGACTTAGTTTTAATGATTGCCCCATTCTTAGTTTTAATGATTGCCCCATTCTTGATCTATGTCTACCCGCTTGTACAACTGAAAACTTAGGGGTGGCAAAATATGACCCGACCCGCCAACCCGACCCGTGTTCGACCCGCCATAAACAGGTTTGGGTTTGGCCTAAACAGGTTCGGGTCGTAAACAGGTCGACCCGTTTAACCTGTTTATTAATTGGGTCGGATACGGATTTTATATGTCTGACCCGTTCAAACCGTTTAACCCGTTTAACTATTGGCAGGTTAAACAGGTATAAACAGGTTAAACGGGTTAAACAGGTCTAAACAGGTTAAACGGGTCTA
Source organism: Phoenix dactylifera (assembly GCF_051530095.1). Lineage (NCBI taxonomy): Eukaryota > Viridiplantae > Streptophyta > Magnoliopsida > Arecales > Arecaceae > Phoenix > Phoenix dactylifera. The sequence continues at coordinate 27,561,438 of NC_143190.1, forward strand.
AACAGGTCTAAACAGATCGGGTTGGGCAGGTTAAACAGGTTGGGTTGGGCAGGTTAAACAGGTCTAAACAGGTTAAACGGGTCAGGTTGGGCAAACAGGTTAAATAGGTCGGGTCGGGTTGGGTAAACAGGTTACCTGTTTATTAAACAGGTTAAACGGGTCGGGTCGGGTTGCCTGTTTAATAAACAGGTCAGGTTCAGGTTGTAATTTCTGACCTGTTTAATAAACAGGTCGGGTTCAGATTTATGATTTTTTGACCCGACATGCATGTGATCCGACCCGTTTATGACCCGACCCGATCCGATTGTCACCCTCATGAAAACCGCCTATCGTTTGATCATCTAGGCCATCCTCAGCATTTAGACGAGCCGACACACCCATCTCCCCTTTATTGAAAAGAGAATCATATCGAGGCTAAGGATTTAATTATTTAAATTTATAATTGGTGCTGTAGGACCCAGAGGGCTACTGGCCCTCTTACCGAAACTTTCTTTTCCGTCGCAACTGACATGCCACATGGCACCGTGGACAGGTGCAAATAGAAATGCTGCATAACACGGAAATCTCGCAAGAAACGTAGCATATATAGCTGATGCGTGACTTACCAATTTGCTCCTCTCACCAGCATTTATATCGTACCCATGCAACTACCGGTGGTAGCTGCAAATAGCTGGACTTCTTACAGACGAGTTGTGCAATTTTTTACGGGTGAGATTTGAAGTTATAGTAGCAATTGCAGCATTGCTCATGATATAATAAGGTACGGGTTAACCCTTTTGCCGTGCTAAACTTTTACGTTAGCGTAATATATATAGCGGTGGTTGCACCATGTTCGGGATCAAATTGCCGAAAATATGGCCTGTGGATGGGGTCCACCTCAGGGCCTTTTCCGTTCATCAACTTTAAGCCACCGGAAACTTGCCGTCACAGGTTTGCATGGAGTTCTACCAGCTGGATGACGGAGCGAGACGAGGGTGCTCCTCCCACGGCCCCCGATTTTGTAGTGTATTAGCTCTGGGACCCACGCGGATTAGAGGGATTGTTCGTCTTTTGTATGCCCACGACTACGACCTTTCGTCGGTGGCCTCCCGCAACGTAGTGGTATCCACGTACGACAACATGATGGGTTAAATTTAAAATGGTGTTTGTGTTTTTATAAAATAAATTATAATAGATTTTTGTTTTTTTCCCATAGACATCTTCCTAAATATCAAATTTTATATATTTTTTTAAAAAATTAATATTTATATATATACCTTGATAAATCACTTATATTGCTATTTTATTTTTTTTTATTTTTTTTTGCAATGCATTCATGCCATCTAACATTATTAAAAATTAATAGTTTTAAATTAAAATGACTAAAACATCTTTAATTGATAGATATGCAAAAAAAAAAAATTATAAGATGATCGCGATAGAAGATAAAAAGTAATTTCAAAATTATATTTTATTTTTTAATTAAAATAAATATAATTTTTATTAATGGTGTTAGAACAATCGTTATATTAGGAGCATATGTGAAAAAAATAGTATTTTATGAAGCTATAGAAATAAATATAAATTTGAAGAGAGTATCACTTAAATTTAAATTTTTTTAAAAAAAATTATGCAAAAAAAAGTTATTACGATAATGAGCTGCAAACTTCAAGAAATTCTAGCCGACGGTGTCTAATAGTCAACGAACAATTCTGTGCTGCATAAAATTCTCTTAAGTTATGCTAACTTTCTACCACCAACAAACAAAGAACGAGACAACAATAAATAGCAATATCCGTCACTCCTCGCCTGAATATTTTTAGCCAAATCCTAACCCTTTGTACTTAAACAAAATATTTTTTTTAAAAATTGTAATAGATAAGAATCTGGTAAGATTAGTATATACCAGATCCAATATTCTATTAATCAACCGGTGAACACCCTCTCAAATCGAGGATTTGAACATGAAATCCTGTTACAACTGCCAAAAAAAAAAAAAAAAAAAAGCTTTACCGCCAAAATAAGCAAACGCATCGGCTCTGCTTAAGTAACCGTATATTTTTAAAGCTTTTACCAGCGAAAGAAGCAATCGCTTCCAACAGTGGCAGATTTCGTAAAAAGGTAGCTACATCCTCCCATGTGACGGTACCCTCCTTCATTATATAAAAAAGCTCTAAAATCACCTGCTTTTCCATGTGCTCCCGCTGGCTCCCACAGAGAGACTGGGAAAGAGAAACAAAACAAAAGAGAGAAAAAGAGCAGCTGCTTCGACTCTTCTTCTCTCGCTCCGTAATCCCCAGCGCTCATCCTAGAGAATATTGGAAGCATCGCGGCGGCGAATGGCGACGGCGACGCCTCTCCTCCCTCTCCTCCTCTTCCTCACTCTCGCCACCGTCTCCGCCGACAAGTTCACCGTCGGCGACTCCAAGGGCTGGAACCCAGGCGTCAACTACACCGAGTGGGAGAAGAAGCACCGCCCCTTCCACGTCGGCGACTGGCTCGGTATCTCCCCCTCCGACATCCCTGTCCTTCCCCACCAGATCTAAAAGAGATCGGATATCTTGGTGGATCGATGACCTCCTCTTCTTGATTTGTTTTCGATTTCAGTGTTCTACTATCAGGAGGGGATGGCGGATGTGGTGCAGGTGGACGAGGTGGCGTACAACAAGTGCGATGCGTCCAACCCCATCACCAACTACAGCAAGGGAAGGAGCTACGCCTTCGAGCTCAATCACACCAAGAGCTATTACTTCATCTGTAGTTATGGCTACTGCTACCAGGGAATGAAGCTCGCCGTCAAGGCCGAGCCCCTTCCCTCGCCGTCCGCTTCCCCGTCCCACAAGCCCTCCGGCGCACCATCTATTCTTCCAAGATCCGCCGCCGCCGTGACTCTTGCCGCCGCCGCCGCCGCCGCCCTCGCCGCTGTGCTCCGGTTAGTGTGAAAGGAAGGGCATTTTCCATTTCCCCCTATTTTCGTTCTGTTCCTTTTGTCTTCATTGAGTGGGTGTTGCTTGCGAGAGAATGAGAGAGAGCGCGAGGGGTTTGTTTGCCATCTGAAATTCAACAGAAAGAGGTGATGTTTTATTTTTTCTGGTGTTGCGAAGTGTAATTTGTTCTTTTTGATATGGAATTTTATGGAAGTTTGGAGATCTCTCACTGAGATCCTTTTCTTTTAGAAAAAGAATGTTATTTGTCTTGTGGATATTTTAATTGAGCTTCACTTCGCGAGTCGGAAATAGCATCATTTATTAATGCCTTTTGTTTTTCTCCGAGGCAGTTGAGGCTGGTTTTGTGCCGTTGGAGGAGGTGAGGGTAATAATAATGCCTCGGGAAGTGTTGGAAGTCGGTGCATGGATGGAACTGTAGAGAATGGAGGATCTCGAGCTCAACCCAGTTATTTTTTATTTAATTTTAGTACAATGGTTGTCTAAAAAAAAAAATTAGTGTAAGAGAGGGGACAGGAACAGATAGTAAGATAAACAGCAAAAAAAAAAGACGACCAAATCTGCCTGTTCTATTCTTTTGACACACATGAATACTCAAGCTCAGCCCAATTATTTTTTAGTGGCTTGTATCAGTCTAGCATAAATACATTCAGTAAAATAAAAGAAAATGATGTATAAAAAAAAGGAGATAGTATCAAATCATGCCCATAAAATGTTTTCAGAATGATAAATAGCTAAGCAGACGACCCAATCTACCACTCTGTTCCTCTTCCGATACATATATGCAGTTTGAAGCTCAGCCCAATTATTAATTATCATTTGTTGTGGTTCAAATTTGGCCCGAGGGTGACCATGCCAGAAGAGTTGAGGAAGTTGCCGATGATGAGAGAAAGAAGACGGGGGCCACCTCCTACGTGACAGCGGCAGCGGACCTGCACAAAGCCTCACCGGTGTTTCCGGTGAGGGCCCTTCGACGATCAACTTAGAGTGGGGTAAATCTGATCCAGCCAAAAAGTTCCTTAGAAGTTACCTAAACGGGCTATTTATAGTCCTGGTGGAGAGGTCCAAGTGGCAGAGGCACTATCCGCCCTCATTATGAGAGGGGGCGTGGCTCTGAGCTGAATGGCGCGCAGCTAAGACTGGTTGGTGGCGTGTGGTGTTGTCCGTTCTCGAGAACGGTAAGGTATTGACAGTCACATTAGGGTATGGCCGGAGTAGTCATAGCACCGTCCTTTAACTATCGAGGGCCATCTATCGAAACATGGTGCAGTGGTGTCATAATGTACGGCCACGTAGGAGGGCGTGGGCGCGCACGTGGGTGCAGTTGTTGGCGAGGTCGAGCCCGTTGAGAGGTCGCGTCATGCATTTGGCGAGGTCGGCTAGACGGGTGCTGAGGGTAGCTCGGCTCCCCGGGTTCTGAGGTGTGCTCGGTGGACCGCTCTGAGCTCGAGAGTCGGGGCGTACTACTGAAGTGGGCGCCCCGAGCTTGGTTAGAGCGGGTCGGCGAGTATTGGAGACGCCTCGAACTTGGTCGGGGGAGTCGGTGATTATCCGAAGCCGATGGAGCTTTTGACGGAGTCTGAGGCCGAGCTAATTCTAGGCTGAACCGAGAATTCAACCGGTCGGTGTTGACGTTTATTGGGCCAAAACTAAGCGGCCTTTTAGCTGTGGGCTGGACGATCCATTTCGCCCCCTATCATTTGCTCTCTACTTCCGATGTCGAGTTGCCCTTCGGCTCGGGCGATGGAAGTAGTCAGACTATTGATCGTCCAGCGCTTCAGTCAAGTGCTCAGGAAGAGGTGCGTACCGAGCTGGATATACTGTTGGGAACCCGCCCATGCCGCAGAAAATTCAAAAAATTCAGATGCAGCGGAAGAGGCATGTGCGGGATCAACCGTTCATCGCATGAACGTTGTTTAAAAACCGTTCATAGATAGATAAGGATTAAAAACTTTTAAATAACATTAGAAGATCAGATCTTCACCTTTGTGCGGGTAGATGATCACCGCAAACTGATGATCGTGGTTTAGGATGAAGGTTTGCTTGAAGCCGTTCAAGTGCCCGGCCTCTACGGGTATCCACACGAAGCAGAAAACCGATCCAAGCTTTCTATCTCCCCGGGGTGCTAGCTCCCTTGCAGAGATAACTTTGATGGCTGATATCCTTCTTTTCAATCAATCCTTGATTGTGCTTGGGAGAAGGAAGAAGAAGGATGAAGAGAAGAAGAGGAACGAAGCCCTGCAGCCTTCTTTTTCTTCCTTGCGTTGGAACCAAACGGTGGAGGAAGAAGGAGGCCACCAAGATCCTTTTCTTCCCTTTGTTGTTGGTGGCTGAAAAGAGAGGAGAGGAGGGTGGCCACGTGATGGAGAGGAGGAGGGCTTCACTTATCATTAGGGCACCTCCTTTCAAAGCCTTATAAAGGCATCTAGGGCTCCTATTTGGTTTAGTCCAAATCATGAATCAATTGGGTTCAATCTATGCTAGTCCTAATCCAATTAGAACTTGAATGAACTATGACTCAATTGAACTCTTCAATCCTAATCCAATTAGGAGTCATGTTGATTCATTAGATTAATAATTAATTAGGACTTAAGAAATCCTAATCCAATTAGGACTTGTTTAATTTTAGTTCTAATCCAATTAGGACTCTAATTTGAATTCGAAGTCCTAATCCGATTAGGACTCTAGGAATCCTACTCCAAGTAGGAATCCAAATTTAATTCAAAACTCCTAATCTAATTAGGATTGTAGGAATCCTACTCCAAGTAGGAATCCTAGTCCTACTCCAAATAGGATTTCCAGTCCAAGTAGGAATCCCAGTCCAAGTAGGAATCTCAGTCCAAGTAGGATTCCTAGTCCTAATCCAATTAGGACTCTAGGAATCCTACTCTAAGTAGGACACTTGTTTTAAGTCCAATTAATTAATTCTCTTTGTTCCTTCTTCAGCTTATTATCAATCGAATTGATTACTTGTGATTCCTAATCACGATTCAACCATCGGATCGGTCAATGCCTCTAGTGTGTGTGACCCCATAGGTTCTACTATGACTGGTAGTAAGATATATTGTGATCTCTATCACAATATCATTGAAAACTCCTTTCAATGGGTCGGAACGATTCCAACTCTACTCATTAGGGCTTATCGATCATCGAGATAATCCCTATGAGTCCCACCATCCACCAGAGACACCTAGCAGCATGTAGTGGCTACCCAGCAGAATAGAATGATGAACCTCTAGGTGCAGTTATCGTGTGATACAGTCCTACTATCGTGGATCCCTACAGGACGGAGGTCATGGATAACTCGTCAAACCCCTTCGTCTGTCATATGTCAAGATTTATTTGACTCGAGTTCGATAGTGGAAAACTCTTTCTCCACTTTCTATTACTGCCCTGGCCAAGGTCTTAGAACTCAGTCTAACAAATCACATAGGATCACTCCTCTTCTATCAAGGTCGATAGATTCCATGTAAGTGCATACCCTACTCCTACAGTGAACTTAATGCAGCCAATCTACACTACAAGGACCCATATGACTAGAGACCATGTATACGTGTAGTCAAACTACAATAACCTCACTGTGAGTAGCTGAAGCACCGCAGGTCAAAGGACCAGTCATACTACTGCAACATCAAGCAAGTCACTGACGAGTGGATAGACATCCAAGTGACTTCTTGTCTTGGTCACGCTCAGTACCCTTGTTCTGTAACAAGCACCTGCACTATCACTTCAGTGTCCCTACACTGTGGACTCAAGTCTCGTCCATCCAGAAGGAAAGTGATCTGTGCACTGATCGGATCGATCACCGTCCTCGTGATGATCCATTGATCAGGAGCATTTAGAAATTAATCACCAATGATACATGGCTCAAATTCTCAACTCTTGAGAATATGCATCATCATCTTATTAATTTCTTGGAGGATTCATAGACACATAAATAATATGAATGAAACGATGCCTTTTATTTATTTAATAATAAATAGTCAAGTACAAAATTATATCCCTAGAATTAACAATGTATCAGGCAGATTGGCTTCTAGGGCATACATCTAACAATCTCCCACTTGCACTAAAGCCAATCAGTCATATATCTAAGCCCCATCTTCTCAAGGTGGGCTTCTGTCTTTTGCTGACTTAGCTGCTTAGTGAACGGGTCTGCCACGTTATCCGCGGAGTCTACTCTCTGCACCTCTACATATTTTTTCTCAACATAGTCGCGTATGAGGTGGAAGCGCCGCTCTATGTGCTTGGACTTCTGATGAGACCTTGGCTCCATAGCTAGTGCTATGGTGCCAATGTTATCGCAGTAAAGTGTTATGGCATCTAATGACATTACACCTAACTCTGCAATAAACTTTTAACCAAAAGGTTTTCACTGCACCCTTAGATACGGCTTAACATTCAGCTTCTAAGGTAGAATCTATAATGATCGGTTGTTTGGAACTCTTCCAATTTACTGAACCACCATTGCACATATTCTGATGTAGACTTTCTATTATCAATATGTGTGCATCCTTCTACCTTCAACTCTGATCTTCTCCCAAGGACCAAGAACATGTCCTTAGTTCTTCTCAAGTACTTAAGACTATTCTTGACAGCTATCCAGTGCTTTTTGCCTGGATTTGATTGACATATGCTCGTGACATTCACAGCATGTACTATATCAAGTCATGTACACAGCATGGCATACATGAGGCTCCCTATTGCTGATGCATAGGGGATCTTGCTCATGCGTTGAATCTCTTCAGATGTGTTGGGGCACATCTTCTTGGAGAGATTTATTCCATGCCTCAGGGGTAAGAGACCCCTTTTAGAGTTTTCCATGCTGAACCTTTTCAGCACTTCCTCTATGTACATCTTCTGTGATAGGCCAAGCATCCTTTTAGATCTAACTCTATAGACCTTTATTCCCAAAATATAGGATGCTTCCCCAAGGTCTTTCATGGAGAACCTTTTTGACAACCTGACCTTGACCGAGGTTAGCATGGAAATATCATTCCCTATCAGGAGGATGTCGTCCACATACAGTACGAGAAATACGACAGCGCTCCCACTAACCTTTTTGTAAACACATGGTTCCTCTTCGTTTTTGATGAAATCAAACATTTTGATTGCATCATTGAAACGAATGTGCCAACTTCGAGATGCTTGCTTTAGTCCATAGATGGACTTTTGCAGCTTGCAGACCTTGTGATCTCCATCACTGGAAGTGAAACCCAAAAGCTGTTCCATATAGATGTCTTCATCAAGATATCCATTCAGGAAAGCTGTTTTCACATCCATCTGCCTCATATTATTAATTTCTGAAATGCTGCAATGGCAAGCAATATTCGGATGGATTTCAGCATGGCTACAGGTGAAAAGGTCTCCTGATAGTCAATGCCCTCGCGCTGACTATACCCTTTCGCCACAAGCTTTGCCTTATAGGTCTCTACCTCTCCATCCGAACCTATCTTCCTTTTGTAGATCCATTTGCATCCAATAGGTACAATACCTTCTGGTGGATCTTCTAAGGTCCAGACTTGGTTGGAATGCATGGAGTCTAACTCTGACTTCATAGCTTCCAACCATTTCTCGGAATCGATATCAGATATCGCCTCGTCGTAGGTTTTGGGATCCTGCGTGTGATCCCTATCTCCCACTAGGAACATTTCCTCGGTATCCTCTTCTAGTATACCTAAGTATCTATCGGGAGGATGGGAGACCCTACTAGATCTGTGAGGTGGTTGAGGGAAATCATGTACTGGCTCTGTATTAATGGGTTCGATAGGATCCATAACTCGTTGCTTTTCAGAGACTTTCTCTTCAAGCTCAATTTTTCTCCCACTGCCTCTATCAAGGATAAACTATTTTCATGAAGATAGCATGGCGTCTCACAAACACTTTGTGATCCTTTGGGATGAAAAAATTGTATCCTAATAACTCTTTCGGGATATTCAATAAAACGAGCATTAATTGTCCTATCCTCTAACTTGTCTGCCTGTTGTCGCTTGACGTGGGCCGGACATCCCCAAATCTTGAGATGACCAAGACTCGACTTCTTACCATGTCATATCTCATATGGTGTGGTAGGAACGGACTTTAGAGGAAATTCTATTCAATAAGTAAATAGCTAAAAATAGGGCATCTATCTAAAGAGACAAGGGTAAATCAGTGAAGCTCATCATGGAACAGACCATATCCAATAGAGTCCGATTCCTCCTCTCCGACACTCCGTTGAACTGAGGTGTACCAGGAGGAGTCCATTATAAAACTATACCATTCTCCTTGAGATAATCACGAAACTCTCCACTAAGGTATTTACCTCTTCGATCTGATCGAAGAACCTTAGTGAGTTTTTCTATATGTTTTTCTACTTCATATTTAAACTCTTTGAACCTTTCAAAAGTTTCATATTTGTGTCTCATACACATATCCATACCGTGAGTAATCATCGGTAAAATGAAGTAAAAAATTACAACCCCTAGCCTGCACATCGAATGGGCCACACACATCAGTGTGTACTAGGGTAAGTATTTCAGTGGACCTCCCTGTGTCCTACAAAGGATAATTTGGTCATCTTTCCTTGAAGGCAGAATTCACAAATCAAATATAACTCGAAAGTCAATGAGCCTAAAAGCTCATGTTTCTCCAATTTGTTTATTCTGTCTTCTCCTATATGGCCAAGCCTGAGGTGCCTTAAATACTTTAGATTTATCTCATTTTTGGATCTATTAGATCCTATGGTATTCACTATTTGCTCAGATATATTCACAGATACATCCATATGTATGTGATAGAAACTGTCAATCTTAAAACCATGTTGAATCAATTTAATTTTTCAAATAAATAAAAATCTTTCTGTGCTAAATAAAATACTGAAATCAAATTTCTGCTAGCAATAGGTAACAGTCCCTAAGTATCCTGAGCATATCTGACATATCTTCTGAAGGTCTGTCACCCTTCATGTTCTTTATGCTTCCCATGTATGTAGGACAGTTCCTCTTCCAATGGCCATCCATGGTGCAATGGAAACACTTTTCCTCGCAATTGGCCTTTTTCATGGAACTTCCTTACTTGGTATTTTCTTAGTCTTCTGCTTCTTCGCAGGCTTCTTCTTCTTCCAAATAGACTCTCTCTTGAAAGTAGAAACCAACTTGACAGCGAAAACGATGCCCCTTGAACTTCTTCAAGGTTCCTAAGGTAGTTACCAATTTATTTAACAATTCTATTTTAGTGCATACAACCTTGTTCATATGGTAGTTTACTATAAACTATTCATATGAAGCTGGAAGGGATTGCGGGATCAAATTCGTTTGCAATTCCTTGTGCATGGTCATGCCAAGCTTCTCAAGCTTCTCTAAGTCCTTTATCATGGTCAAACCATGATCATGGACAGACTGCCCATCGTGCATCTTGGCTTTGAAGAGCCTCTTGGACACTTCAAACCGAGCTGCGTGACTCTGATCACCATACAACTCTTGCAGGTGAAATTAATGTCCCTGGCAGTCTTCATGTTCTCATGCTGGCATTGTAATGCATTGGACATGGATGCCATTGTGCAGCACCTAACTTTATTGTCATCGTTCGTCCACTTAACAAGCGTCTTACGCTGATCAGTGATCGGACAGATTGGTAACATGGGGATTCCATGGTCTAGCATATATCCGAATTTCTCACAATTCAAAACTATTTTTGAAATTTGCTGAGCCAATCTTTATAATTGGGTTTGGTCAAACGGTTGTTCTATAGGATATGAGATAAGAGTCTAGAAGCTGACTTTATAATCCTCAGAGAGTAAAGATTCTAGTTAGACTTTTGTACTTGATCCTTATTTGTTCTAGGGTCTTTTAGAACAAATGTACCTCCCACTATTTTCTCGAATTCTTCACACTCCTCTGGTAGGAAAACGGAAATCCCACACGACTAGGGTTTCTAGTGGGTACTGCGGTCCCACCGATTTACATGCCACCTCACCTAACAGTTATTGGTGACACATAGATTGATGAATGTACAACTCTTGTACAATGCTTCTCAAGCATGTTGCAGTGTAACTTGGTCTCTAAGCCATGAAAACCTCACCTAACAGTTATTGGTCTCATTTCTTAGTTAAGTCAGACCCACCGTATAACCGTAGGAATAAAGTCGTCATTGGGTCCTCACCTAACAGTTGTTGGTGCCCAACCCCACCTTTACCCTACAACATCTCATGTCTATAGAGAGGTCTAGCCCCCCGATGTAACTTGACCACTGTATCCAGCCGAGACAAATCAACATCAGAAAGGCCTTAGCAGCTCTACTACAGTGGAAGACCTATTGACTTAATATTGGTTAATCAGGTCTTAGTGTTTGCAACTTGAGCTCTTCATAAGAGGTAATCGAACAATTGGCCAGGTAAGCAGGTGGGAGGCTCCCCTTACTCAGAGAGTAAGGTCCTAATTAAGTAACCACCTTTCATGCTTTCCTAGACACCAATTAGATCAATTAATCTAATATGACTTGCTCATGTTGGTTCACTCTTGACTTGATTGAGGAGGTTTTAATTTAGGTCTCAATTGGGTTTGTTACATCACATGTAAACCTATCTACCCGGCTTTCATTCACATCACATGCAAACGGCACATTGCAGGCAGTTATAATCGCAGCAATAATTAAAGCTAAACTTTAAATAGGTGATGATCATGGATTCTAGTTAGGTCGTATTACAAGCACATGCACGTCAATCGATCAATTGGTCTTCAACTCTTGAATTGGTTCCAAGCCTCCTTGATTCGATCCTTGATCAACTCTTGATCCAATCGCCATCAACCGCTTAGATCACCTGTTCATCTCATGCCTTGTCTTCAACTTGATCGTTGACATACATCACATCAC